>NW_027206068.1:13655000-14080000 GCF_024711535.1 Dipodomys merriami
TATTAGATTGAACTGTTAAACATTCCCTACCATAGTTTACAGAAAGCCTTGCAGTGCTAAAGCAAAATTCAGATGTCACTCAAGCAGGCTGAGTATTGGAAATGTTATTTATTGTAATGAATTCTTAATATAGGACAGAAATGCCCTAAGAAGAGTCAAAGAGCATTTCAGAAGCTTTTCTTTCTTTCTTTCTGGTACTAGTACTGGGGCTTGAATTTAGGGCTTCTTGCTCTCTCTTGGCTTTTTCACTCAGGCCTGGAAACCTACTATTTGAGGCACACCTCTACTTCTGGCTTTTTGTTGGTTAACTGGGGGTAAGAGTCTTACAGACTTTTCTGCCCAGGCTAGCTTCAAACTGTGATCCTCAGATCTCAGCCTCCTGAGAAGTTAGGATTACAGCTGTGAGCCACCAGTGCCTAACTATCTCAATAAACCTTAATGAGTTCTTTAAGGCACAAAATACTTCCAACTAGAGATAGTTTCGATAGGTAGGATCTAGAAGTCTCTATCAGCTCTTTCAAGCATGTCCTGTCCTACAGAAGATGCAGATGTGGACACCCCCATTGGTACACTCTGATTAATGGGGACAAAAGGGCAAGTAGTCATGATTTAACTCTTATTTCCTTCCCCCTACATAGACCGCAACTTGAAATACCCATGCCTGTTATGGGGGAAATCATGAAACTAATTTGTAAAACTGAAAATAATTTATGAATTCCAGATTGCTCACAGTCCTTTGTCACACTGTTCACACTATTAGTACAAACATTAGGTCCTAGAATTAAGAATCACTATATATATCATGGCATATATTTTGGGAGATTGATCACTGACTTCTACAGATAGGCTATCACTGGGAACATAACAGGCTGTCTGTCCTTATTGTATTATGAAATATAGGAAGATAAAATTACTGAACCACTGCAAGTTTCTTTTTACCTCATACTAGAATTTTAAACCAGTTTTTTCTGCAATGATAGAATGGTCTTGGAGGTGAATTTTGGAAGGGCATGGTTTAGGCTCTTCACACTGGAAACAACTGTGGCCAGATTGAAAAAAGAAAAAAAACTGCTCAGGAACAGTGTCCTCTTTTAGTTGTGTCCTCGTTCAGTTGTGTTGTTGCAACCCTTCCCAGGTTTCCATCTGCTCCTGCCCCCTGCTCTGACCTCTTGGTTCTAGCCTTTCTGCTCACACTGATCTTTCTGTCTCCTCTGCCTCTTTCCTTCCTACTGAAATTCTACCCGTCCCTCAAGGGGGAGCCCAAGTCCTTCCTCAACCACAAAGCTTCCTCGGTGTCCCTGGTCTGTGTTGATTTTGCTTTTGATAACATACTGCTTTTGTTCTTTGTATTTTTAATAATCTATTCTCCCATACCATTCTTAGCTCTGTGTTACTTCATTTTTATCCATTGTACCCTCGGAAGTCCTATGGATTCTTACATTCTCTGTCCATTGATGAGCTAAAACCTCATCTTGTAGCCATGTTGGCAATCCTTTAGATATTTGAAAACCATAAACTCTACTACATATATGGTTTCAAATTAAGTCCCTCTAATTTGCCATCTTATTTTAAGTATCTTTAAACTAATGCAAGAAAACCATTTACCGTCTCTTTGTAAACATAGTTCTTTCCTGTACAAATATATTTTCTAGAAAGAAAAAATGTAATGACAAGTTTTTTCTTTTGGAAAAGAGAGATGGAGCTGCTGGAAGTTTCCAGGCTAGTTTGAGGAAATTAATACCCTTTTCTATTCAAAACAATTTTTTGTTGTACATTTTTTATTGTAAAAATGCTGTACAGAGGGGGTTACAGTTACATGAGCAAGGTAATGAGTACATTTCCTATTGAGCATTGTTGCCTCCTCCTTTGTTTTCCCCCTACCATCCCTTCCCTACCACCTCCACAACTACCTCCCCACCTCCCTCACCCTCCCCACCCTGCCTTGCTGAAGTTGTAAAGTTCATTTTCAACATAGTGTTTTGTACATCTCATTGTTACAATGGGTCAACCAGTATCAAAACAACTTTAATAGCCAAATTGAATGGATAATTCAAAAGGAATGAATTGGTTGTCAAATTTGCCATCTTTGGAAAAGAGAACAGTCATGCCTCATTTAAACTAAAAGCCAAGTCAAGTTAGCTAGAATGTACTTTTTCTAACTATCTCAGTCTCCTGTGGCTTGGATGGCAGGTCCATACTACTACACTCAGCTATTGGTTGGGATGGGGTCTTGCAGATGTTTTGCCCAGGCTGGCCTCAAACTGGAATTCTCTGGATTTCTACTTTGTAACTATCTACTTTGTAATTATAGACATAAGCACCTGGACCTAGTCTAACATTTCTTTTTTCTTTTGAGTGGGAGGAGGGGGAGAATCCATGAAGAACGAAAAGTGTAAAATAAGGCAGCCTAATAATTCTTCATGTCTAGTGAAGTGTTTCTCCACAACAAGAACTTGTTTGAGGATTTAGACTGTGGGAACTGACTATTTCATTGGCTGTCATTATAAGCAGCTTCCAGCTTGCTTGGGTAGAGGGCTTGGTCTGTTACAAGTCTTGGACACACAAATTTGTGTCCTTTCAGTTATAGAGCACTCAACATTAACATTGTTATTGAACCATGTTAATTTCTAAAGGCTCCTCTTATTTAGCTCAGCCTATACTCAGATGTGTAAAGAAAAATGTAGTTTCTGTTACTTTCTCTGTGGGATATCTCTATCCAGTAGGGTAGCCAGAGAAGAGTAAAAGAACTCTCTAATTTCATCCAGTCTAGTAACATTATTCTGATTCTCTAATACAATGATTCTGATTCTCTAATACAATGTGTGTGTGTGTGCATGTGCGTGCGTGTGCATGCACATGCATGTGCATGTGCCAGTCCTGGGGCTTGAAATCAGAGCCTAGTGCTGTCCATAAGCTTTTTTTTTTTTTCTAAATGCTAGTGCTCTACCACTTGAGCCACAGCTCCACTTCCAGTTTGGTAGTTAATTGAAGATAATTGTATCACAGGCTTTATTATCTGAAGCCAGCCTAGGCTTTGATCTGTGGTCCTCAGATCTCAGCCTTCTGAGTAGCTAAGATTATAGATGTGAGCCACTGGTCCCTGGCTTCAAGTCATCATTAAACAGCTTTTCATGCTTTGTACTAGAGCTTAGGGTGCGGATACTGCTTCTAATTCTGACTAGACAACCTCTTGTATGTGGTGAGTATTGTGGGCCGCTTGGCTTTGACAGAGGAGAGGTGGGAGGCTCTCAGACACCTTTCTCCATGGAAAGCAATCATTCCATGAACACAAGTCTCCCATGTTGCCAAATACAGTGGTCCAATTTCAGTCCTTTTCTTACTTACTCCACATGCCAGTAGCATTTGGCACAACTGCTCATGCCTTCTGGAAGCAGTCTTCTCACTTGGTGCCTGGGATAACATTTGTTGGCTTTTCTATTTCACTGGCTTCACTTTTTCAGGTTCTATTGATGATCATTGTTTTTCCTGATTATATTCAACACAGGTCTAAATGATGTGACAGCTGAAGCCTGCCTGGCTGACTCTGAAGGGACTGCCTCTCAGGACCTTGTGCTTGCTAGGCAGGTGCCATATCATTTGAGCCATGCATCCAGCCCTTTAGTAGCAGCTCTACAATGATAACTCTTGAAATTCAGATCCCCATCTCACCTTAGCATCCTACATAACATAGCACCATCCCTATCCCAAGAGCTCCCTCATGTCTGTTCCCTTCATGCTCCTATCCTGCCTAAGTTTTCCTTTTCTATTTGGCACATAGATGCATCAGAAGAGATCCAGTGTCTGTTTTATCTTGAAAAGTATCGAATTCAGAGTCTCTGACCTAGGAACTCCAATTCAGATCTGCTGTTTCTATTCTAAACCCTTGTCGTTCTGACTTTTCCTAATTAGATTTTTTTCATAAGACTCAGAGAGGAAGAAATACTGCTTAGGTAAACAAACAATTTTTGAGTATTATGTTTTTTCACAATAGCACTTTTCATGTTTTAGGATTGTAGGTAAAGAAAGTAATCTTTTTGTTCTTTCTTTTTTTTTGTCAGTTGTGGGCCCTGAACTCTGGGCCTGGGTGCTGTCCCTGAGCTCTTCAGCTCAAGGCTAGTGCTCTACCACTTGAGCCACAGTGCCACTTCCAGCCTTTTTCTGTTTATGTGATGGTGAGGAATCGAACCCCAGGGCCTCATGCATGCAAGGCAATCATTCTACCACTGAACCACCTTTTCAACCCAGAAAGTAATCATTTATCTCAATTTTTTTCATTGAAAATGATACATAATCAGCTGGTATTACTCATTATCCCTCTACCAATGAAATAATCACTGAGTTCTCTAAAATTTCCACTGTTTATAGCAAGGCTTATTTCAGAAGTAGAAATACGTGGCTTATTTTTATCAAAGAACATCTATATTTAAGATTTAGTACAGAAATTCTAGCAAAAAAGGAACTATCAGACTTAGCTGTATTAACACTTGAAATGCTGATGTTTAATTAAACATTAAAAAGTAATCTTCAAATCTTCAAAATACAATGTGAAAAAGAAGTACCCAGGAACACCTGAATTTTATTCAGTTTTAGACTAATGTATCTCCCTGTAGCTTACCTACATTCATAATTTACTACTCTTTGGTAAATGCCTTCTTTTGGCATGGTTAGCAACCTGGACTATGAAAAATTGTCTTCATTAACAAACATTTGTGTTCATGGTATTAAGATCCTAAGAAAAATAATTATTATTTTCTACTGTCTTAATTTTTCATGGAAATTTGCATGGTTAAGTAAAATGGTCCTCTATAGAATCTCATGCTTATGGATGGAAATGAGAAGGTTTTGATCTAGTATAAGGTGAGCAAGTTCCTAGGATCTAATGTACAACATAAATAGCAATGCCAGTGACTACACTGTGTATGGAAATCAGATCATTATAGTATACAGCTTGAACATACAGTCTCAATTAGATTTTTTTAAGTAAAAGAAGGTTTTGGTTTACTTGAGCAAGAGAGTCATCCAAGGATTTTGAGCAGAGGATGGACATGCTTTAGGTTACATCCTATTGCAAGACCACTGGGAATCCTAGGTCCAGGTGAGAAATGTTGTGTTGGGATCTCACTACTGTTGGTGATGGAGGTGGTGACAAGTGGGAGATATGCCTTGAAGGAAGAGCCAATAGGATTTCAAGGATCAATACAGTGTTTTATATATATATATATATATGGGAGTGGAAGAGTGGCAAGAGGACTTCCAATTAGAGAAATAAATTAATAAATTTTCCATCAGTTAAAATGGAGAAAAGTATAGGAAGGGCAAGGCCTTTGCTTTCCCTGCATCCATACAATGGGAACCTTAGATGTTATATCTGAAAAATTTTAAAAAGCATTTGCCTCCAGCGTTAAGACTCGGCACTTTTTCTTGGAGATTTGTGGGTCAGACTTGAAACTGTTGAGCAGTATTTTTGAGAAGCAAGCAGGGGAATTCCAAGAGTGAAGCAACTGCTGTCCCAGAGCTTTCTGTTGGTACATATGCTCAGGGCTAGATTTTCCTTCTTGGGGCCATTTCCTTTCTCTTCTCTTTGTCACTTGTCACTGCTGCTACCTGGTGATTCCAGCCAAAGTTTCCTTGTTTCCCTTCTGTGATCACTGACAAATCAGACTTGTAGCTTCTTTCTTCTGTTCCTCTCTGTTCACTAAGCAGCACAGCCTCTTTTGGTAATCATGGAAAATATGTAAATATTACTTTTGATTGCTTTTCTGCCCCATCTGCTTCATTAACAACTTTGATCTGTTAAACAAAAATTTTGTCTTTCCAGGTTTCACTGGTATGTATTTATATACAAAAAGTCAGAATTTATCTGCATTAAAAAATATATTATAGATGGGATGAGGAAAGTGCAATTGTTACCATTGGGTCTTTGGACACAGAGGGGGAGAGGGTTTAAGGTACAAATGGAAAACAGGAGATTGACAAGTGTTGCCCTTTCCCAGTCCTACCTTTTTCAATTTCTCACTGTTGACTGTGATAGCCAGTCCTGCTCCCCTGAGCCTCCTGTGTGTCCTGTGAGCTGCAGGTGGCTGCTGGTGTATGGGGACCTTAGGGTACCTAAATAGGGAAGAAAGGGCATTTCTGAATTAGAGCTCTCAGTAAGCAGGCAGGATAAAATCTGGGACTAGCAAGACCACATCTGGATTTTAGGAAAGTAATCCTGGTACCTGTAGATTGATTAGATAGAGACCAGAGCTGAACAATTGAATTAGAAGGTGGTTAAAGGCATGTATTCAAGAGAAATTGAGGTCTTGGACTTGGGAGAGGTGTGGCAGGGGAGGGATCAAAGAATGTAGAGATCCAGGAAGAGAAGGAAGATGATGTGGTGAATGAGCAAGTTTGGGGAGGTAAAGAAGGTGGGATGGCCGAGGGTGACCAGGACACCGTGATATGGATGGCAGGACAGAGACTGTGAGAGCAGGAAGCAAGAGGAGCCATTGTGAGATAAATCAGTTCATGGAGCCTGTAAGAAGAGCTCCACATAGGTGAAATAAGGTTTCTGAAAATGCTACTCAGAACCACTTGGAAGGTAGATGGAGAAACAAGACAGGTTCAAAGAAGTTCAGAAGCTGGAGAAAGGCTTGGGGTTCTGGGCATTAATCTGTAAATTGTGATGGTGGAGGTGATCAAAGTGGATCTGGACTGTAGCATTTTCCAGGAAACCATCATGCTCCCTCTGTCTCTGTCCCTCTATCCCCCTTACACACACACACACACACACACACACACACACACACACACACACACACACATGGGCACACACGGGCACACACGCACACAAACACACACCATACATATATACATACATACATGCACACAGTTTGCTTTAGAATTTTTTTTTTTGCCAAGGCATGTATTATGCTGCAAGAATGAAGACAGATAGTTCTGCTTCCAAACAGGGAGCGAATTATTTCTCACTAAAGCAGCCACAGCTTATTCGTGCTCAAGAAATAACCGTTGCCAGTCATAGACACATGAGTGTCCCTTGGAATCTCCCTTCAGCAGCTCACTGGAAAGAGATTCAAAACAGAATGGTTGCTCGTGCAAAATGCCTCATGTCCATTAAACAATCCTTCAAGTGTCTGTTGGGGACTGAAAAGCATGAACAGGCATGATCAGCTCACACTTCGCTACAGAGACAACACAGCAAGCTGCAAAGCCCTTGTTTTGTGCTCTCTAGTGCGCTTGGCTCTTAATTTCCTGTCAGATCTGATCAGTCACTTCAGCTTAATCATGTCTGCCTGACCTAGTGGCTTAGGCTATAGAGGGTTTTCAAGTCTCTTTTGGTGTAACTTCCTTTATACAGTAGCCTTGTGCATAGAGAATTTTAATCATAAACACTGTTGTTGGAAACATTACGGAGATACCTTTTGAAATATGCTAAGTTACAATGCTCAGTTCCCACTGTTTTATAGGGCAGGTGGCTGTAGGTATTTCAAACACTTAATACTGCACAAGCAATTAAGGTATCTGACAACCTGAGCACTGCTCTACACCTGCATCCTGCAGTGCCTATAAAGGCAGTGGCTTGCTATCCATTGCTTCTGATTTGAAGGGTGTGGCTTCTTTTCTGCAAAGGACTTTCATCACATTTACAGAAGCAAGAAACCAATGCCAGAAAGGATGGGCCAGCTTTTCCCTTTTTAAAGAGTTGCTGCTCTGCTCTGCTGGGAGCTAAAGAAGCCCTCCCGCCCCACAAGGCTAGCTTTCCAGCTGGCCCCCACAGCCACGGAGGGAATCAATCAATTCGGATAACTAACATGGCTGTGCAGGCAATTACCGCCCATCTCTCCACATCTACAGAACGTGTCGGAAGGGATTGCTTGTAGACATAGATCTGAGAGACAGTTTTATATATTCACTGGGCGTTAGTCAATTTCTTTTTCTTTAACTAAAGTAAGGGAAGAACCAATTTGTAAGATTTTCCTTAAGTAGAAAATTTTGTTATTATGTATATTTGTGTGGTATAATTCTTTGCATGAATTAAATGGAAAGGGTGTTTTTTTATTTTCCTGAACAAACTCACACTATTAACACATCAGTAGTTATTGACATATGCATCTTTTTTCTTCTCCTTTTCAACTGGGCTGTGGCTATCAGAAAGCATCTGCCTTTTTATTCTTCAGAATTCCTATCATGGTGTTAAGCCTGAAATACAGCATTTCATAGTAAGTTTGCTGGAGCTGAAACTCAAGTGTCATGGAAAATTCATATTTCATAGTTTGAATTCACCTCAATTTACAAGGAATTTCAGCACAGAACCACTTTAGGTTCCCATCTACTTTTCTGTATGCCTACAGATGTAGATTGATTATGTCGGGTTTATTCTGTGATATAATTTGGAGGGCAGGATTTGATGCTCATCATTCAGTTGGAGCATTAGGAAGAGGTTCTTACTAATTGATTTGGAAAGAATAGTTAGCCTACAACATTTTTTATGTTTCTTTGATTTTTATTGACACAAATTTATTTACATACTTTCAATAAATACTTTTTGCTGTTCATCCCCCATAACTTGGTAGATAGATCCGAGCGGCCAAGGCTGAAGTGTAATTTGTTAATTTGTTTTTCAAAGGTCCCATCAGAAAATTGAAGACCCTGAAGAAAGCAGTGATGAAATTCTTGCTCGGTTAACATCTGCGGTAAGACCAATGAAATTTACCTACCTAGTTGGAGCATAAATAATGAGTCAAGGTCTTCAGGAGGAGGGAAGTTTAGGTAGTGGTATAGCCAGGGATTTGCTCTGTGACTGGTCTTCACTATGGGAGCTGTAAGGCAAGGTAGAGGACAACAGTGACTAACTTCCCTATGAGAAATAAGGATAGATGGAAATTTCCTGCAGTTTTCCTGAGGCTATACTATCTGATCATTTGAATTCTGTATGATTTATCCTAGGAAAAATTGTGACTGGCTGCACAGAAAAGACTGTGTTGTATTAGGGAAAAAAAGTAAGAATCACTTCAGCCAACCAAAGGCTAGAACATTGATTTTTAGATGTACTACATTGTTACATTTCATTGTGTCTTTTTTTTTTAATCCAAATGTCAGGCTTGTTGATAGCTTTATTTTTTTTGGGGGGGGGGGTCCGGTCGTGGGGCTTGAACTCTGGACCTGGGCGCTGTCCCTCAGCTCTTCAGCTCAAAGCTAGCGCTCTACCACTTGAGCCACAGCACCACTTCCGGCTTTTTTCTTTTTGCTTATGTGGTGCTGAAGAATTGAACCCAGGGCCTCATGCATGCAAGGCAAGCACTCTACCACTGAGCTACCTTCCCAGCCCCCTGTTGATAGCTTTATTAGTTAGAGAAAAGTTTGTAACTTTCTTCATAGCAAAAGTTGGCTGTGGTCACTGATCACTGAGTATGTTTTTTATTGATTTAAAAAAAATCTCATATCATAAAATCTTTATCCATTGGCCTAGCTGTTTGGAAGCTTTTCTAGCCTTCCCAAAGATTCTTTAGTTTGTTGCAGCTTCATTAATAAAATAGCAACTGTGGGAAATTCTGCTTGATTGGGTTATGAGTCTGAATGAAACTGCAGAGGTTTATCCACCAGGGATTGCCACTTGGGCACAGCTTAAGGGATAAAAATTATCCTTCTGATTTCTCTGAAATGCCACTTAGAAAAGCCATTTTTGTCTAGATATGGTGATTAGTGATATAAAACTTCATGCAAAATGATATATATTGACATCGTGCTATGAAAAGACATTTAACATGACCTTCAGGGTTTAAATATTGATCAAACAGTAGTGTCTCTTGTATGTAAAAATCACAGTTACTGTTAAAAAGAACCACCTACTATGAGGCTGATGCTGTGTTAAATACCCAATGAGTACTTTTATGTGCACGCACAACCATGTATACTCTGCTAAAATGTGCAGTAGTACTCTGAAGTAACTGTGAGAACTTGTAGAAGTTAGTTAACTTCACCCAGCTCGAAAGGAATAGAACTGGATACTGAACTCAGATTTTCTTACCTGCTAGTCATGTTCTCTTAACTGTTGTGCCTTAGTTTTTTATAGTGTGATGTAATTCTGAGGATATTTTCAAAACTGAAAGACATGTAAAACATATGGAGAAATCAAGATAAGTGTACGTGGCAAGCTTGAAAACCTCGTTTTCCTTGACTCTGTCTTTGGTCAACCAGTAAAGCTACTTGGCTCAGAATCCCCCAGCCTATTAGTTCCTGTCCTTCTGGTTCTGAGCATTATTTTAAAACTTTCATTCTTCCAGTGCTCATGATGAATAAGTTATTCAGAATTGAAGGGAGAAACTTTTACATGCAGTAGACCCTTGGTATCCACAGGTCTGAGAGCACTAATGAGGAGGAAACCACGAATGCTCAGTACCCTTGGAGTCAGGGCTGTACTGTAGACGCTTGATTTATTTTTCCTGTAACTCCATCCAGTTTCTGCTTAAGACCTGCTGCCTTTCATCAAACTTAAATGTTTTATCACTTAAATTAAACACAGTAACTTTTACCTTGCTTTCTAGGTACCATTTTTTTTTTTGAGCAGGGGGAGGGGGGGGACATATGTTCACAAAACTAAGGGCAGGGAAACCCTGGCTGATCATATGATGATTATGCAGCTTCAGTCATTATGAGGGGAAACTTGAGAGTTTTCTGAAATTTTTATCAATTTATTATTTATTTATTTATTATTTTTGACCACCCTTTGTCAAAACCACATGTAATTAATCTGTGAATAAGGGGACTCGTGATAGTCACATTATAATTTAGGGAGTCTGCTGGCTTAAAACTCAATGTAGGGGAAATTTTTTATGGTGAGTTGGAGATTTTTTCAAAGCCAGAGTTCTGAAGGATATACTTAATTCTTAAGGAAGTAGCAAAACATTGAGGCATTGACAGGAACTGAGTAGTATTTGGACAGTATCCAAAGAGAGGAAATGGAAACACTGATATCCTCAGATAGGAGACAGAAACTGATTCCAGATTTCATCTCATGTGTACTTTTAAAAGTCCACAACACCCCAAACAAGCTTACTAGCTTATTAATAAGTTATTCTGCTACTTCAGGCTAAGTTTTTTGTTGTTTGTGTTTAGTGATACTGAAGTTTGAACTCAGGATGTTGGACTTGCCAGGTAGCTACTTTATTGCTTGAGCCAAGCCCCAACCCTTTTTTGCTTTAGTTATTTTTCACGCAGGCTCCACTTTTTGCCTATGCCATCATGGATTGTAATCCTATTTATGCTTCCCATGTAGCTGCAATGATAGATACATGCTGCGTTACACAGCTTTGCATGTGTTGGTATGTATGTATAGTCTTGTGTACTTTTTATCTACACACTGTAAACTGTGATTGTCCTGATTATGTACCTCCTAAGTAGCTAAGATTACAGGCATGTACCACTGCACCCAGCTTCAAGCTTTTCTTGTGGTGAAAATTAGAGAGCTAAGTGAACACAGAGATCTTTGCTGAACTTCAGTGAAACTTGTCATTTTTTTTTTCGGTTCTAGGGCCTGAACTCAGGGCCTAGGCACTGTCCTTGAGATTTTGTTGCTTAAGGCAAGTGCTATACCACTTGAGCCTTACTTACATTTTCTGCTTTTTAAGTAGTTAATTGGATATAAGAGTCTCCACTGACTTTCCTGCCCAGGCTGGCTTTGAACTGTGATCCTCAGATGTCAGCCTCCTAAGTAGCTAGGCTTACAGATGTGAGTCAGTAATATTGGTCAGACTCTTTTTTTCTTCTTCATTTTGATTAAGTGATTACAGATTACATAAATTTCACAAAATTCACACTATTGTGGGATAGTGATACTTAGTCACAAACACATTTTAACCTCCATGAGGCACATTTTCATTATCATGCCCTATAAAGCTTATGGACTCTACAAACTTGGCCACTACAATTATTTTTTCCAAATCGGGTGATATGTACATTTTTTTCCTTTTGCTTAGTGTAAGCTATTCCCTCTTTCTCTCTCATTCCCTCCCTCCCATCGCTGCCCTTGATTGCTTAGTTAACTTTCATCAATGTCTAGTGTAGCTGATCGGCCCCTCTGTTTTATTTTTTCCCATTTCCCTCTGAATCTGTATCCTCCTCCTAGCTTTCCTCAGATGTGCACATGTATAATATGTGAGATCAAGAACATGAAGTCATCTAGAAATGATATGAAAAATTAAGAAGAGGTCTTTTGCTTCTTGAATCCTGTTTACTTTGTCATATCTCCTTGCATTTTGAAGTTAACATCCACGTATCAGGGAGACTATGTGCTGTTTGTCTCTCTGTTCTTGGCTTACCTCGATCAACATGATTTGTTCTAGCTCCATCCATTTCCATGCGAATGCCATTATTTTTTCCTTTCTGATGGCTGCATAATATTCCATTGTATATAGGTACCACAATTTTTGGATCCATTCATCTGTAGTGGGGCATCTGGGTTGTTTCCATATCTTGGCTATTGTGAACAGTGCAGCAATGAACATGGAGGTACATGTGTCCTTGTATCCTGGTTCCTGTTGGTCTGGGTAGATGCTTAGGAGTAGTATGGCTGGGTAGTACAGAAGGTCTATACTGTTTTCCAGACTACCTTCCATAGTGATTATATTAGTTTACATTCCCATCAGCAGTACAATTGGGTTCCTCTTTCTCCGTATCCCTGCCAGCATTTGTCGTTGGCTGAATTTTGGATACAAGCCATTCTGATTTGTCAGAATTAGATGCTCACTTCATTGGATGGCTACATAAGGGACACTTAGAAAGGGACAGGGAATATGGTGTGTTTTCTCTGTTGGTTGGTTCAGCAAAGTCCACCACCAGTTGACTCAAGAAAGAACAGAATGGGCTGGTGTTACTGGAGGGTTTGTCTTAAAAGAGGAATTAAAATGACAAAGGGTTTTTAGGTCTAGGTAAGAGAGATCAACAGGCACAAGAACAACATGGAATTTGTCCTCTGAGATGAGGTACTCTCACAACTCTTATGTTTCTTGTCTATTATTTTCATTCATTCAGATTTCTGTGTTCATGTATGTGTGTGTGCATACACACATGTGTGATTGTCTTACCTTATGATCATTTTCTTTAGCCCATTCTACTTTAATATAGAATTTATATCTTTAGTACTTTCAGAGGTATTC
The DNA here is from genome assembly GCF_024711535.1 of Dipodomys merriami. Classification (NCBI taxonomy): domain Eukaryota; kingdom Metazoa; phylum Chordata; class Mammalia; order Rodentia; family Heteromyidae; genus Dipodomys; species Dipodomys merriami. The sequence continues at coordinate 13,668,155 of NW_027206068.1, forward strand.
TTTATATTTCTTCTTAGTCTTCAGGTCAAGTCATCACTCCTCTGAGTAATGACATTGAACTAAGATCTAGTTAGATTTCCAGTCAATCCCAAATTATGAAAGAAGATAACAGTTATATATGTTCTAGAAGATCTGGAAGGTGCTAAAGCCCTAAGAAGCAAAAGCCACGCTAGGGTTTATAATTCCTGGTAGAAGTGATAGAGAACAAGAGTTTGCTATGGAGTTTCTTTTTTGCATCTCTTTAGGAAAAGAGACATGACTATAAATTTCCCTGTGTTGTGTCCAAAGATTGGGTAACATCTCTATGTGTTTCACATCATCTGTGGACTTGTTTTTTTGGCTTTCTAACATCCTTGCTTGTAGAAGTGTTGTTCATGGTTTTTGTGCCCCATTTTGGGTACTGTATAAATAAACAAGTGTAAATTTACTCTCATGGACTAAGTTCTGCTTTACCTCTGTTTCTTCTCCCATGTCTTCTGAGGGTTCTGCGGGTAATACTTGTTACATAGACATAAGAGCCTGGGTTTAATAAAAACCATTGGTCCCAGTATCAGCAAAACCATGACATAATGAAAGTTACACACTCAAACTTTTCAAGATTCTGTTTTCTACTAATGTACTCCTATATGCTCTTGATATGACATTATATTCTCACCTCAACTATGGTCTGAGGGTGGCAAGGACAGCAACATGTGAAAGTGGTCATCCACAGGACTTAGAGGCAGCCTGGATGAATGAGACAGCTGGAATTAGTGGTGAGAATGTATCCACCTGGGTTTTGAAGACTCGGAAGTAGCAAGGATAAATAAGTTAATTGATGGTGGAATAAAGGATTCTGGGGAAATTGTGGTAACATGGCAGATAGCTACAGCAGAGACAAACATCTCTATTTTTTCTTGTCAGTGGGGATTTCTTCAGTGGTCACTTGGCACTGACTGTTAGAGCCCCGACCTTTTTCTGCCATAGTTTGGGTCAAATATCACATGAAGAGAATACTAATCTGCATTCATTTTTGTGCATCCTAATAAAAAAATATATTAATGTTCCATTAAAAAAAAAGATTCCATCTTCTGGGCTTTCTCTTTCCCCTAACAGGACCTGTTTTCAGGTTCTTTCTACCCATGTGAAGCTCCTCTCCTCTCTTAGGAGTCTCATCTTGCCCTTGACATTTCAGTCATTTTCTTGAACCATGTCTTTCCTGGAGCTCTGTTTATGCCTGTCCTTAGTATGGGATGGGTAGAAAGTGGCTAGGATCCCTCTCACTGTCCTTGGTGACTCAGCAGTTGGGATTTTGTATGTTGGAGAAATTCCTTTTCTAGCAGTAATATCTGAAGATAGCAGTCACAGCGTTTTGACTGAAAACTTTCAAATTGATACTGGTTCTGGAAGCAGAAATAGTGTGAGAATGGGTGTCAGTGAATCTCTAAAAAGATAGATTACTAGAAACCTGCTTAAGAGACTGTATATCAAATCAGCAAGGTCAAGGAATAATCTTTGAGGAGAATCTGTCACATTGAATACAAAGTGAGCATAATCAAATGAATTTTAAAACATACTTAGAAAATGGTCTTGAAAATGCAAACACCTACTTTTCACTCAACCCCCTTCCTGGCTCTCTGCCTCTTTCTGAGAAATGGAGAAATGGAGGTAGTTAATCTTTCCCTCCATCTCTCACAGACCTGAGCAGGCTTGTCTGTTCAGAGAATACGAGTAAGCTACTCCTGCAGGGAATGACTAACCTTCTGTCTGTCTGCCTCAGGATAATGAACATCTTGTTACCTTATATTTCTTATCTGTGGGGAATGTAAAATTCCTATTTAGAATCCTTAGTCTGGCTCCAGCCCTTCCAGTGACTTATTAGGCACTATGTGATTTGGGGAAGGGCCAAATAGATTGAGTTTTGAGAGAAAGTGTCAAGCGAGTCCCAAGATGTTAGTATGGTTTCAAGGAGCATCAAAAAGGCATGCATAAGGCTGTGTTAGAACTCAGTGGTAGATAGAGTACTTGCAGTACAATTTTGGTGCAATATTGCTTGTTCTGTTGTTTATAAGGAACACTGGGGCTTGTTACTGCCTTCCTTTCTGTGCTTCTGTACTGCTTTCACCTCATTATAGAGTGTTCACAGGGCCTTTGGCTGTGTACCATAGGTCTCTGAGACCACTTGCAGATCAGGTTAAAGCTCTTTCAGTTTCCCTTGGGGAGAATCTCACAGTAACACTTTTCAGTCTTATAACTGTAAATACCTGATCCAGATGACTGAATGGCATATTTATATTCCTCATTTGTGAAAAATGGTAATGTCCTGTGTTAACAACATTTTTTCTTCTTCCTGAAGATAGATTCTCAAACACCATAAAATACAAGTGTTGACGCATGAACATAGGTGCATGCACACACACGTACATACATGTGTACATACACCTTTAAAAAATGGTAAATCATTATCAAATTCTAAAGAAAATATCTGAGCCTACCTAGATTAATCTACTGAAACTCTAGCTCTGAAAACTTGTCTTTGATAAGCAATAGAATATGTATTACTTTCCTTATTGAAATAAACACCCTGCTTAGTCCCGTAGCTCAGTAGTGGGAACATGCTACAGGTCATGGATTCAAGGCCCAGCATCAAGGGAAAGTGGTATCTGCATGGAAAGGTGTAAGTAGAACCATTCAAGAGTAACTTTACTCCCGAAATGCCTTAACGAATCCCGTGGGAACAGAGGAAGAGCCTGTGTGAGTTTGTGCATGAGTATATTATCGCATATGGTTCCAAGATGAAGAAAAATAACTCTAATATACAATACACGTAAAAAGGGGCTGGGAAAGCGGCTCAATGGTAGAGCACTTGCCTTGCATGCATGAGGCCCTGGGTTCGATTCCTCAGCACTACATAAGCAAAAAGAAAAAAGCCGGAAGTGGCTCTGTGGCTCAAATGGTAGAGCGCTAGCCTTGAGCTGAAGAGCTGAGGGACAGCACCCAGAGGTCAGGCCCCACGACTGGACCCCCCCAAAAAAAAGAAAAGAAAAGAAAATGTAGACTTAAAAAAAAGATTTTTATTAGCAAATTTCTTTTTATCATTTATATCTTCTTTCTTTTATTTTATTTTTATTGTAAAAGTGATGTACAGAGGGGTTACAATTTTATAGGTCAGGTAATGAGTATGTTTCTTTTTGAACAGTATCACCTCTTCCCTCATTTTCTCCAATTTTTTTCCCTCCCTGCACCTCTCTCCCACAAGTTGTATAGTTCATTTTTAACAGTGTCTAGTCAGTATCACTGCTGAATTTGTTCACCCTTTGTCCTACTATTGCTGTGCTTCCCTTTTTCCTCCCCTAAAATAGATAAGCTTACATATAAGATAAAAAGTACAGAAATCAAAAATGGTGACAAAAGGGGAAAAACAAAACAAAACAAGCCCGCAAAAAGTAAAATAAACAATAACTTCTTGTTTCCATTTCTTGGAGTTTGTTTGATAAGCATTTTAAGGGTGTGTTTTGTTGTGACATTTCTGTATAAACATACAGTGTACCTCAGTGACCTCACTTTATGTTTCTCATTCCTCCTCTTCTTAAAAGGATTTTTAACAGGTGTCATTGTTCATGTATTTTCATACATGGGTCTAAAGCACTTTGACCCTTATTCACCCTCTTTGTTGGCCCTCCCCACTCCTGCTGGGACCTGTCCCCCAATGTAGCCTGATTTACTTTACTATTATTTCTTTTCTTCAACATATATTAATTGTACAAGGGGGTAAAGACTTAGCACTTCTTTAAGCAAGTTGCAGAATTGAGGAAATGTTCATATAAAACTATCCAGAAATAACCCATTATTAACACATAAATATTTAGTACTTGCTAGGTTATTTTTCTATTTGTGTGTATGTATGTGCATATATATACATATATAAATGCATATATGTGCACATGTGTAGGTACACTCACATGCATACACACTTGTTTTGGAGGTACTAGGATTGAACTCCAGGTCAATTGTACTTTCTGGGTAGGCCATCCACCACTTTAACCATGCTCCCAGTCCTTTTTTCTTTTGTTAATTTTCTAATAGGGTCTCATTTTTTTTGCCTGGGCACACAAATCTCAGGCCTCCTGTTTACACTTCCCACATGGCTGGGATGATAGGCATGTGTCATCATATGCAGTGTTTTATTGGTTGAAATTGATGTCTTACAAACTTTTTGCCTGGATTGGCTTTGAACTGAAATCTTCCTGACATCTACTTTCCAAGTAGCTAAGTTTACAGATGTAAGAGACTGTGCTTGGCTAGGTGTATTTTTTAGCAACAACATTTTTTCAAAGCCTTTTGTAGTCTATAATTATTTTTTACCTAATATGCTTCTAAGACTAAAAGTATTACCTACAACATTTGTAGTTGTTAAGTGGTATCCCTCTCTACTAATTTATAACATGGTTATTCGCAATCTTTTGCTATTAATAAACAACACCAAAACGAAGTTTTATTTGGAAAGTGTTTTTTTTGTTTGAGTATGTACCCTTTCTGGGACTTGAACTCAGGGCCTGGGCACTCTCTCTGAGCTTTGATGTTGAAGGCTAGCACTTTTCTGCCTAGGCTGGTAGATCTCAGTCTCCTTAGTAGGTAGGATTCTAAGTGTGAACCACCAGCTTCCAGATTGAAAAATCTTTTAAGGAACTTATTTTCAGATGTTCATATATTAGCCTGCTGTTCGTTAATGAAAACCGAAGTGAGAAAATGGGTAAGAGGCCTACGAATGACTGATGCTGGTTGTCTTCCTACTTTGGACAATGATTCTGTTAATGTACTACTCCGGTTCAGTCTTATGGTCCAGAACATGTTATCATGATCATGATCATAACATGTTATCATCATGTTATCATTTCATTGGTGAGATGAAGCACTAGAGGCAAATGTTAGTGTACTATTGAATTAAGATCTATATGAAGCCAGACATGGTGGTGCATGACTATAATCCCAGCACTTATGAACTGAGACAGGAAGATGGTGAATTCAAGGCCAGTCTGACTTATATAACAAGACCCTGTTCAAAATTTCTTTAAAAAAAGACCATTTGAATATAAAATAACAAGAGCGGGTTAAAAATAAAAACTCTTTGTATTTACTGAATGAATCTCAGCAGGTTGGGCTCAGTATTTGATTGTGGAATTTTGTCTTTATTTGAAATATTCCATGAAATGAGGCCTATGAAGGTATATTAAAGTAACATTTAAATTTTTCGCCTATTATGTATTGTTAAATAATGTTGAGCAGTCTAGGCGTTCAGACTGGTGATTACATTTTCTGGGTTTACTGTGTGAATGAAGAAGGAAAAGCATAGAACATGGCTTAGTTTATTGTCATCAAGAGGTTTGCTGTCTGTTAGTGGGTAGCAATAAAGAAGATGGTACAAGATCAGTTCTCTTCAATGAGCTCAAAATGCCATGGAGGCCAGGGGAAAGGACATGGTACTCAGGGATGAACATAGGTCCCATGGAGGGAGGGACTTGAATATATGTTAGATGTAAGGTGCACTGTGAATGAATGGAGATTGGCATTGCAATTAGAATAGCATGAGAAAAAGACCAGAGAAGCCCTCTGTGAGGAATAGGTATTGATGTTTGGTAGAAGTATGTGATGCATAATGGCAGAGGAGCAGGCTCTGTATGAAGTGGAAGACTGAATTATCAAGTGTCTAGGATAGCCTGAGGAGGAGCTGAGATCTGACTTAGTCAGAAATAAGCACTGAAGCTCCTTATAAGACTGGAATGTGCTATAAGAAAATTTATCTGGTAGTGTCTTTGTTGGGTGGATTAGAAAGGAGAAAAAAAAATAAGCTCTTAAATGAACACAGGGGACCCTGTTGTCCATCTTGGCTCCATTAAACTCATTTTAGCTCACTGAGCAGCTCCGAACTGTGCCTCCACACCGTGAGCACTGCTTGCAGTACTTCAGTAATGACTCCAGTGGGGCTTGAACTCTGGGCTTGGGCACTGTCCCTCAGCTCTTGAGCTCAAGGCAAGCGCTCTACTGCTTGACCACAGCGCTACTTCCAGTTTTCGGGTGGTTTATTGGCGATAAGAGTCTCACGGACTTTCCTCCCTGGGTTGGCTTTGAACCGTAATCCTCAGATCTTAGCTTCCTGAGTAGCTATGATTACAGGCATGAGCCACTGATGCACAGCAAGCTGTGAGTTTTTGAGGTCATCATGGTTGATCCTTTTGAGACAAAAAAAAAATGAAGAAAGCCTTAGAAGTCATCTTCTCTGCCACTTATACACATGTTACAGATATATACTTGTATATAATATCTATCATATCTATCTATCTATCTATCTATCTATCTATCTATCTATCTATCTATCTATCTATCAATCATAGATAATAGGGAGACCTATGACAAAAAAGATATTTCTCAAGGAGACTCCAGAATCCCATTTATCTTTTGAGAGCAAGAGAGAATGGGTCTATCAAGTGAAAATAGACTTAATTAGTTAATATGTTTCACAGTTCCTTCTTGTCCCATTCCCCGGATTTCATCTAAGTTGAGAGAGGAGAACATGGAAGCACTTATTTCCTTCCTTCTTTCCCTCCCTCTTTCCTTCCCTCTTTCCCTCCCTCCTTCCCTCCCTCCCTCCCTCCCCTCCTTCCTTCCTTCTTTCCTTCTTTCCTTCCTTCCTTCCATTTTTATTTGCTTTTACTGTATGATTTCATTTTTCATAAGGCATCTAACATGACAGAATGGGGAGTGCTAGATGCTGGGAAAGAAAGGACATGTTTAGTGGGGCAGAGCTTTATTTTATTTATTTTTTTTTGTTCTAGTATTAGGGATTGAACTCAGGACCTGGGCACTGTCACTTAGCTTTTTTACTCAAGGCTAACATTGAACCTCTTGAGCTACAGCTCCACTGCTGCCATGCTGGTGGTTAGAGATAAGTCTTTTGGATTTTTCTGCCCATGTGGCTCTGAACTGCAATCTTCAGATCTCAGCCTCCCGAGTAGCTAGTAATATAAATTATGACCCACTACTCTATGGCTCAGAACTTCAGTCTTGAATGATTAAAGTTGTAGAAGCAGTTTAAAAGGCACATGTTGATGAGCAGCCTAAACTCTGTTTTGTCGCAGACTTTAACTTCACCATGGCCAAGTTACTTTAAACTAGAAATTGGTAACTCCTCCATCCTCTACTAGATTTTTAACTGTCAGGCTGACAGTTGAAGGCAAAAAAACCCCATATATTTCCAGAGATAGCAAGAAACAAAACAGTATAAGGTCAAGATAAAAACTAGGCTGGGTGTGGTAGTATACAGCTATAATCCCTCAACTTGGGAGGCTGATACAAGAGGATCACAAGGTTAAGGCCAACCTGGGCAATGTAATGAGACTGTGCATGAACAACAACAAAAAGGAGTAGGACATAGAGATCAGCAATACTGAGGTTCAAAGTCAGACCAGGTACAAAATTGGAGTCCATTTCAACTAATAAGCTAGGCATGGTGTTTTTTGTTTGTCATCCCAGCTACATGAGAAGTATAAAAATGAGGACTATAGTTTAGTTATAGCCTGTTTAGACATAAAATGAACAAATCCCACAGTACCCTATTAAAAGAATAAAGCAAAAAAGGCTGGTGGTATGGCTTAAGTGATAGAGTGTCTATCCAACAAGTGCAAATCCCAGTACCAAACTGGAGGCATAGCTCCCACCATGAATGAGAGCAAGAGTTCCTGAGTTCAAACTCCGGTACTGGTACAAAACAAATAACATCAACAACAGAATAAAAAACAGTACTGAGAGAGAAAGAAACCATGAGTCTGTTTTCACTCTATAACCAAGTATATGCTTACGCAGTTGGCCCTCAGCATCTACAGATTCTTTGTGAATTCAGCCAACTTCAAATTTAAAAATATTTAGAAAAGAATAGCATTTGTACTGAATATGTACAGAATGTTTTAGTGTAATTTCCCCTGAGCAGTGTAGTATCACAGTTACTCACATAACATTTACATTGCATTAGGTATTGTAAGTAACTTAGAAATGAGTTAAAATATATTTAATCAGATGCTATGTCAGTGTATACATGTACTTTTCTCTTTGTATAAAGAACTTGAGTATCCAAAGGGTTTGGTATTCCTGGGAGGTCCTGGAGCTAATGCCTAGCAGTTATGGGAGGAACACTATAAACAGTTTATTAAAATGAATTAGACTTGATAAGATAAAGTAGAAAATACTTAACTCTTTCTCACCCCCTGTTCTCTCCAACAAGCTGTGATCACTCATTCCCTCCTCAGGCAGATCCATGGCTTTCCTCCAGTTTCCCAGATCAGTCTCATTTGCTTCGGATGCCTAAAAGTCCAGTGAAATCCAATATTGAAGCCTCAATCTTTCATCCAAGGCAGTCTGTTCTTGCCTCTAATTTAAGCCTGGATTTACATTTCCATTTGGTTTCCCTACTTCATTTTTCTGCCCTTCCTCCTCCTCCTCCCAGAATGTGGCCTCTGGCTCTACAGGGATTTTAAAGGCTGAACAAAGAGGTCAGGTCAATAGAAGGCTTTCTTGATTGCCACAGTTAAGATCTGGCAACAGGCCCTCTCTGAGAGTTGGCAAAATCTCTTTTTCTTTACCTGGAGTTGTTGAGGAGCGCTGTAGTCTACTACTAACCCTGTGGAATTATCAACCACATGCCTGTGACCTCAGTTAATTTGTGACTCTACTTCTTTATATTGGGGGTCCCCTTTCCCTTTCTAGGGGACTCATGCTCAAGATGACTCATATTGAGCTCTCTTTTGACATCCAGGACACATGAAGGTATTATTGTTGCCAAAATCAGTTTCCAGCACAGCACAGTATTTCCTCTCCTCTTTTGCTCTCCTTGCCCAGCTCTTCTGGATTTTTTTTTCAAATGAGGGTGATTTCTTGGTCCCTTAAACTCCAGGAGCAAATGCCAGTCGATTCAAGTTGTCAACATACTCTTTCATTTGATTAGTGGTATGCTAGTATTTGTAACTACTTTGCAGTACTCTAGTAACTGACTTCAAATGGATGATCTGTGAAGAGTCTTCTTGAATAATCTTCAAGCTTCCTGGTGATGTTTCTCCTGGAGGTGGAGGAGAGCTGAGGTACTGAGGGTTGCTGATGGCTCTGAGAGAATTCTACTGCTCCTGGCACCATTGATATCCTGCACACATGCACCCAGTGCTGTCTTTAGTCTGAGCACTTGGTGAAATTGTAAGAGCACAGGGCACTCCTCACTCGCTATCATCTACATTTAGTATGAATAGTGAAGATGAAACTGTCTGAGAACACGTTGTATCTAAATAGATAAACATACCAACTGTTTCAAATTTAACAATCCATATACCAGTCATGGAAAATGAAAGAACCATTTTAATTTGGTTTGATTCTAGGTTAGAAGAAATACCAAGGAATATAGCTTAATTTTAAAAATGTTTTCTAGTCAGAAGGGTTTAACTACATTAAAATGTAATACAACACTTAATTTTTTACTTAAACTGTATGTTGAGAGTCAGCACAAGTAATGTGATATTTTGAGAGTCAAAGGAATTGCTAAGAGAGAAAGAAAGAGGGGGAAAGGGGGGGGGGGAGAAAACGAATAGAAGCTAGGATTGTGGGCCCTGGATTTGACTCCTAGCACTACAAAAAAAAGGGCAAAATGCGTATCATAAAACCTTCAGAAAAACTAGGCTTTTCTAGCTGTAATAAAACATTGCTCTTTTTTTTTTTTAAATAGCTTATATTAGTTATGGAGGGGAGAATTTCATTGTGACATTTCCACCCATGTTTACAATGTAGTCCAATCAATCTCAACCCCTCTTTCCCTCTCCCTTCCTCCTTTTCCTCTTCCTAAGACAATCTCAGCAGGATTCATTGTTCTATTTTCATGCCTATAAACGATCTATTTCAACCATGTTCATCCTCACTTACCTCCTTAGTCCAATGCCTTCTCATAGTATCATCCCAGAGCCTGTTTCTTCCTTACTGTTCTGCCTTCATCCAGATTCTCCATGCTGTTTTCATATATAGTTGCAATGTATTTCAGGATTATTCACCTTCTTTTTCTTCCTTTTTCCTCCTAAGTAGTTTCTTAATTCAATTCATGTTCTGTGTTCACTTATGTGTATGTACACACACACACACACACACACACACACACACATGTATGTGTCTATGAATATGTATGTCTAAGTCTAGCTTCCATGTATGAACAAAAATGGTGTCTTGTGTTTTGGGCTTGGCTTGAAAACTTTGCTCTTTAAAATAGAAGTATCCAGCCTGGCACCAGTGATTCACTCTTGTAATGGTGGTTTGACGCCAGCAAAAAAGCCAAAAGTCAAGGGTGTGGCTCAAATGGTAAGAGCCCCAGCTTGAGCAAAAGAGCCAAGCAAGAGCTTAAGGTCTTCAATTCAAGCCCCGGTATGGACATATAATATAATACACACATACACACACATACACATACACATAAGTATCTATGAATAATATATAATTCAAAATTATATTAGCAACAGGCTTCAGTGGTCTGAAAAAGATGTCTGATGAGGCCAGATAGCTGAGTTAGGAATCATAGACACAGAGAAGATGTTTGATGTTTATGTATTCGGTTTATTCCAGGTCATCTTCATGCAAATTATGAAAATTTTAAAGAGCCTGCCTGTCTGCATAGGTTACTGTAGGTTAGATGCAAAAGGCCCTCTGCACATAAATGAAGTCAATAGATACACGGAGAGCATTGGAGCAGTGTGTGATCCATATTAAGAGCTATACAAGTATATGATTTGTTGTTGTATTTTATATGCTATGCTGAGGCAGAGGATGAAGGAACCCAGTATGAGCTACATTGGGTGATCTTGATGTTGCTTCTGGCCTGCTAATTCTGTAATGCTGATTCTTAAAAACCTAAAATATGAACATGAACTACTTCCTGACAGTAGATAGAATCACATGTTTAATAATTCTGGTTTTTTGTAAATCATCAAAGTTGATGACTAAACTGTCTTACATGCAAAGTCAACTGATTGCAGAACAGGTGCTGACTTTTCTTTCCCCTTGCTGCATCTGTACACATTCCAAATTTTGATGATAAATATATACTAACATAAGTAAATAACCCAACAAAAATAATGAAAGATTATTTTGTTCAAAAATAAGCATAAATATGAATTCTAATGCATTTTCATGTCATACATATTGTGTTGTAGTGATGAGAGATAAAAATGAGTCAGACATCAGAAAAGTATGTCTTGATCATTAAATTTTGCTTCATACAGAAATTGGAACATAAGGCTGTATCTGGATAAAGAAAAAATTTGGATGTTTCAGATAAGACAAATAAAGATTCAGAGATACCTTAAAAGGTGGAAATGAAGAAAGACAAATAAATGGGTTAAAGTAAAGTGAATTTGAGATGCTATAATCCAAGCTATACAGGAAGTAGAGATAGGAATGTTATGGTTTGAGGCCAGCATAGACAGTATGGTGATTCATAATCCAAGCTATGCAGAAGACAGAGGCAAGAGGATCATGGTATGAGGCTAGCCCAAAACAAAACAAAAGTGCATAATCCTATCTGAAAAATAAACCAGAGTACTTGCCTAGAAAACATAAGGCCCTTAGTTCAAAACTCTACTACTTGCATTGACAATGGACACTACACTAGGTTTCCTCTGCCAGGCAAAGTTCCTGGTGCTTCAGATAGATTGGCCCATTTCCTGTCACAACAGTCCTTGGAAACAGACATCTGGGACTGTCCTATTACCTGAGATCCTACAGTTGTTCTAAGTTGCCACAAAATAAATGGAGATTTCTTATTCCCATTTGGGTATTTGGATCTTGAATTCTGAGTCGCCCTCATGGGTTAACCATTTTCACCACTAGATTCTAGTCAGGAAGGTAAATGGTTGATCTGGGTTCATTCTTAATCCCAATATGAGTATTTCTAATATAGCATCCCTACCAGCTCCTATAGTAGCCCACCCTGCAAGGGGTATGGGATTCAAGAGCCTACGAGACTGGAACTGGAGGTTCAGAAGTAACCAAAACCCTGCAAGTGAGTGAAAAGAGGTCAAGAGCAATAAGGACAGAGCTACAGAGAAACTCAAAAATTTTTAAATAGGCAAAAAGAAAAGGGGGGGGTCCATGTGAAAGAGAAGTGGTAGCCAAAGATAGAAGAGGAAAGCCTGAAACATGTGGTATCACGGGAAAGAAAGGAATGGGGATGGGACGGTTAACAGTGTTTAGTAGTACAAGGATGACAAGGTAAATGAGGACTGTGGGTCCACGAAGTTTAACTACAAGGAAGTGTCCATCTCCTGGGCATCCGCTATGCCCATTAAACCTAAACAGAGGAGGGGTATCCCAACTGAAAACACTAGGGGTTCATCTTTTTGGAGTCTTTTTTTTTTTGGTAATCTGAATATCACTACTCTAGTAATATTTGTAACAACATTGTTATCCATTCTAAGTGATCCTACTCCTAATGTTAACTCATACTGTGCTTGGGGTAAGCAAAAACTCCCAAATCTTCTGAATGTGAATGTCTATCAAACTATTTGTACATGCAACAGGCTTAAGTAAACGGGCCTTTTCTTTTTCTTTTCTTTTTTTTTTTTCTCCTGTCCTGGTGCTTGAACTCAGGACCCCTTTGGTATCCTTGAGCTTCTTTTGCTTCAAGTTAGTGCTCTATCACTTGAGCCACAGCTCTACTTCCAGCGTTTTTGGTAGTTAATTGGAGATAAGAGTTTCAGGGTCTTTCCTGCCCCAGCTGGCTTTTAACCACCATTCTCAGATGTCAGCCTCCTGAGTAACTATAATTACAGGAAGGAGCCTCTGGTGCTCAGCGAGCAAACAGGCTTTTAAACTCGAGTGAAGGACTTTGGCTCATTCTGTTAGTTCCAGGATACTTCTACATATATTGGTCTTTGAATGGTTAGCTATTATATTAGAAATACCAGAATTAATAAGAATGTCTGTTTGCATTCAACAAAAATCATCTATGTAAGAGATTGTTAAATATCCCTAATTACCCTGAAAGAGATGAGTAAGCATAATCATATTTATTTTATCATTCTGGCATACTTAGCAAACACCTCTGATATGGTAACACAATTACTGGAGAAACAGCTGTTTGTTAAACTGTTATGTAGAAAATAGTAATGTATGGACAGATATGTAGCTTTCTTCACTTCTCTCTCCTCTCTCTCCTCTCTCTCTCTCTCTCTCTCTCTCTCTCTCTCTCTCTCTCTCTCTCTCTCTCTCTCTCTCTCTCTCTCTCCCTTTTCTCTCTCTCTCTCTTTTGGTGCCAGTCCTGGGGCTTGAACTCAGGGCCTGGGTGCTGTCCCTGAGCTTTTTTCCTCAAAGCTAGTGCTATCCCACTTGAGCCACAGCTCCACTTCTGGCTTTTTTGATAGTTAATCAAAGGAAAGTAAGAGTCTCATAGACTTTCTTGCCTGGGATGACTGCAAACTGAGATCCTCAGATCTCAGCCTCCTGAGTAGCTACCAGCATCTGGCTCTCATAACTTTTTTTATTTCTAATTATTGGTTGACATTAATAGAGCTACAAGATTACCCCATGTATCAGAATTATGGCAATATTACCTCTTCAGAATTAAATAATGAACTTGGAAATAGGCAATCAGGCCTCTGAGAAACAAAACAGTTCCTTAGCTCATGTGAGTTCCTTCAAAGAAGAGTCTAGCCATTGCCATTGCTTAGTTTGTGCCTCATATAAAAGGAAATACTTATATTTTAAGAAGCATATTTACTTTTTCTAGAATTCTTAATAATTAATCATTCCATAGCTTGATTTATAGTGGTTTAAAGTTTACTGTGATTGGGAATAAAACCTAGATAGCTTTTGGAATCTATATGTTCCTTCTTACATTTATTTAGCTTATGAAATTGAGAAGAGTGGCTCCATGTATTTGAAACATTTCTATCATAGTATCAGAATTTAAATGTTTCTAGATTTACTAAAGCCTTAGGCTATTGGTGGATCATTGATTCTCTTTAGAATTTGTTTGTAAGGACAAGCCTTTGGTGAGATCAGTGTCTGTGCCAGAATGACCTGCTCTCACTGGCTGTCCAGCTTCTTCTCCCAGAATTCTGCTCAGATTGTCTCACCTAATCTCTCCCTCAAGATGCTCTATGGCTCTCAGAATGTGCTGCTTCTTGAGTCTAAGCCTTGGTGCAGATCAGCTATGGGCTTTTGGGTTTTGAGGCTCAAGGTACTGTTTAAGTGTCAGTCCCCCCCCCAAAAAAAAAAACAAGACAGGATGCTGCAAATAAGACTGGCTCTGGTTCTTACTGAATTTCAGGCCTATTTTCTTTCAATCCTGCTGGTTCTTGAAGATGTAGCACCAAACATTTCAACATATTTCTGACTTCTAACTTGGGCTAAGTCTTACCAGTCTCTAAGTCATCCTTTATTTAGATATTCACAAGGGCAAATATACCCTCAGCTGAATGTGTTTTGAATTATGTAGTTGATTTTCATATCAAATAGACTAAATTTTAAATTAAAGTTGAAGCTGTGCAGAAAGCTTCCTTGTAATTTTCTGTGTACTTGAGTCTGTCAACCTGCTGATGTAGTAAGTGAAACTAATCAATTGATTGGAGTATAGCATCATTTTATCTCTAAAACACTGGGAAGGCCATGCTCTATTACAAATGAATTAAATTAGGGAGAGCAAAATAAGAAGTAGAGATTGATTGTCAGTTGAGATGAGTATAAAACTGAAATATGGAGTCTTGGGGGAACTGACATGCTTTGCTGACTAGAGCTGCAGTTCTCTGAACACTGAATACAAACTAGGGTTATACAGGAAGCACATGGGTGAGCACCTCAGATTTGGTTCTGACTGAGGTGTTGGTATTTTTTTAAGTTCCTCAAGTGGTTCTAACCTGCAGCCAGCTTGGATTTTTATGTAGCATTGCTACCAAACATTTGTCTACCAAGCATTGCTTAGTAGATAAAAAGCAGTAGGTAAATTGCCACATGGCAAGCAAAAAACATGAGAAACCTTTATTTAAAAAATTATTTTATTATCTTTAACTGTACAAAGAGATTTTAATTCCATATGTCTACTTATGAGTATAATACATCTTGATTAGTATAACAACTTTCATCATTTTCCCACATTGAAAGGAACTTGGGAAGTTCTCAGAGGTTTATATTTCCTTCTTAATTTTGAAATAGAAAAGTTCTGAAACGTCAAGTTTTTCCTAACTTCTTTGGTAGCAAAAATCGAAACAAAAGTGAATATATTTGAAATCAAAACCTGAGACCTTTTCTAGTCTTTCATCATCCTATCTGGTATGCATAGTGCTATATTTTGTTACAGAAATATTCTTGTCTCTCACAGATTGGTGCCCCAAACTCAACTAGGGTCTGATATAGATAAGACACTTTTCTGAAATGTGTAAAATTTTGAATTCTGAAATACATTTATTCGCCCATGAGGTTAAGAAAAGAATTAGGGTAACACTAAGGGAGCATTGTGATGGGAAAGGGTGATATAATAATTTTCTCTCTTCCTATTAGATTAAGAACAACACATCTCTCATTAGCTAGGCTGTGGCTTAGTATCTACATTAGCTGAACACAGTGGCCAGTTTCAGAGTGTGGCTTTTGGTTCTCCTGTGCACTTTTCAGGCCTAAGCTAAGAGGAGAGTTCACTTACACACATGGTACGATAAACAAAGTTTAACGACACAAATAGGTACAGTAAAACAAGCAAACAAAACCAGCACTGGCCCTTAAAAGACTTCAGCAAGTCAGCAGGAATTGAGAGGCTGCTTAGCTAGGTGGTTCTTGCTCTAATCTCTTAGGAGGTGGGCTGAGAATATGGTTCAGGACCTCATTCTTTGCATGCTCAGCTGCTGCTGAAGTGCCATGTTCCTTCTAGAAGGCTAACAGATCCTCAAACGGAAAGGAATTCTAGAGCTAGGGGTATGGTAATTATTCCAGCAATGAGTAAATGAAAGAATAAAAGAAATACTAGTCTCTAGTCTTGCCTTATTCAATTGCCCATGGCCTTAGCCTTTTAATAAATTTCACAATCATTTGAGACTAAGTTTTTCTGTTCTGAAGGTTGCACCTGTCTTGGGCTCTGGGCAGGGGAATACCTTCTCTTCTCTTCAAATGTCCTCAGTCCTCCCTCAGACAGCTTTTCCACTGCTCTGGATCCCTTCTGTATTCTCAAAGTACAGCTTCTGTCAACTTCTGGAAGGCAGTGAAGTCCTTGCTCTCAATCAGGTCGGGAAAAGACAGGTCCCTTCCTTGGAACAAGCAGGCTCAGGAGTCAAACATCAGTTGCAGAATTAAAAATGATTAATTATATGATCTCCCATTTGTTTAAGACATGAATGTGAGCTGAAACAATGCTATGTGAACACATAATAGGATCGTACCTCGTTTGTGTTTTGCTTGCTCAGCAGTTTCCCATTTGGAGGCATAACCTGCCTTTGGGGTTTCTGTCACAGGTCTTTTTCCTCTTGGAACAGGTACATGGAAACTATTCTACATCCCACCCTCACATCCACTGCAGAGATTTGCAGGAGGCAGCTAATATACGAATCTTGTTTTTGTGTGTGTGTGAAAAAAAAATAAACCTAGGCACTTTAGGACACTGGAGTTCTTTTTGTCATCCTTTCTGCTCATCTCCCTTCTTCCTGGTTTCCAGAATGCTCTGTTTCCTCCCTCATTCCAGTCCTTCCCCTCCCCCCCACCAAATCTTTGAAAATATACAGTGTGGAGAATATAATAGTTTCTTTTTCTCAGCGTTTGTATTTTCACCCTTGTTTCTAGTTAGAGAAGGAAAACAGGCAACCCCATGAAAGGAATTCAGGAGTGGAAAGTAAAAGAGAAGGTACAAGAGAAAAAAAAGATTGGTTTTGGTCCTCTGTGATCACCTTATGATCACTATTTGTCTATGCTATTTTCATGTCTCTGAGCCACAGTGGGGTCTTCCCAGATATTTCACAGAATGGGAAGCCACTCACAAGATTCTACTACTCTGACATACCTATGACATTGTGGTAGGATAGCAGTACCCAAATGCCTGAAAATACTGCCATAAACCTTATAAACAACTCAAAATGTAAAATATGCAATGATGGATATTTTCATCTTTCTTGTATTTGAGTTCACATTAATGGATTTATCAAGGTTTCCTGTGGTTATTCCATTTCTCCCAGTCCTTTTTTTCTCCCTAAGTCCTCTAAATGCAAGCTCCCAAGGTTGGAGAAAGAAGGATGATTGCTTTCTCCCCACTATGTAACTGTTTTGAGAGAGTCTTCTGGCCTCAAGAATCAGGTACATCAACAGCATATACTTTGGAATGCATTCATAGCAGCTAGCCAGGCTACTTTCCTTATGGGTCACAGTGCTGAAAAGTGGTCCTGGTGGAGTCTCAGGGTACACATAGTTCTTGCCTTCCAGAAAATTAATGTAAATTAATTCAAATGGGAAATCCACAATTTAACCTTGAAATCCCATGTTCCCCCCTTTAAAGTGTCATTACTGTAAATATTCAGCTGTGGGACCACCTCCCCCCACCCCACCCCCCCGCATATCCCCACCTTTACTATCTCTAAATATCCAGCACATACAGGTGCTAGATATTTAGAACATAGAAGATGTGTTCTGACTGGAGGGTTGGGGGAGCTTGCTCACTATGGAACTTTTATTGATACCAAGCATAGATTTACCCAAAAACAGTCTTCATGTTACCTTTTTTCTGTTTTTTTTTTTTTCTGGTCCTGGGATTTGAACTCAGTGCCTGGGGACTGTCTCTGAGCCTCTTTGTGCTCAAAGCTAGCACTCTACCAATTGAGCTACAGTGCCACTTCCAGTTTTTTGATGGATAACTGGAGGTAAGACTCTTACTGCCTTTCCTGCCTAGGCAGGATTAGGAGCATCAGCTTCAGATTTCAGCTCCTGAGTAGTTAGGATTACAGGTGTGAGCCACCAGTGTCTGACTTTTTTGTCTCTCCTTTTTAAAAAGTGTTCTTCTTTGATAATGTTTTTAGTAAGGAATAAAGTATGCACAGTGGGAAAGGCAGATGTGCACCTAAAAATTAGGATGAGTAAGGGTTAAGTCATTTGGCATTTTGAAGTGCCTCTTATGTATGCCCTTTTCACCTGCCCTGTGGGTTGATGACACTTGATTTTATGTGGTGTTTTCTCCAAAATGGTTGCTGCTGTGTCTACCAGTTTTGCACTGAGTGTTTGAGCAGAAGCCTAATTAAGCAATTCTCTCAATATTTCAAGAATTTATATATTAACTAACATCTTTGAGGGGTAAAAATTATATTTAATGTTTTTGTTAGGGTAGCATGTTTATTTTAATAACAATGAAGACTTACATCTATTCTGAGTGACATACTTAAAATTTTAAAACCATCTATCATATATACCAATATGCATATATTCTGGCCACTAACCTTTGAAAAAGTAAATCAACATGGTTCACTTATATTTGGTCTGTAGTTCCTACATACAGGTTTTTATTTCCATGTTCTAAAAATAACAGCAGTGGTGGCAGCAAACTTAAGCTTCACTGCAGCAGTTCCCAATTTGGGTTACATATCTTTTTTTTGGGGGGGGGGGTCGGTTGTGGGTCTTGAACTCTGGGCTTGGGCGCTGTCCCTGTGCTCTTCAGCTCAAGGTGAGCGCTCTACTGCTTGAGCCACAGCACCACTTCCAGTTTTCTAGTGGTTTATGGGAGATAAGAATCTCACAGACTTTCCTGTCCAGGCTGGCTTTGAACAATGATCCTCAGATCTCAGCCTCCTGAGTAGCTAGGATTACAGGCATGAGCCACCAGCACCCGGCTTGGGTTGTATATCTTTAAGTATTGCATTGGTAGCTACATATATCTTCCTCTAATTTGATTTTTTTCCCCTTGTATTTTATTAGGTGCAGAGAGAGCTAGCAGCTGTTATTGCTTTGAAAGCAAGGAAGTCTGGTGAGTATTCTTTGATGCAGCTCTAGGAAGATTATAATTCTTTAGGGATATTTCACATATTACCTGAAAGTGTACAGTTGAGTGGATCTCAGGATTCTTTGATGTAGAATGTGGGGAAGTATGACTGTTTACTTTTAAAAACATGTATCCTACCATCCAAATAGCATAGGATGTTATGTGTACTTCTTAAAGGTAAAATATTACTACTTTCCTCTAATTTATTGTAGATTTTATGGAAAAATATTTTAAACGTTTCTAGTCCACTGCAACATGAAAACAGATCTAATTAGATGACAAAAGAAAGTAATCCTCTTGCATTTGGTATCACTAATGGAGAACAATGAATATGATGATGATGATCTTTTTTAAGACTATTTTTTATCTCTAAGCAGTTTCTCCTGAAAATAATTTTAATTGTATAATGACATTCCAAAATAAGCATTTTTTACAGGATTGATTACGTGACTCAGATTCCTCAAACCTATAGCATGTAATCTGTGGCAAGGAAAAGGGAACTTTTAAATAGATTTTGAAGGGGAAAAAGGCTTTGATGAAATCCAATATAAAATGAAGACTCACTGAAGTAGAAAAATGCTTGCTGAGAGAGGAGAAATGTCAGAAGAAGTCATCTTGTGCTACTCTTCCTTCATCAGAGGGAGGAGGTTGGTGCTAAGTGAAATGAAAAACAGAAAGGAAGTATTTCTTCAATAATGTTAAATTAAAGTAAGAGTTTTCCACCAGAGAGACTATGACAAGATCAGGGTGAAGACCAAGTTTGAAGAACTGATGGAACAGAAATGTCTAAAACCATGTATTTTACATGTTCTTTGACTAGCTGGAAGCTATAAGACTTTTTTGTTTGTTACTTTTTAAATCAAACACACCTTAGTGTAACCTAGCTTATTATAATACACATTCCTTTCTTTAGTGATGTGATTGATCAAGAGGACAGATGTTATAAAAGGATGGTAGAGAGAAGGATGTGAGAAATGGTGATTGATCATGGGTATTGACCAGCGAGGACAGCATGAATATGTATCCCCTGGGAAGAACATTAGATTATGGATATTTGTAGAAGCAAAAGCCAAAATGAAGAAAGTAGATCAATAAAAATATTTTAAGAGGAGTTGGGTACAGTAGCTCAAGCCTGAATAGTATTAGATGCTTGGGAGCCAGCGATCAGGGAAGCCAACTGGGGCATGAAAGTTCAAGAGATTCTATCACAATCATTGTCTGGGTACAGTGACAAATGTCTGTTATCCCATCAATGAGGCAGGGGGTACAATGGCTGGGTGAAGTGGCATATGCCTGTCATCTTCAGTATACAGCACAGCACAACTAGGAAGCCCAGGTGTAAAGCAAGACTCTACCTTGAAAATAACCAAGGCAAAAGGATCTGGAGGTATAGATTGTTTGGTAGAGTGCTTGTCTTGCAAACAACAAGGCCTGGAGTATTTAATTCCCCATGCCACCAAAAAAGATGAAATAAAAAAAGAGTGACATTGATCAAGATACATTGTATTCACATTCTACTTTGAACTAAAGACAAAAGTAAATTATTTTTTAAAAGTGTTTTAGAATAAGGAAAGGAAAGGGGCTGGATTAAACCAGAGTGGGATGGAAAGGCCTCTGACAGCGCAGAGACTCAGCAAGGGAGTGAGCTCTGGGGAATTCAGATGAGAGCATTTGAACAGAGGCATTGTGCCAATTGTGTTCAAGGACCACAGAAGTCTAAGAGCCACTGGAGGAAGAATAGTGAACAGGGCAGAAAGAGGGACCTTTCATTAAGAAATTTGAACTTTGGGGAGGGAGATGGGAAGGGATGGAAAGGGGAAACAAAGGAGGAGGCAACAATGCTTGATAAGAAATGTACTCATTACCTTGCCCATGTAATTGTAACCCCTCTGTATGGTATTTTCACAATAAAAGAAAAAAAAGAAAAAAAAGAAATTTGAACTTTGTGGAAGTGAATTATGTTCCAAAGTGTATACTGTTGAATTAGCTGATTCTTGAGCCCTTAAAACTCAGGACTGATGTAGTAGAGAGAAAGCATTTGTCCCTTTCTCCAACATTGGGAATTTGGACTCTGGAAATGCTTCTGTTTGCCGTTAGAGAAAAAAAGACTGGGAGAGATGGGTATGATAAGTAACCATAGGAAAACCTTGATAAATATGTTCATGTGTTCACTTCTTTGCCAAATTTTGATCAGGCACCTGCTGCATGCAGCTACACAGTGAGGCACAGAGGATAGGGAGCAAAGGCAAACTTGGTTTTTTATGCTTTGTGTGCATATGTGTGCTAGACCTGGGGCTTGAACTCAGGGCCTGAGCACTGTCCTTTAGCCGATTCATTCAAGACTGGTACTCTATTACTTGAGCCACACCTCTGCTTCTGGCTTTTTGGTGGTTAGTTGGAGATCAGAATTTCAAGGACTTTCCTATCCCGGAAGGCTTCAAACCACAATCCTTAAATATCAGCCTCTGGGTAGCTAGGATTTCAAGAATGTGCCACTTATGCCTAGCCCTTTATATTTAAAATCACAGCATATATTTAATAAATATAAAAATGAGTCAGTCTGGAAAATGGGAAACTTACTATTGTGAATTTAGGAGGTGATAAAAAGGACGATTGTTAAGCACAGACTTATTTAGAATTCCAACTGCAGGATGGTAATTTCTATGGAAACTTCTGGTCGTTTAAAACTATATATTTTTTAGGAAGATTATTTTTAAAGGAAGATGGTAGGCATCTAGTTTTTAAAAAGTATTAAAATGATAGAACATCTGGAGCTTGACAAAGGAATTGATTACCTTAGTGTCTCAGGTCTTACAGTAAAACTGCTAATTAGGACTCAGGTGGTCATGCCAGATTTATGACTAGCCACCAAGGGTTATTAAAACAAGCATTAGTATAAAGAAAAAAGTTTTACTTTCAGCTCACCATACAAACGAATGTAAAAACAACTGCCAATCAATATCAGCTCTATAAATGATTCAAAGCTGTAGCTTAGTAAAAAATCCATTTTGTTGTAATTTTCTAAGAGGCTATTAGAATGTGCCTTTTAACTATTTTCTAAGAGCGTACCTTTGTGGATGTGAAGAGCATTTAAGGCTTTTAAAATTACAGAAATGAGCACAGGCAGCCTCGCATTTCTTTCTCTTTGTTGACCACATATTCTACAGCTAACGTTAGCTCATTAGTGTCTTGCAAGATGTTTCTTCCCTTTTCTGGGGAATCTACAGCCAAAGCACATCAGCTCTCATGATGTTTAGATCCTGTGAAATTTCTGTTGTAGTGGGCTTCTATTTCTGGAAGCCAGAAATCTCCTATCAGTAAATCTCTCTGGCAGTGTTTAAAGTTCACGGTATCTGCTTAGCTCATAGCCACTTAAATGTTTTAAAACCTAAAGATCTTCTATATTAAAGTTTGGAAGGAAAAATGGTTTTGCCATTTAGATGTCTTTGTGACCCTAGCTAAGTGATTTCTATTTGTGTCCTGCAGGGCTGGGATAGAATCTGGTGAAATAGCACTACGTTGTAGCTCTATTAATTACAGCAGTGTCTTTGTTCTTTTCCTTCATTTACCATAGTCAAAACCTTGGGACTGTCTTACTTAGGATTCTTAAAGGTGCACAAAATAAAAGAACAAACTAAAATCTACAAGGGGAATTTAGTGGCTCAGAGAATGTGCAGCAGTAGTAAGAGAAGACCTCTGTGAAGATGGCCCCAGCAAAAGCATTAGTGAGGGATCTAGTTGGAAGAGGTGAAAGTCCCCTCTCTCAACACAGGGAGAAAGACAGTTGTAAAAGAATGTAGAGATTTACTCAAGGCTGGTCCTCTACCACTTGAGCCACAGCTCCACTTCCATCTTTTTGGTGGTTAATTGGAAATAGGAGTCTCACAGACTTTCTTTCCTGAGCTGGCTTTGAACCTTTATCCTTAGATCCTGAGTAGCTAGGATCACACGCATGAGCTACTGGCACCTGGAGTGTTTTCTTTTTCTTTTTCTTTTTTCTTTTTAATTTTAAAAGAACATATTCTTTATCATCTTTGAGACCTATATTCAGATTTAAGCAGGCATTTGTAATGGATGAATGATTTCAACGCTACTTACTGTTGTTTTCCATGAGGATGAATTTTGTGTAGTACTTAATCAATGTGAGAATTTTTAGTTACCTGTCTCATTTTTTCAGGTCAACTGCTAGTAACTATGACTGGCTACAAGTAACTCATTTTAGAAAACTTGCTTGTGGCCCTTCTCTTAAGTATTTGTAAGACCAGGAGAATCAGAGTGCTCTGACATGACGCATTTATGAAGTCTAAGGTCTGTCCCAATAGAAAAGTTACCTTATTTCTACTCAGACACATTGTAAAGAAGATACTCATGTTGCTTTATCATAAGATGACAGTGATTGACTTTTTAAAATTAGACAATAAAATCTTCTCTTTGGGACTATTAAAAGAGAAAACTTTTAGTATCTTTGGAATTCTTCCTACTTTTATGATCCTCTAAATTTTTATCTTTGTTTCTAATGAATAGTCTTTCACTATAGTACTATTAGTTGGCTGTCCTGGAGTTTGAACTCAGGGCCTTATGATTGCTAGGCAAGTACTTTATCACTTAAGCGATGTCTCCATCCTTTTTTTGCTTCATTTATTTATTTGCTTGTTTTGGTAGTTGCCATAGCAAATATATATTTTTTGTTAAATGTAGGAATAAGAAGAGGTGTACATTTATATAATTTGTAGATCCTCAGGTTGTTGTACAAGGGGCTCACAATTTAACATGTCTATTTATGTATACCGTGAATCTTGATCAAGTCACCTTTCAGCATTCTCTCCTTCCCCTTCCCCACCAGTCAGTCACATCAAGTTCCTTACCTCCTTTTTTACACATGTACATTAAGTTTTAAGTGTATTGCCATCCATCATTTCCTTTTCCCTTGACTTCCCTTCCAGTAAGACCGCCACAAATTTTTTTTTAAAAAAGAATAAAAGTGGGGATATCTCAATTTGAAATTTTAAAATGAAATATGCACACTATATTTAAAGCAATGGAAAATTACCAGTTTAATTATTTTTTATAAGGCTTCACATTTTTATCCAGGGCTAGCCTTGAACTAAGATCCTCCTACCCATGCTTTCTGTGTAGCTGGGATTATAGGCACTTATTACCATGCCGGCCCAGCTCCTTCAGCACTATTTTTTACTTTATTTTGATCTTTTGTAGGCACATTGCTTGTGTTTAGAAGAATTCATGTTACAATGGGATTTTAGAATAGATATTGATCAAATTAAAGGCCAGCAAAGACAGACTCATTTGCTAGTAAAATTACTGCTGTCTCAAAATTGTGATGATGATTGTTGTTGTTGTTATTATTATTATTAGTGTGTGTGTGTGTGTGTGTGTGTGTGTGTGTGCGTGTGTGTGTGTGTGTGTGTGTGTGTGTGCCTGCCAGTACTAGCTGAGGCTTTGAACTCAGGGTCGTATGTTCTTGTTTGGCTTTTTCCTCTCCAGACTAGTACTCTACCACTTGAGCCACACTTCCACTTCTACATTTTGGCTAGTTAATTGGAGATTAGAGTCTCTCACATTTGTCTTTCCAGGCTAGATTTGAACCAGAAATCTCAGATGTCAGTCTCTTGAGTAAGTAGGATTACAGATATGAGCCATCTGCACCCATCTTGTGATTCTTTTTTTTTTTTCTGGAAAAAAATGTAAATGATCATAAAAGCTATAGTGAACTTCTCTTAAAAGATTGTATTCCCTCTAATCTGTTGATGCTCTAATTCTGAACGAAAATACTGCTTTGTAACAAGTCTGTTGGCTGTATTTTAAGTTGGCAAAAGATTATGTTTATTTATTTATTTATTACTGGTATTTTCAATCTCATCAATTTTCTCATGACTTTCATGGCCTTCTTCAAAGGTATCACCTGTGTTCTCTCAGAATTGATTTTTCAGGCTGGGAAGGTGGCTCAGTGGTAGAGTGCTTGCCTTGCATGCATGAGGTGGCTCAGTGGTAGAGTGCTTGCCTTGCATGGATGAGGCCCTGTGTTTGATTCCAAAGTACCACATAAGCAGAAAAAGCCGGAAGTGGCACTGTGTCTCAAGTGGTAGAGTGCTAACCTTGAGCTGAAGAGCTCAGGGAGTGTCCAGGCCCAGAGTTCAGGCCCCATGACACACACACACACACACACACACACACACACACACACACACACACACACACACACACACACACACACACACACACACACACACACACACACACACACACACACACACACACACACACACACACACACACACACACACACACACACACTTTTCTACAAAGTTTGTTTTTGTCCTTTCCCTTTCCTTGGCCTCCTCCTGGATGCTGCATTTGCCAGCAGCATCCATCACTCTCACCTGTGATCCACACAGGCCTGGTGATCATCTCCTAACCCCATTGCATGTGTTCTTTAGTGTGTATCAACCAAGAGAAGAGCAGTGGCATGTTTTCCCCTTAAATAATCAGTAAAGCATTCTTGTCTTCCTGATTGAAGAGTGATTCAGGATTCTTCCTTATTTTACAGAGAGCTTTTCCCCACACCATGCTGACTTTGAAAGTTTGTAAACTCTCCTCCAGTAACAACTTCCAATTCTAACATTTTCAGAGATGGAGCTTATGTGCCTCTGTGCTGACAGACTTGTTCATTCACATCTGCTCTTTACCAGTGCACATTCCTACTGAGTAGTGATCAGTTCAATGGCCGAAGTGTTGTTGCAGCTTTCTTTATTATTTTTTAAATGACACAGAACAATAAAAAGAGTCTTGGAATAGTAATTCTCAGTGCAGTGAAAAGTTATCAGGTATTTGAAAATGAAAAACTCTTACACTGAAGAAAATAATAGCACTCATAGAACCCAGAAATAATTGAAAATGCATGCATCAAATGCTTTATAAATTTTCCTGACTTTCCCACTGAGATGCAAAGAAAATTGCCTTCAAGAAAAACATTCCTGTGACAGTGTTTTGTAATTAGCGCTATTAAGTCTAAGTGATAAATAACCACTCTGTGCCACAGTGTAAAATAAAATAGCCCCCTGTATCTGGTATCTTGTGAATTGTAAAAGATCTTGGAGTACCAAGTAGAGGAAGGATTATACAGAATTAAGTAAATTAGAAAGCAAGGAATAATGATTTTCTTTTTCATCCTTCGATGTAGTCAAGACCATTAAGATTAGTGACTGAGCTGGGCACTGGTAGCTTACACCTGTAGTCCTAGTTATGAGATTTGAGGATTACAATTTGAAGCCAGCCCAAGCAGACAAATATGTGAGATTCTTATCTCCAGTTAGCTAGCAAAAACCTGGAAGTGGAAGTGTGGCTCGAATGGTAGAGTGCTAGCTTTGAGCAGAAAAAGCCAAGCTTTTGGAGGGAGGCCTTGAGTCCAACCCCAGTACCAGCATGCGCACACACACACACACACACACACACACACACACACACACACACACGCATGCACGCACAATAGTAAGTGAAATTGATTTGTCAATGAAATGAATAATTATAATCAAAAGAGAATGTATTCAAAGATGCTACATTGTAGAGAATGTCAGAGCATTTCATTGAGTATGTAATGTTTATTCATGTATAATATCTTCAGATAGTTGTACAAGAGGGTTTCAATTTAACATGTCCATTTACTTCTACAATGCATCTTGATCAGTCACCCCTTCCATCGCTCTCCACTCCCATCTACCCATTCCCTCATAAGTCCCATCAAGTTTCCTGTTCATTGACTATATTCACTCACCATTCTTCCCTTTCATCATCTCTTGCTAGCCACCCCTCCCAGGTCAAAACAGGTTTTGGCCTCCTGATATTTATTTATGTAAACTGTAATTGTTCAACACAATTACACCATGGAATAGTGTAACACTCAGTAGACAAAGGTAATAAAATCACTTTAAATGGGAGCTTGCTTCTATTATGGAGAATCAGATTTTAGGACGGAGACTGGACCCAGATAGTCCCTATCCCAGGAATGTGATGACTCATGGAACAGGTTGTTCTCTGGCTTTCTGTGATCCAGTACCATGATTTTATCTATTCAAATTCCTGTTTGTTATTGCCTATGTTTTATACACAAAGGTAAACCCTGAAGAACAGATTGCTGCAGGTTAGAGCAGGGAGGTGGTTGGTTGTAAGGCAGTGAGAGGCATTGAATCAAGTTTTCTAGCTGAAAACTAAGAAATAGCTTCTAGCATTGCAGCTCCTGGGAACATGTTTTCTATAAGGCAGCTTGATGAGTATAATGAGAGTACCCTGTGCATAAATTCAATATTAGGTTTACACCCAAGGTCAAATGAAAGTTAATGACCATTTGCACACCAGAGATCTGCAACCCACATTTTTATTTCTTTCTCATAATGACAAAAAGGGAGAGCAATTTATATTTAAATTGATTTAAATTTCAAAGCATAAACACAGAGGTCTCTCCGGTCCCCCCTCCCCTCCCTTTTTTGTTAGTGAATGTCCTGGCACATTTCAACTTTCATAAAAAATTAAGTCCCATCACATTCCAGTTCCCCAGTGTCCTAGCTTTTTGTTGTCTGTTGAACTTTCCTGTTCTCCCCTGCTGGGTTAGTGACATCAAATCAGAACCCAGCAATGCAATCAGGGCCACTTTATTTAATGATTTAGGTTTTGCATTTGTTGAGCTAATTAGCTGATTGAAGCAACTAATGGGTGTCTTTAATACACTGTTGACTGGGCAGCCTCTCCCTGCAGTCTGCCAGCTCCTTTGTTCTCAGTCCTCTGGGGAGGCGGGGGCTGCTTCCCAGATGAACACATGATATATGGCACCCAGCATTTGGAGGCAGGACCTCAGAGGTCATTATACTAATTACCAGGTACCCCCAAGCAGGCCGTGCATCCACTTAAAATTCTGTATCTGACTAATTCTGTGCCTATAAACAAAGGCTTATATTTTGGATGTCGTACGGATATTTGGACTGGGGCGGAAATGGAGATTTTCCATAATTCACTTTTAGAATTTGTAATTCTCCTCACTACTTCTCTGTGTGTCCCTTTGGTACCAAGTAAAAGCAATCTGTAGATGTGTTAAAATATTGAATATAAAAATATTTAAGGGAATATTAGGAGGCAATCACATAATTAAAAGGAAAACTGTATTAATGGCTAAAATTGTCTCTCTTAGGTACTAAAATATTCCTTAAGAAGAATTATTATTCTGTGCTCTGTTTATAAAGTTATTCAATTCTTCAGTCCAGTAAGTTTAGTAGTCTCCACCAAAATCCAGGAGTTTGGGGAGTGCAGTCAGGAAATGGGACTTCTACACTGCTTACATTACCCTTGATGGGTCATCCTCAGTCCCAGTGGCCTTTCTTTATAAAAGGAGGAGGTAGGTTTGGTTGATGACTGGAGAGCCAAGTTTGTTCTGAAGGTCATATCCGAAGCACCAAATCCTAGGAAGTTCCCCTCTGTCAATCCCATAAGCTATCTCGTCCAAACAAACACAGGAATCATAATTGCAGGTAATATAATTTCTTTTCCCAGTTTATTTATTTCGACTTTTTTCCTTGGGGAAAATCAACTGAAGCCTTTCTCTTTCTTACTCCTTCCCTCTGCTACCACCCCACCTCCACTCCCAGATGTTTTGCTGGCATTTGTATTAGCAAGTAAGAGCCATCAAGGGAAATCTTTGTCCAGGCCCTATGACCCAGCTATTGTCCCTCACTCATCACATTAAAAGTCTAATTGTATAAAGAGCCATGAAAATGGATCTGCTCTCAGTAACACTGAAAATGACATGAACACAAGGTGTGACTGAATAAACAGTGCTTCATAGCATTGTCTCCCAGAAATCTCCCAGGAGAAGTAATACTTATGGTGAAAGTGAAATGTGTTTTTACTTTTGCTTTTCTGTTTAGTACCAGTACAGAAGCTTGAACTCAGGGTTAGTTTTTTCATTCAAGTCTGGAGCTCTACCACTTGAGCCACAGTTCCATGTCTAGCTTTTGGCTGGTTGATTGAAGGGTCTCAAAGATTTTTCTGCCTGGGCCTACTCAAAATTTGATCCTCAGATTTCAACCTCTTGACTAGCTATGATTTACAGGTGTGAGCCTCTAGCACTTGGCTTATTCTGGCTTAATATGGATTGATGGATGGATGGATGGATAGACAGACAGACAGACAGACAGACAGACAGACTTGCAGTCTTTCAGTAGGTTATAAGACATGTCTTTTAACACTGCCATCCAGTCTTTGGGATCTGTTTGGGGATGAGATTGGTGATAGATGTTTCTCCCTAGAGCCAGTGAAGGCTTGTGTTATACAATTTTACCTTAAACAGTACATTCAGTGGTTTTGTTTGGAGATATGGAAATGTGGATATATATACCTCTTTCCTATGGGCTGCATCGAAGTTCCTCCTAGACCAAGCTGCGCAGTGGTGGCTCACACCTGTAATCCTAGCAACTCAGGAGGCTGAGACTGAGGATCACTGTTCAAAGCCAGCCCAGGCAGCAAAGTCGGTGAGACTCTTATCTCTATTAATCACCAGAAAACTGGAAGTAGTGCTGTAGCTCAAGTGGTAGAGTGCTGGCCTTGAGATGAAGAGCTCAGGGACAGCGCCCAGGCCAAGAGTTCAAGCCCCATGACTGACAAAAAAAAAAAAGTTCCTCCTAGATCAAACAAAATTTTGCTTTTCTAAAGCAGTAGCCTTCAATTTAAGTTTGCATAGCAATTACCTTCAGCACTGTTAATGGTGCTAATTCCTGGTACCTGCCCCTAAGACTTTCATTTAAGTGAGGATTGAGGCCCTGGCATCTGGGTTTTTATTCAGCTTTTATTTAGCCCTACGTAGCTTGGATGGGAGACATTGACAAATACATAGAAAAGTCTGTGAGCTGCAGACTCAGGGAATGGTATTCGTTCGTCTAATGAATCAAGCATGGTTGATAGAATTAAAATTATACTCAATACTTCTGCTATGAACTCATTAATTGGAGGATTACCTGACTAGGGTTTCGCTACCTGAATAGAACCCCCCATGGGGATAAAATAATTGTAAGAATTCCATGACGTTGGCAGTAAAAACTTAATGAAGAGAATTATTTCTAGCTTTTATGTGGTGGACAGTTAGGATAGGCATGTATTTTGACTACAGGTTCTATATGAAAATTTTTTTGGACCTGATTTTCACTGGTATAAGGAGAAATGGATTCTAGTCTGGTGTCACGTAGGTGCCCTTGAACAAAAGCCATGACCTTGTGTGCAGAAGTCACATCAGTAAAACTAAAGGACTTGACTTTATTCTTTTGCCTGGAACTGGTTAACCTCTCTGTCTGGTAAAGAGCTATTAAAATCAATTAGGGAAGTTTATACTTCATCATGTTGTTTTCTGGTAGAAGAATGACAGGAAATTTTGAGATTAAGTTTAGAAAAGATGGCAGTTTGTAGACATAGTGTCTATTTTCCTTCATTCTAGAGACCGTAGAGAGCAAAGCATCATATATACAAAGTGTCACCTTAGCTCTTTACTTTCTAATTTTCTTCATTTTGATCTTTAGTTTTGTCTTGGTGTGTTCGAAAGGCTCATTTTCTATGTCCCAGGGAAGTTTTATAGAGCAAACTCAGATTTATTACTAACAGGAAGAAAGCAATTCTCTCTACCCAGTACAGGTGGAAGGAGGACTCAGAGAAAGTGGAGATGTCAGTCATCCATGGCAGGAACCCATCTTGCTGATTATGGAGAAGTGGAGGACTGTCTCAGCAGTCTCTGGTCTCCAGGGATGGGGTGTTCACCCGGACTGTCAGGCTTCCTGGGTGCTGAGGCAGCATATTTTGTGTGCTGACTCTGACTCCAAGCACCTTGGGCTTCCGGATTTGAGTCATTACTGAAACTGACCAAAGAATTACAATTTCACATTATTTGTACCAAAATCTGAGTTATTGAAGTTGCTTTTTATAGCATTAGGTTTACATAAGTCAACTGATTGTGTGGTCAATCTTGTATTCAAATGAACAGTCTCAGTCTATGGCTTTGTCAACATTCAAAATAACAGACTTAGCTGGGCACCGGTGGCTCACACCTGTAATCCTAGCTACTCAGGAGGCTGAGATCTGAGGATCACGGTCCAAAGCCAGCCTGGGCAGGAAAGTCAGTGAGACTCTTATCTCCAATAAACCACTAGAAAACCGGAAGTAGGCTGTGGCTCAAGCAGTAGAGCGCTTGCTTTGAGCTGAAGAGCTGAGGGACAGTGCCCAGGCCCAGAGTTTAAGCCCCACAACCAACAAAAAACAAAAACAGAAAAGACTTATTTGAGAGGAAATATGACTCAGTGCTTTTGACCTGGATTTGAAAAATATTCACAGTAGACTTTGTGAGTGCATGCACCCACACGTGTGTGTGTGCTTGTGCACATACACAAGTGCACACTGGTCCTGTAGCTTAAACTCAGGGCCTGGGCATTGTCCCTGAGCTTTTTTGCTCCAGGCTAGTACTCTACCACTTGAGCTACAGCTCCACTTCTGGCTTTGTGGGTAGTTTATTAGAGATAAGAGTCTCATAGACTTTCCTGCCCTGGCTGGCTTCAAACCGTGATCCTCAGATCTCAGCTTCCTGAGTAGCTAGGATTATAGGCATGAGCCATCAGCAGCTGGTAGGGCATACAAAACATCTACATGCAAAAGAATGGAATAGGAACATTAGAACATAATATATTCAAAACAACTCAAAATGGATGGATGCAAGAACTTGAACTACTGAGAGAAAACACAAGGAAAGCTTGGCAATGACTTTTTATTAGTGTAGCCACAAAAGCTCAAAAAAAGTAGCAATAGACAACTGAGATTTCATCATCTAAAAAGCTTCTGCACATCAAAGGAATCATTCATAGCAAAGAAGTAAAGTACATAATGGGAGAAAATATTTACAGGCTGTATGTATGATGGAAGTGGTTAATATCTAAAATATATGAAGGCATCAAAATGACCCAGTAGTGAGGAAGAAACTTAATGAAAAATGAGCAAATAAATAGACATTTCTCTATTTCTCAAAGCCTTACAGATATCCAGAAGGCATATGAAAAAAATAAATACAAAATAAAACTACAATAAGTTATCACCTGCTACCTGTTAGAATGGTTATTATCAAAGAGATGAAAGGTAACAATGTTAGTAAGAGTGTTGCTAAAAGGGAACACTTGTGCCCTGCTGGTAGAATATATGTTAGTCCAGCCAATTATAGAGAATAATATGGAAGTTTCTAAAAAATATTGAAAATACTCACAAAGCAAATAAATACAGAGCAACCATAGGATACAGCATTCTCATTACTGGAAAAATATCTAAAGGAAACTATGTCAGTCTGTTGAAGTGATAGCTTCACAGCCATGTTCATTGTGTTATTCACAATAGCCAAGATACCAAATCAATGTAAGCAGCTGTGAGTGGATGAATGGATTAAAAAAAAATGTGGTATGTATATGCACAATAAGATACTATAATACTATACAACCCTTAAAAAGAAATACAGCCATTTATGATAGATGAATTTGGAGAACATTGTGCTAAACAAAATAAGCCAAGTGCAGAAAGATAAGTACTTCATGTTTTCACCTACATGTAGCAATTTTTTCAAAAATAAAGTCACATTTAAAGAAGCAGAAATTAGAATGATGGTTACTAGAGGCTTGGAAAGGGAGACTATGGGAATATCTTGACAAAATTGTATAAAGTTTTAGGCAGACAGAAGGAATAAGTTGTTATCTATAGTACAACATAGTGATCATGGCTAATAGTGATACATTATGTATTTCAAAATTCTTAAAAGAACATTTGCTGACAGAACATTTGGTTATGCTAATTTGATACAATCATTCCCCAGTATATATAAATATACAGTCTTCTGTCCATGTTGGGTCAGGGTCTACATTTGTGGATTCAGCCAACTATGGATCAAAATGTTTTTTCAAAAAAAATTCAGAAAGCAGACCAGACATGTGGCAAACTTCCGTTATCTGAACTCTGTGGGAGGCAGAAGTAGAATCCAGACCTGGCCTGGGAAGAGCACAAGACTCCATCTGTAAAATAAACTAAAAGAACCGTGGGCAAGGCTCAAGTACTATAGTGCCCCCCCCCACCGAGTTCATCACCAGTACTGCCAAGGAAAGGAAAACAACAACAACAACAAAAAAAAACAAAAACAAAAAAACAAAAAAGAAAGACTCCAAAAAGTTCCCAAAAACCTAAATTACCTACCACCATTCCACAGACCTGTGTCTCCTCGTCCCTGGTTCTCTCGCATCATTCACATATGCCGTTCTTAGGCTGTGATGGGTGATGGTTGTATCTGTACTTAACAGATCTTCACACCCTGTCCTTATTCCTTAGACAAAGAAGTCTAATGACTATAGTATAAGGAATCTTGTGGTGAGTTGAAGAATACAGGACCCTGTGCTTGCTTGTATGGAAGTATGCCATAATTTATATAAGGGCCTTGAGACCCTCAAGTTTTGGTATTCACTGGAGTTCCTAGAACCAGTCCCCTCTGATCCTAAGGTATGACTATCTATAGTTAGTAATATAAAATTATTCCATAGTATACGAATACCAAACTAGCACATTGTATCATAAAAATATGCAATTGTTACTAATTAACTAACTTTTTAGGGATGGGGCACAAGCCACTTTATGGAGGCCTGGAGGTAGGGAGGGATTGAAAAAGCACTTTGGAAAATGAGCTCTGGTGTCTTTGACAGTTCAGGCTTTTCCTGGGCACATAGTCTCCTATTAATTTAAATTTTGAGCTAAAAAATAGTTGGGGTTGATAACCAGTGTGTATGTTTTTCTCCCCCTCAAATACATGACTTTGTTGTTAGCATCTCATGAGATTTTGTATTTTTTTTACAAACCATTAAAATATGTTCACTAATTCTCAAAACTGGTGGTATAAAGAGCTCTTAGAGTTATTCACTACACTGACAGGGAGAGGGCAAGTGCTCTGTGCCCCTCACAGCCTGCTGCCTACCACCAAGGAGCAATATTTTAACTGCTTCTGAGTTGGATCTTTTTTGTTTCTGTGATGCTTGCTGGGTGAGTTTCTATCCCCTGTGTTGCACCACGCAGCTCCTGACAGGCAGGAGTTGTTGCAATCACTCAGAGTCCATAACAGTATCTGGTGGCTGCAGATCAGACCAGTTCCTGTCTTTGCTGGGCCAGCGCTCTGGGTCTCCTGGCTGCCCCACGCTGTACCGTATTGATCTTTCAGGAGCTTAAATACTGCTGCTTCCCTGCCACATGCTCCATCCAGCTGCTGCCTGTGGAGTGCAGTCCATGTTTGCCTCCTGGATCCCTGGCCCATATGAGCATGCAAGAGCTTTAGAATGCTTCCCATCCTGGGAAAAAGTAGCTCAAGAAATATGAGCTCTGCACCTCAGCTACCCTCAGCTGCATCCTGGTCACTGCTGGTTTCCTTGGAGTCTGCAGGTGCCACAGGGGCTTGAAGGGTCAATTTGGTATTGCCATTAACTTCATGTCATGCCTGAATTTTATATGTAAACCAGCCTCCCTGTCCTCCTCATGTCCTGTCACCCAGCTACCTGGTCTCATTGATTAGGCCTAAGCCCAGCTAGAATAGATGGAGTACAAGCCCTTAAAGCTCTTACCACCGCCTACCCCCAATCTCTGCTGCTCTTTTATTCTTTACTTCCCCATGGTCCACTGGAGGCAATGTGGAGACAGCCTTGAGCTTTCCAGCTCTGTGATTTTCTGACTTCCTCCTTCAGGAGAACAAACCTGTACATTTACAGTTAGTTCTTGATGTGTGTGTGAAGGGAGGTAACAGTTATATCTTTTTAAGCTTGTTGCCTTGCTGCTGAAAAAGTTCTATCTTGGATGTTAGCAAATTCTGTTTACATTTCTTATTTTCCCCTCAGTCCCATTGGCAGGTGGATGTGATTAGGAGAAAGGTCCCATCCAGAGATGAATTTTCAAGGAGAAAAGCACATTAATATGCTTTGTAATATCAAGGCACTGCCACTGATTAAGTACAACCCATCCACTCTTCTTCCACACATCACTCATTGAGTAGTATTATTAGCTACACATTCCTTTTGCAGGCAGTGAAACTAAAGCATGGTCAGTTGCTATCACTTGATGGTCTCATACTAGAAATGCTGTCAGAATGGTGGTGTATTTTCCCTGAAATATATAATAAAATGAAATTCTTTCCAATTCTAGCAGGATAGATTTTGATGAAGGTCAGGGGACAAAAAACTTAGATCTACTTTTCTATACTCTTAAGCTGTCTCCTCCCTTTTGCTTATTTAGTAGTCCACATGGCTTATTTTCACAAACACAAGGACTTCCAGGAATTTCTTGCTGGCTCCTCTGTATAGTAGGAAGATCTAGTGGCCATGTTATTGACAATTGAGCATGGTTGGAGTGACATAGGTTTTAAAATGTGGACTGTCTAACATAGAACCAGTGGTCCCTAGTTAAGTAACAGTTTCCCATATAGACAGTTCTGACCTGTTTTGCTTATGGTTTATAGTCTCAAGGGTAGAACTGTGTAGCTGTGAAAAGAAAATTGAGAGATTCTGGTTCTCTCTTGGCTTGGTGGCTTCCTGTGCAGTGGAGCTAATGGCACAAGGCCTGCTGGGGAGCTAAATGACAGGGCATGGAGCTCATGGCTTTGTGCTGGCACAGTTAGGCTCAGAAATAATTGTTCTTTTGCAAGCTAAGTCTTTTAGAATTTAATTCCTATGTGAAATTGTATAGAGTTGTGGAGTACGCCAGGTCTTCGTAAGTGAATCAACATTTGCTGTGTCTGAGAGCCTTTGCAGATCCCATCTTATATGAGATTGGCCTGAATCTATCCTCCCCAGAACATTTCCCTGAAAGGCACTTAAAAAGAAAAGAAAAACAAAACAAAAAACAAAAAACAAAGTATTCTGCCTCTTTAAAAAATGTAGGAGAAAAATTGTCATTATTTTTAATTTTCTTTTTTGTTCATGAGATTCTATCTGTGTAATATACAAGCCATATTTTAATGAAAATAAATCTTTTTTTACTGATAAGCACAGCAGATTACCTTTTTGTTATGCTGGCCAATGAGGTAAATATTTAATGCTTTAAGGATCTGATTTGGGATGCCTTTTGCTCTAGTGATATTACCATTTTTCTCTGTTGAATAACTTTCCCAATAAACTGGACTTATTAAATCTTACTCAAAAGAAAGCACGGCAAAAGCCTGTTAAGAGATGGAAGAGAAGGGAATTTGGAAGGTCACAAGAATGGAAACAGAATCTTTTCTGCCTTAGGGCAGGACTAATCTTGCAGTCAGCCAGACAGCAGGAGCAGCCCAGAGCCTTGGTCTCAGTGCTGGAACCTCCAGCCAAGCACTGGAGCTTGTCAGTCCCTTCTCATTTCTCTCTCCTTAATACAGATTTCTGATCTTGTGAGTGAATTTGGTTTCTAACACACTCACTTCCCGATGGTAGTAAAAGCACAGAATTGCTTTCATGGAGCAACCATTTATTATCGATTCTGTGAATCCTTGGGTTGTATCCATAGGGAGGTTTGGGGATAAGAACTGGGTAAGAACACTTTGAAATGCATAAAGTCATTACCAACTCTAACTGAAGTCCTAGTAGGAAATTCAAGTCAGTTCTTGTTTAGTCGTTGGCAGTAAATCTCTTGCTGTTAAATCCAGCAGTCTCCAGCTCAGTTGATAGGCCAAACAGGTTGAGGCAGAGTGCAAATTGTTGGATAGAGATGCCTTGGGCCCTGGACAGTACTGAGAAGAGGCCCACTAGCTCTGGAGGCCAGACTGTAACACCACGTGGAGTGACTGGGTGGTGCATATCGATCCTTAGTTTTCAGATTTACACACATCAGAACAAAATGCGGTGATGAGATAAAGAGTGGCACTGCTTCTCTTCTTTCCAAGGACTAGATGAGATTTGAGGCTTTGGAAGCACCTATTTTCCTATGTTGGTACCTGCACCCTCTCCACCGCATGTTCTCCCCTCCTCCACATTTCTCTCCAAACTTGCTGCCCTGCCTGCTCAGGGAAGCACCCTTCATTGTTGAATGTGCATAGCATACTGTTGAGGGATCTTCTAAAATAAATATTGTGACCCCTCTCCAGGATGGTACAAAAACCAGCTAATTGTTTACATAAAAGGGAACTGGTTCTGCCTCCTGTGGTCTGGAAACACTGCAGTTGTTTTCCTAACATTTGTATGTCCACATCCCACAGGACACACGAAAGCTCCTGACCGAGTGCACACCTCCTCCACACTTGGGAACAATGCTAGTTATGATGCAGTTTCATTTCATTTTTCCTTACTTGCTCATTATATTCTATTTATATTTCATTAAGAAGGAAAAGAAATCCCTGTCAAGATCCCTTATGAATAAATGCTGGGTTGAGGTGCTACATGCCTGTAATCCCAGTAGTTTTGGGAGACTAAGACAGGAGGATCTCAAATTCAAGGCCAGAGTGTGCTACATTAGCAAGATCCTGTATGAACAACATAACATAAAACAAACAACAAAAATAGAGGAAAAGAAAGGGATGGAGTGAAGAGGGAATGAGGTAGGAAGAAAGGGATCCAAATGAATGAATTGTCTACCTCCTTGACTGAGGCAGAGGTGAACACCCACAGATGCACACATTCATATGGAGCTTGGGGCTGATTTTTAAGAGTGATCCCAACTATAGTGACAGTCATTGTGTGTGTGTGTGTGTGTGTTATTCTTGATGTGGTCTTGCCTTTCTAAAACCAACCAGCAGAAATTAAGCATCACTTTGGAAAGATAAGAGTTTGGCTGTGTGTGTGTGTGTGTGTGTGTGTGTGTGTGTGTGTGTGTGTGTGTGTGTGTGTGTGTGTGTGTGTGTGTGTGTGTGTGTGTGTAAGTGAAGGTGGGTGGGGGGGAATATTGGAGTGTGCCAGTGCTAGGACTTGAACTCAGGACCTGACTTCTGTACCTTAGCTTTTGCACTCAAAGCTGGTACTCTACCACTTGAGCCATAGCTCCACTTTCATCTTTTGGGTGGTTAATCACAGATTAACCTGTCTGGACTGGCTTTGAACCATGATCCTCAGATCTCAGTCTCCTAAGTAGCTAGGATTACACATGAGCCATCAGAGCCCAGCTGAGTTCCACTATTGTTTAAGTAGTATTAGAGTTACTGGAAGAGTTTTTTGTATGTCCTAGTAAGTTGGAGTAAGAGAAAGCCTTGTTTCCAAGGCAACATAGTGCTATCAAGGCAAGCCTGAGGATTCTTGGAGAATGACAGCAGTTGCTCATCTTAAATCCCTGTTGGCTCATTTTCAAATGAATGGCACTTAAACTAGGTACTCTTAAGTGAATTAGTGCTAATTAATTCACATATACTGTTAGTTCTTTTGTGGGCTCTAATGTTCCCTTTTCAGAGTACATGTCCTGCATGATGTGTTTTTGTTATGGTAAGCTATTTTCAAAGGCCATTTTTTGCTTTTACATTCTGTGAGTAGAGAGATAAGGAATAGTTTGTGTTGGCAGAGTGAGATCCAAGCCTCCCTAGTCCTAGAATCTGTCATTCCTGTGTACGTGTTCTGCTGGAGGGAACAGTCCCAGAATCAATATTTGCACAGGAAAATTTTCCCCAACCTACCCTTATTTGATCAGATAAAAGAAAAATTGAGCCTACAATCTAAATAACTACTTCCTCCTCCTACCATAGGATATTTGCTGTTAGAGGGCATGAAGGAATTGACATTAATCAATGAATTATAGGCTCAGTAGAGCTCTCCCTTTTAGATGATCCTGACTATGGGTTTTCTACATGTAACTTCATGAACTGATCATAAATCCTTGGAACTTCAGGAGTAGTAAGTTGTTTTTATTTCCAAATGATATATGGGAACATTGGCTACATGTATCCTGGGAGTTATGATTTATCAGTGTTTTTGAGAAAATGGGGTTATAAGTTTATATAATAGAAATAGAATTGGGCATTCTGTTTTCTTGACTCTTGGGGTATTAAGGCTGAGAGTCTAATAGAATGAGAGAATCTCTCCAACATGAAGATTGACAGGAGGGCCGATGCTGGTGGCTCATGCCTGTGATTCTAGCTAATATCTGAGGAGGCTTAGGTCTGAGGATTGAGGTTTGAAGCCAACCTGACAAATCTGTGAGATTCTTGTCTCTAATTAACCAGCAAAACACTGCGAATGGAGCTGTGGCTCGAGTGTTAGAGCACCAGCCTTGAGCAAAAACACCAAGTGAGAGCTCAAGGCCCTGAATTCCAGCACAGTACCAAAAAAAAAAAAAAAAAAAAAAAAGAAAGATCGATATGAGATACCTTTGCCAGGACACTTGACTTTAAGATTCTCACTCTGCTAATTTGGGTGTAGTGTAAGACAGTTTTGTTTTTTGGTTTTTGGTTTTTTTGGTCAGTCATGGGGCTTGAACTCTGGACCTGGACGCTGTCCCTCAGCCCTTCAGTTCAACGCTAGAACTCTACTCCTGGAACCACAGCACCACTTCCAGTTTTCTGAGTGGTTTATTGGAGATAAGAGTCTCACAGACTTTGCTGCCTGGGATGGCTTTGAACTGGGATCCTCAGATATCAGCCTCCTGAGTAGCTAGGATTAGAGGCATGAGACACTGGCACCCAGCTAAGACAACATTGTTTATGTTGTTAAAGATATGACAAAGGGGTGCTGTTGCTCAAGTGGTAGAATGCTTGCCTTAAGCTGAAGAGCTCAGGGACAGTGCCCAGGCCCACAACTGACAAAAAAAAAAAAAAGACAATAAATGTAGAATTAGGGCGGTGGGGATATGGTTCAGAGGGAGAACACTTTCCTAGCATGTACAAAGTCATAGCTAAACCTCCTCAACACTGCAAAATAAGCAAATAAATATGGTAATGCTGTTGAGGATGAGCTAGAAAGCAGGACTAACTTTTGGCCTAGATATGCTTTTATATTTACTATGCATTGAGAATTGTGGCTAAATCTCAAGTCGGGTGTGCTGGCTCAAGTCTGTAATACAAAAAGCTCCCAAGTAAAAGCTGCTTGGGATGCTGAGATCCATGAGTCACAGTTTGAAGCCAGCCTAGGCAAAAAAAAAAAAAAATTGAAAAATGAGACCCCCCTCTCCCTCAACCAATGTCTTGAGTGCTACACAGGTGTTACTTACCTATTACATCAACTGTGGAGGAAGTGCAATAGTTGGAAATAGTGGTACACACCTGTCATTCCAGTGATACTGGGAACAAATAGGAAGGTTGTGGTTCAAGCCAAGGTGGGCATGCAAAGTGAGACTCATCATAGCCCATAAATAACCAACACAAAATGGCTGCCAGAGTGGCATATGCCTAGACTGTGTTGAAACCAAAGTACCACCAAAGGGAGGACTGTGATGTGCCTAAATCTAGAAAAAATAGTGATGACTATCAGTCCTGAAATTTGTTACTAATTGTCCTAAATATATCCTGTGTGCTAGATTAATTAGGTAAGAATCAGATATGTCTATATTGTAGTACATTGCTTTAAAATGTAAAGCATGACTTTAGTGGGCTAAAATATTGGAAGGTTTAATTTTCCTCATTATTCATGAAAATTAAAGCTTTGAAGAGCAAAAAAAAAAAAGTAAAATGCAACAAAAATAAGTGCCAAAATGCAGTTGGCCTCATGTGGGATGATCCCACAGTGGTGTAATATTGGTAGCTCTCCAGGATAAGATTTCTTATATTATTCCATTTGGGGGAGAGTAGTTCCTTACTTTTATAGCCCATTGTATTTTTTAAGTGGGGGGTACAGTCAGGATGTTATTCTAAATTTTATTTTTCCCTTTGTATTCTTACCTCTGATTTTCAAAGCAAACATGGGTGTTTTTCTTTATTCTTAAATTTCCTTCTAGCTGGCAACAGTAGAACAATTTTTAGCTGAAAACAGAAGAAAAGCTTCTACCTACTTCTGCTGTTCCTACCTTACCTCTAGG
The DNA here is from genome assembly GCF_024711535.1 of Dipodomys merriami. NCBI lineage: Eukaryota > Metazoa > Chordata > Mammalia > Rodentia > Heteromyidae > Dipodomys > Dipodomys merriami. The sequence continues at coordinate 13,709,145 of NW_027206068.1, forward strand.
GACCCGGCTGGTAGGAGTTGTCTCAGTTATGTGAGGAGTTGAACAGAATTTCCCTCCCTCCTCCTTTCATGAACAGTTCCAAAAGAAGTCACTTATTGTGGAAGTAGGTGTTGTCATGGGAGGCCCCTCAGCTCACCTGGGGCTGCATTATGTGTCCCCGTGAACAGTCACAGCGTGCTCCTATGCGCAAGGGCACTGTAGGTAAGCTGCATGGTAGGCACCACACGGCAGGCATACAAAAAAAGACATACAAAAGTAATAGGTACAGGCAATGATATTCCAAAAATGCAGAGCAGAAAGAATAATATCTAAAAGTACACAAAAGAAGGAAAGCTGCAGGTGTAAGTACAGTGGGTGAGCTCACTGCCAGCTAGGTTTGTTTGCTTTGGTTGGAGAGGGCAGAAGGGCAACTGTGATAGTGAATACAAGAAGAACTTACTCTGCTTAGGATCACCATTGGTTGTGAGCTTCCCACCTGGGCTATGTTCAACTCATTGACAATTTGTGTTCATTTTACCTAACAGTAGTACAACTCAAATCCTGCTAAGTGGCCACCTCTCTGGTCTGAGTCACTGTCACCTAACTCCTTTCCTCACATGAACTTGCTTCTGCTGAGTGTGTTCACAAAGAAGTTAAAAAAAAAAGAACTTGGCAACATATACATCAACTAATACAATTCCCAATTTAAAAGTCTTCAATGACTCTCTATGTCCTTAGAGACAAATATGAATTTATTAAAGTCTATACTCCCCCACCATCTCCATACTCTCTCTCCATCTTAATCTTCAGGTTTCAGCCCAAATAACATTTCTTCAGAGAAGGACTTTTCTCCATGGCTACCAACAACCTCCCTACTGGTCTTCTACCATTTATTTCCCTTTTTCTTCTTTTAAGGATCTTATGGTGATTTTTAATTTCATCTTAGTTTCTTTCATTATTGCTATTGATAGTAGTAGTAGCTGTTATTGACTATTTCTTCAGGTAATATTTTAGTTTATAGAGTTTTTATGTCATATCCACTGTGTGTGTGGGGGGAGTGTTGAACCTATAGTAGGTACTCAGTAAATATTTGTTCAAATGAAAGAGTAGGTAATACATAGACAAAAATCATTATATCATCCTGCTTCTACCAGAGATGTGCAAAACACATTTTTTAGTGTATGTGTGAAATTGACATATAGAAGAAGACAGTTGCCGGAAACTACTCAGTGATGAGCATAAGTTTAGATTTGTTACGATAAGCAATGTAGAGGCTAGGCATGGTGATATATGTCCATATTCTCAGCTGTTTGCAAGGAAATAGATATTGAGAGGATCATAGATTGAGGCCAGCTGTGGCAAAAAGATAGCAAAGCCCTAATTCAACAAAGAAGCCAGGCCTGGTGTCATACACAAAATCCCAGCCCCTCAAGAAGCATATATGGGTAGATTGTGGTACAAAGCCTTCCTTAGGCAAAACTAAACAAGAATCCTATGTGGAAAGTGAAGGGGAGAAGAGAAGATAAGCAGTGCTTAAGCCAGAGCTTCACACATGTTGTTTTTGGTGTGTGTGTGTGTGTGTGTGTGTGTGTGTGTGTGTGTGTGTGTGTGTGTGTGTGTGTGTGTGTGTGTGTGTGTGTGCATGTATGCGTGTATGCATGTATGCATGTATGAATGTATGCACAGGCACATGTGCCAGTTCCAGCTTTTTGCTGGTTAATTGGAGATGAGTCTCACAGATTTTTCTGCCAAGGCTTGCTTTGAACCACAGTTCTCAAAATCTTCAGCCTCTTGAATAACTAGGATTACAGGCATGAACCACTAGCACCCAGCTTCCTGTTTTTCTGTTTTTTGAGACAACTATTTTAGCAGTTGTGTGTGCAAACTGGATTAGATAAGAAAGAGACTGAAGTCAAAAGTTGTGCGTAGGAGGTTATTTCAACAGGAAGAAAAAGTGGTAAGAACTTGGGCATGGAGATGCTAGGGAACAGGAGGTGGATTCAAGACTCCACAGTATGGAATTTTGTGCTAAGAATGTACAAGCAACAAATACTGTGCTTCCTCTGTAGTATGACATTTACACTACCAGCCACAAATCCACAACCAGTCAATCAATCAGTTCAATCAGTCAATCAATCTATCATCAATCATCACTCAGTATCCTCACAACTGACCCTTACCCCACACTGATAAAGCCCAATACTGAAATGATGATGTTAGAATGGCTTTAATGAAGGAAGAACTGAGATTACCTTTTCCCGTTGCCTTTGATTTAGTGGAGGAGAACATGTACTTGAATAATAGGAAAATTACCAGGTATTATAGATAACTTTGCATATGAATATCAAAAAAGTAGTGCTGTGGTTTTCATTTTATGAATCTACTTAGTATTAAGTATCTCAGAAATAAGATTCTAGATTTTTTGATGCTATGTTTGTTTAATATTGTTCTTTTTTTTTAAGCAATTGAACAGGATGAAGAAAGTAGTGGCAGAGACATAGCTGTGACTGAAGCAGAAAGTGTTCCAGATTCTCAGGTATGATCCATTCTATGACCACCCTTTCTCTATTGAGCATGGTAAGGAGTCTCTGCACAATATATAGATTTTACTTTTTATGCTCAGTGTATAGTCATATTGTTGGGAAAACTGTGCTTCGGTTTGACATAATGGTATTTCACTAGAAGGGCCCTAAATTGCTAACTATATTTACAAAATTTTCCTTTATACAGATTCAGTTACCCACTGTCCAGAAATATTCAGCTGAAAAGTCCAGAAGTAAGCAATTCATAAGTCTAGATTGTCGGTCACTTTGAATAACATGATGGTATTTTGATCCATCTGGTTCTATCCCACCTGGGATTTGAACCATCATTTTATCCAACATGTCCATCTTGTGTTCCCTACCAATGCTTTAGCCATTTAGCCACCGTTTTACTTATCATAGCAAGTGTCAGGGTATAAGTAGCCTAATGTGAGGTCACATACCTGTATCATTGATCTCATCTCACATCATTACATGTACACATATATTTTAGATTTTGAGAAATACCATGTTCACATAATTATTGTAGCATATTGTTATAATTGTCTTATTCTGTTGTTGCTGGTAATCTCTTACAGTGTCTAACTTGTAAAGTAAAGTTTACTATATATACACACATATGTGTGTATGTATATATATTTATATATGAAAAATCATAGTATGTATAGAGTTTGATACTATCATGGTTTCAGCTCTTCACTGGGGTCTTGGGACAGGCATGTCCCTTGCAGATAAAAGGATACTGTTGTACAGTGATTCATAGGTGAGGGAAATATACATATATATAGAGAGAGAGAGAGACTACATATCCCAAAGAAAGTAAGGGAAGAAATCTTGACACTGGAAGGAGAAGCATCTTAGGGCAGACCTTCCCTTATAACTAGCTGACAGCAACAATAGCCAGACAAATGATCATACCTTCCGCCCCAGCTTAGCAGTTACGGCCCTGGCATACTTTGAGTAGGAACCATACTATTGTGGCATAAAAACCCTGGTGCTAGAAACTTACCTTTATATCATCAAAGTATACCATTTGAAGATTCTTAGCCTAGTTGACCATTGCTTTTCACCTTGAAGCTTCTAAATTTGTTGATTCTAGTTAGAAGCAGTCAAGATTTCACAGGTTAAAATGTTTAAATAAATTAATATCGTTTTCCTTTATTTGTTTTTGAACCTGTTCTACAGGCAAAATTCTGTTTGAATGAAATCTTATTTCTCAAAAAGATGTACAAACCTTTGGGACTGTGTCCTTTTATTCAACAACGATAATATAACTACACATCTGCAGGTCATACAGAGGAATGAAATTATGAAACCAGTAAATTGATAATTAGATCAGCAATAGATTCCATTTGGGTTGAAATGTCGGGAGGGAAAGTTACTGGAAGGCATGATTATGTGGAAAGCAGCTGTCATCTCCTCTGATTGATCTGCTGTCCCCTAGACCTATCAGTTTTATCAGATGACTGCAAGCTCATCTGTCTAAGTCCTCTGGATGGAATCAGTAGTTCAAATCCTATGGGACAGGCTTAAAGAAAATTAACAGAATTTTGCCATCAGGTTCTTGGGGCAGAATTAGAAATAAATGCCTGTGTTTTTCAATTTGGACATATATATATGTGTAATTTCTAGATATATTTTATTTGATGTGTCATTTATATGCATATAAATTGAGCATCTACATTGGTTGAGTACAATAATCCGATACTTCAGATTACTTCATTCTGTACCCCAGAGTGTACTTAAAGCAATTGAAGTGAACATTAATTCCTTCTTTCTGCAACAAGGTAAAATGTATTAGTGTAGAAAAAAAGGCTTCTAGGTTGTTGAAAACTTTGGGTTCATAAAGATAAGATAGCCACCATCCAGGAGAGATGTGGCCATGTTGTACATATCTCCTACGTACCAGAGGACTCCTCTGTTGGCTTCTTTCTTCCCTTTGTCATTAAAGTGTTTTTTTTCTGCCTATTTGAATACTGTGACATGTGATCAGAATGAAAAGAGCATTAGTCTTGAATTGTCTACCAGCCCTTCTTCCTTCTAGTCAGTCCCTTCCTTCTACTTGGCCCCTTTGATCAGGTTCCTTAGGGGCGTGAACTCTCTAAGTGCCTATAAGATGTCCTTCAGGCTTCTATCTTTATGGTTTCCACACACTGTTGTGGGTACTGCCTAGCATGTATGATCTTTATCTCTGTCAAATGGAGATGGAAGGTTCTCACAAGGTTGAAACAAAGTAATATAAAACATTCCTGTGAGGGCTGGGGATGTGGCTCAGTGGTAAAGTGCTTGCCTGGTTTTCATGAGACTTTGTGTTTCATCCCTAGCAGCACAAAAGAAGGTAGAAACGGAGTGGAAAGAGCCTGCAATACTGGTGTACAGATGAATTTCAGTCTAGGCAACATAACCTGAGGTTTCATTTTAATTCCATTTCCACTTAATTAATAATATATTCTAATCAATCTTATGGAACCTGAGGGTGCTGCCTCCAGAACCAGACTGCCTGGGTTCTTTTCTTGGCTCTGCTTGAACAACACTCATGTTACAGAGAAGAAAACAAGTTTTTTGATAATACTGCATGCATGCTGGATGCTCTTCTGAGTTCTTCGCTTTTCAGAAGTAACCCAACTATAATTGCTACCATTTTCCTGATGAGCTAGAATGTGGTAGGGCTGGATTTTTGACCAAAGCACCCTACCTCTGAGATGTTTTTACCATGGTGCAAACTGCCTTTTAAACATTCTTACCTCAATCATTAGGTCATTTGGAAGATTAAATATCAACATGAAAATCAGTAAGGGCCTAGCACACCAAGTACTCAAAAGATTTAGGTGCTAATCAGTGTCATCATGATCCTCATTGCTTTTTGATATGAATGTTGAAGGTTTCTAACATGCCTTGGTTGCACCATTATTTTGTCTGCCATGCTACTACCTTCACATCAATAAATACTCATGAGTTCTATTCCCTTAATTCTTTCCATAAGACTAAGGGATTAACAAAGCTTTGTCAAAATGTATGCAAATGTTCCCCCCTTTTTTTGGGTTGTGGGGCCTGAACTCTGGGCCTGGGCGCTGTCCCTCAGCTCTTCAGCTCAAAGCTAGCACTCTACCACTTGAGCCACAGTTCCACTTCCGGCTTTTTTTCTTTTTGCTTATGTGGTGCTGAGGAATCGAACCCAGGGCCTCATGCATGCAAGGCAAGCGCTCTACCACTGGGCCACCTTCCCAGCCCCAATGTTCCCCCTTTCTAATGAGATCAGTGAGTAATTTACAATGTGTTGAACTTTGGAAACAGGTTCTTTGGTTCAGTTGGCCATTGACTGAGGACTTAGTAACTATTCCCATTGTCTCCTAGTCTCTATTTAAACCAATTATTTATATTAGTGATAATTGTAAATAATAAAAATTAATAGCTAAATATTTGAGTGTCTATCAGCAGTTAAATTGTACTAAAGAAATCCTAGGACTAGAGATGTGATCAAGGGCTGGGAATGTGGCTTAGTGGTAGAGTGCTTGCCTTGCCTAGCATGCATGAAGCTCTGGGTTTGATTCCTCAGTACCACATATATGAAAAAGCCAGAAGTGGTACTGTGGCTCAAGTGTAGAGTGCTAGCCTTGAGCAAAAGAAGCTCAGGGACAGTGCCCAGTCCCTGAATTCAAGCCCCAGGACTGAAAAAATAAAAGATGTGACTCAAGTGGCAGAGCATCTACCTAAACAAGTACAAGGCCCTGCACTTTTTCACTCAACGATAGTGCTCTACCACTTCGAGCCACAGTGCCACTTCCATACATTTTTTTTTCAATTCCATTAGCCTTTTGGTTTGTATTTTCTGTTTAAAAATAGCAAAACAAATTTACTTACTGAATTTCTAAGTTTATAATAGAACGAACATATTATATAATAATGAGTAAGATTTTATTGAAATGCCATGAATTTTTACTGAAGGACATTTTTTTAAAGTATCCTCTATTATTGAAAGCATGCTTTCTTCCTAGTTTTGCTTCCTTTGGTAGCAGTGTTTGTGTGATGCTTTACGTAGGTATTTAGCACAGTGATTTTTAAATTTAAGACAATGAAGATAGTATTGTCATACTTAAAACTTTACTATTTTACTTTTTGTCACATTCATTGATTATATGTCCTTTCCTAAGGGAATCCTGTTCAAGTTGATTTTTAAACCATGGGGGAATGGACCCGATATTTTTATGACTCTATTTGTAAAAGAAAACAGACTTTTCATTTACATTCATAACGTTTCTCAAATACTGAAAGCCATATGAATAGCTTTAATTATGTATTACAGAGATTTTCTTTTTAACTCTCAAAGCAGACCTTGAAATAAGGCTCTTAAATAATTCTTCTGACAGTTATACATTAATCTTTTAATGCTTTTTTGGTCTGGCTTAGCAGTGTTCGGTAAACTGTTTATAATTAATTTCACATAGATAAATGAAATAGACCAAAAATGTGAAAGTCTAGATCAAGGGCTGTTCGTTATCTTGTCTCTTCTGCCACAGGAGAGTTCTCCACATATATTAATAAATTCATGGGTTTCTTGAATGAGATCACTGAATTATGGAGCTGTGAAAGGGAGCCCAGAGAACATCTGGCTTAGGTGGTGTTTCCCAACAGTGCTGTTTTATGAACCGTCTAGGATATGTATTGTCTCTGGCATGAAACAGTTCTCCAGGGAAGAAACAGCATCTTTGACCCTGTCAAAAGCTTTCCTGAAAATTGTTTATAAGGCGTACTATAGGACTGATTGTTCTGTGAAGACTTCTAGAAATTATGTGGACACCAGAAAAACCAAGATAACAGTGTTGCTTATTTAACTAGAAGATACCAAGTAAACACAAAATAAGTAAGTTAATCTGAAATCCATTTTGAAAAGGAATAGCCTCTCATGCCTAAAATACATATTTGATTAGTTCTCAGTCTCTGGTTCTCATAAAAAATGCTTCCTCCTGAAAGAAAAGTTTATAATTTAGAATCTTAATCATGATGCAAAGGATGTTTAAGAGTTCCTTACAAATGTGTGTTCATATAAAAACCAAGTAGGGGCAGGAAATAGGGGCAGGGCTCAAGTAGTAGAGTGCCAGCCTTGAGCAAAAAAGGCATGTGCGAGTAAGAGGTCCTGAGTTCAAGCTCTAGTAGTGGCGCATGCACGTGTGCGCACACACACACACACACACACACACACACACACACACACACACACACACACACACACACACACACACACACTACTTCTTTTACTTCTTCTCAGTCCTAGCTTTTTTTTTTTTTTGCTAATGCTGCTACCGGTTGTCTGTAAAATAAACAAATAAAGACTGTCTCTGAATCAAAGTTGTGGGAGCTCAGCCTCGTGGCTTTGGAGCCCATACAGGTGAGAGGAAGTGAGGCTCAGTCCTGTGTGCTAAGTTCTGCAGCTCCATCACACTCCCACTTAGAAACCAAACCTGTTATACACAGGCCACACTGGAGAGAGATGATCACACTGCTGAAAAAAATGGCGTGAGTCTGAAGAGCTGAGGGTCATTACCATCCCTCCCGAAGAACAGGACATGGTGAAAATGACCTGGAACAGAAGCTAAGTCCTTGATGTAGACATAAAGGCATATTCGAGACAACAGGAACTTACCCTTAATTGATACAGTGTTAAAAATCATGCTAATCATCTGTCAGTAGAAATCGTCCCAGATAACTTCCTAGACTTCTTAAAATAGGCCACTTAACACCATTGACTCTCTCCTACCCTCTGTAGTATGACTAAAAAGATAGCTGAGTCCTAGTGGCTCACACCTGCAATTCTAGCTACTCAGGAGTGTGATCTGAAGCTCACAGTTCTACAGAAGATCTTCAGTTAACCAGAAAAAGCTAGAAGGGGAGTTGTGGCTCAAGAGATAGAACTCAAATCTTAAGTGAAATAAGAGAAAATGCCCTGGCCTTGAGTTCCAGCCCCAGTACTGCCACACACACAAAAAGAGTATCTTCATAGTCCCACTATAAATTAGCATCATCTCAGGCTAATGGTTCTAATTCTGACAAACAGAAATATGTCTGTGGAAGAAGGATAGGATGGTGGAAGGATTTAAAACTAAAAATCATGCAGGCCTTTAGTGATGCAGAGCAGCCCTGCTCTGAGGCCCAGAGTTGACAAGCAGCTTTCTGCCAGGTCTGTCAGGGAGAGTTTTCATAACATTGCTGTGTCCATTCACGTACATGTTGTTTCTTGCTGCTCTCAGGCTGCACTGCAGAGCTGAGTAGTCTCATGGTCTCCATCATCCATGGAACTTACCATTTGCTATCTTGGCCATCAGGCTGACTTTTATTCCTTTTCTTGTGCCTCCAGAATCTTCTTCCTTCCATCCTAGCTCTCAGCTAATAACTCCGTTTCTGAGAAATCAAAGTTGTCAGTTTAGAAGAGAATTTCCAGAAGTTCCCAATACCAGACCCTTCCAACATACTTACATATTTGGCTCTGAATTTCTCTTAAACGAATAAAATGTTTATAGTGATCTATCTATATGTTTTAGATCTTTATCTTCTCTTCTGTCCAAGACTATCACAACAGCAGATGCACACTCTTCCTCCTGCATCACCTAATGTCCCTCTCTACTGAGTGACTGCTAACACTGATGAATAGTCCTCTTTTGAACTCCAGGCTGCAAGCAAATCTCCCTTCACCTGGGCCCCTTTCCTGTCACAATGCTTCTGGATTCTCTGTTGGACTCCTGTTAATGCAGACTTTGTCCTTAACTCTACAGGAAGGAATTATTCTCCTCAAAGTCACCGGTTACTTTTGTCAAATTTAGGGTCAGTTACTTTTTAACTATTTGATGCACTGACATCTGTAGCAGCATTTCCTCTCTCTCCTTGAAAATGACTTCTTCACTTCTCTTGGCTTCTCTGGAGCCACTTTTTGTGTCATTACTCCCCGTATTCTCAATATCTAAACATTAGGCTCAACTCAATTCATATAACTAGAGGGATATTGTCTATAACCTGAGTGAGTCCCAGATTTATATCACCAGCCTCAGCTTCTCCTCTGAACCTCAGATTGCCAAGCCAGTCACCCCACTAGGATGTCAGTGGGGATCTTCCTTCCCAGATGATCTCCCAGCTTTTCTAGTCTCAGTGAATGTCTTCCCAGTGGCTCAGGCAAAATATTTTGGAAAGTCCTAAACATCCAAATCTGTTGGCCTCATCTTGACAACGTAACCTGCTTTTCATCAAGTTATCTCTTCCACATCACAAGTTGACAGTAATGACTCAGATGAAAAACCATCTCCCAATTGATCTTAAGATTCAACTACTTTCTCTCACACATTGATCCTCAGAAAATAAAAATTAGATTATGACAATTTTCTGTTCAAACCATTCTGAAGAATTTGTCTCTCTCACAAAAAGAATTCAGGCCCTTTATATACAGCTTGTAAGGAAACGATCTGATTTGATCCTGCACACCTTTGACTAGTCATACAAGTCTGCTCTTGACCAATGCTGTCCTGCCATACTGTTTCCTTTATTGTTTCTTGAATGTGCCAAGCACACCAAACCTCAAGGCCCTCGCACTTGTTCCTCTGGGTATCCACATCACCTCTCCTTTATCCTTTAGGCCTGCTTTCAGATGTCAGCCTGGTAGAGAATCACCTGACATTCCTAGTTCATTACCTTCAATAGTTTCTCTCTTCCCTTGCCCTGCTTTTCTTTTCTTTCCTCTCACATATATTCACATGAAATTTTACTTATGTTACAGAATTATTTATGTGATACATAGTCTAGTATGAAGGACTTTGACCTTTTGGTTATTCACTTTTATGACTTCTGTACTGACTTTTTCCTCAACTAAAGTCTTTTGAGAGAATGAATGAATGATTAATTTAGAGAATTGAGATATAGAAAAGAGATTGCAATAATTATTTGATTTAAATATTGGATATGTTTTCATATGGAACAAGGGATCTACCTACTTTCAACTGCTTTAAAAGGCAAAACAAGGAGTTGGAGGCATGGCTCAGTTGGTAAAGCACTAGCCAGTAAGTGAAAACATCAGGTACTGAGTTCAAGTGCCAGTCTCAGACCTAGAAAAGAAAAGAAGTGAAAGGCAAAACTAGTACTGGTTGACACTAGTTTCAGTATTTTGTGTGGTATGAAAGGGGACTTTCCAACAGTTTCTGGCTATCTAAAAGTGTACAGAACGTCTTCTGATAAGCTGAGATCCCTGTCCAAGGAAACTCTGGAAAGGAACTGGAAAAGCACTTGCAAGGGTTGTTATAAAAATAAATCCTTTCACTTTTGACAGTGGAATTCTACTTGCTGCCCCATGGGAGTCTGTGTTTGGGCCACTTTGAATATTGGGTTTGTTTCCTTCTGAGTTAAGAGAAAGCACTGCCCTTGGACATAGAAGTTGTAGTTATTGCTTTGTATGGATGCTTTCTTTTCCATTAAGGCCAATCAGTCACATGAGTTTCTTTAACACAAACTGTGACGGCCAGGAACCTTGGGTCACTTGCAAGGGAGCCCATATTTGGACGTGTTACTTTATACATTCAAATCCTGTAGGTTGTATGGGGAAAAATAAAGATTCCATGGTTTTGATTGCTTCTGCCAAGTATAATGTCAGATTTCTCTTGTATATCATACCTTGGTATGTCAGTATGAATTATTTGGAGAAGAAGTTGAATAGAAATAGTTGATAATTTGAGTATTAGAATGGCCATATTATTTTATACTCCAAAGTCCTAGAGTAATCTTCCTCCTTATTGTTAATAATTTGGGTGCTTCAACCGTTAATCTGAATGCTTTAACTGGATGGCAGTGGCTCACATCTGTAATCCTAGTTACTAAGGAGGCTAAGATCTAAAAATTGCAATTCAAAGCTAACCTACACAGGAAAGTCCATCAGACTTAGTTCCAGTTAACAACCAAAAATTTGGAAGTACAGTTGTGGCTCAAATGGTAGAATGCTAGCCTTGAGCAGAAAAAAAGCTAAGGAATAGTGCTCAGGCCCTGAGTTCAAGCCCTGGTAACCGGCACAAACAATTATAATGATGATGCTTTATGATTTGTTTCCAAACCCTGATGAACTTTCCTTCTCTAACTTTTTATTTTTAATACAATTCTCATCATTTTTTATGCCCCATGGGGGATCTTTTATAGATAATCCATAGTAATTTTCCAGTTGTGGAAAACAAAATCTTGTAATTGTCTTGGTAGCTGTGAATTTGTCTATGGAATGACCTACCAGAGCTAAAGAACTGGGAAGTTGTAGACTGTTATTTTTAGGACTCTATCACGTTACCCTTTTTGCCAGAGCAGTTCCTGGCTAACTTTCCCATGGATTTTTAACCTCTTGCTAGGCTTTGCTTATGTAACAGGAAACAGGCTGTCAGGAACAAACAAATAGGGCATATCAGGCGCACACGTAGTAGCGAATGATTTAGTTTGCCTTTTGCTCTCAATGTAGACTGATACTTGATCTCTATGATATTTCTGTATTATAAAACAACATAATTTTTGACTTGGAAAAGCAAAAATTTTATCAAGAGCATGATTTAATCCAGGACACAGTGAAAAATGAGCTTATTTTAAGGTGAACTTTGAAGCGGTGTCATGTCCTGGGACTGTGGATTTAAGTATATCTTTGCTTTTTCTCCAACTCTGAAGGCGGGAGTGATGTGCAAGCTTCAGGAGAGAGATGATATCGGACGCATTGAACTGGTACAGAAGTTGGCAAGAGAAAATTGTCAGTTTCTGCAGACCGACAAAAAAGAATTGGAGAAGTCTGAACACGTAAGCCCCTTTCCTACTGGGATTCAGGTTTGAAGGGATGGAGAATGTTTCTGCTTCATTATGTGTTTGAGAAAAAGACTTTTATTTTCAATTCTTTACATTTGGGAATTTTTTCTTACCCCAAAGCATCCTTCTTAGTTTTTCATAGCTCTCAGCTAGTTATTTAGGACTTGAACTAGAACTCTTCTCCAAAGTGAGCCTTGTAGAAATATGGATTCTGCTTAAGAAAATAAACATGAATGCATATTTGTTACAACCTGAACTGATGGCTTTCCATCAAATCAAAACTTCCATCAAAATATGCAGAGTTTTGTCCCATCAAATAGTTTAGAGAATAAAGACTTAATTTTTTTATTATTTTAAGTAGTTGTACAAAGGAGATGCCATTCAACAAAGCAGTTATAAATACAGTGCATCTTAATCAAAGTTACCCCTTTCAACATTCTCACCCATCCCTCCCAACCTACCCTGAGAATATGGATTTTCAAGCAGTATTGTTTAGATGGGTCTAATTGTCAAAGAATGTATCCTAAGTCCATAAAAATAGATTAAAACAGCACAGGGTAGACATGTTCTTACCAAGTGGGAAGGTCAGAGGGAGATTTCCCAGTATCCCATGAACACTGTGTTCCAACAAAAGTGACTTTGTCTGAATTCAGTGAAAGCTGGTGGAAAGTACATTGGGCTTGGTCCCACTGAAAGCAGTTATTCAGCCTGCATCTCAGAACTGAGAAAGCTGGCCTCACACCAGGAAGACAATGCAGCCACTTTCTTCTGCTCCACACGATGATCTGCTGATTTGTTGTTTGTAAGACTTTTTGCTCTTGGTGCAGTACAATCCTCTGCAGAACATTCCTCTTTGCTTATAAATATGTCTTTCTCTGACTTTTATTTTCCCTTGAAATCTTATTTTCAACCCTTTTTAAGGGGGGGGATGTTTCATGCTTTTTTTTTTTCCGATCCTAAGTCCATCAATATAAGTGAGCAGGAGAGGTGATGAGATGTTGGGAGCTAAGCTGGCTTTTTAGTTTAATAGCATAGCACATCCCTAGAAGTAACAGTCAGGGTCTCAAGAGTTAGAATTATTAGGCAGTTTGGAAGTCTTGATCAAACCGTTTCAAAGTAAATATAACTCTTGCAGTGCAATTGGAGGCCTTACTTTTTTTTTTTTTTGGTCAGTCGTGGGGCTTGAACTCAGGGCCTGGGCGCTGTCCCTCAGCTCTTCAGCTCAAGGCGAGCGCTCTTCCACTTGAGCTACAGCGCCACTTCTGGTTTTCTGGTCGTTTATTGGAGATAGGAGTCTCACAGTCTCTCCTGCCCGGGCTGGCTTTGAACTGTGATCCTCAGATCTCAGCCTCCTGAGTAGCTAGGATTACAGGCGTGAGCCACCAGCGCCCGGCTGGAGGCCTTACTTTTGCAAAGTATTATCGAAAATTTTAGGGGCTTGTTCAAGTTGTTACAAGCACTCTTAAGTTTGACTATATTAGAGTAACCTCTAACCTGTCATGTCTTTAGGATATTTACGTATATTTAGACATTGTATTTACTAGCCTATTGTGTAGCTTAGATTTATTAAAATAATATTCCTTTTGATTCATTGTATGCTTTGTTTGATTGATTTCATGATGTATATTTCCCTACATTTTAGCATCTCTGAAGTCAAACTATCTTAACAGTTGATAACATGAAGACATGTCATTGTGTAATTGTGAGCATTTTTCTTTTCTCATGGTCTTAAAAGGAATGTTGTATCTATAACTGGTTTCAGATGAGATGCAATGAACCAATGACAACTTGAGGTAGAACAAGTTCTTTTGAAATCAAATAGTACACAATTTTATCACAGTTAAACATTATTAGCATCATACCACAAGGACTTATGCTTATTAAAAAAATACCTGTGTTGCCTTTGTTTCATATGTAGTCAAATTCAGAATATTAGAAACAGCACCATTAATAAGATACCCTCCAAATATGTAACTTGAAGTCTCAGTATGGTGGAGATCATTGTAAAGGAAACAGAAATTTATTGGTTGAAGATTTGCAGCTTTTTCAATGGAATTTTTCCTCTGTTACTCTTAAGCCTTCATTTTCAGTTTGTACTAAAACACTTGAGATTTTCTGCTTCTTGCATTAGTGTCATTTGTTGGAATGTTTATATTTCTGAGAGGGAAGACAGTTATATAGATATGAAGGTTGGAATTGTGAATTTTCCACGGGTACTTTCTTAGGAGGCCTGAAGTAAGGAAAAGTGAACCTAAGATGATTTTTTTTTCTTAGTGATACATGTAAACAGCCATTCTGTGATCTCTCTCTGCTGAATGACCCCTTGAGCCAATCAGCAGTTGGGGCTAATACTAATGTGCTGCTCCATTAAATGAGTTCCCATGTCAGATGCTCATACTTTTTATAATAGTTACTTTAAGATGAAAGCTTCCTGACTTTATCTTGAACATCTATGTAAAGCTACATCTTTGATTACCAATTATGTTGTCAGTGCTCAGGAGCATTTCAGTTTTCCTGTCCTTTCTTTTTAGTCACAGTCATCTGCTTTGGGTCGTGGAAACTCAGTTACAACTTTCAGCTCATAGCATGGGCAAAGGAGACTACAGTGTGCAACGTAGACCTAAGTCCACGGCTTTCTGTTCTTGTTTTAGCAATATTGGCCAAACCTTGGAGTTATAAACAGTTTTTTTTTATGGTTTGAAATTCTTCCTCTATCTCATCTGCCAGTCTTAGGTCAAAGCTAGCTAAGTAGACAGTGTCTAAATTTTAAGTTAGAATCCAAATTGACTATTGAGTTATTCTTTTGACCAAATTTAATGGATCTTCTAGTTCTAGAATGTCACATCCTTTCTCATCCATGTGTGCCAAGATGAGAAAGTGACTTTGAAGTACCACTGCTTTGGGAAGGATGAAACTGATAGAACAAAGCCTTGGTTGCTATTGTGTCTCATTACAAATTGAAGGGGATTAGAGTGTTCTTAGACTGGCAACTGCCATGATTATAAATGCATGCATGTGCTTGTGTCAAAGTGTTGCTGAAATAATAGAAAAAGATTAAATGTGTATCACAGGTTTCTCATCAGTTTTTCTAATTTATTGTTAACTGTAGACAAAATTAGGTGGCACTATTATAATTATGTGAGGACTTGAAGTAAGGCAGAAATGAGATTATGTTTCCTAAAAATTATGATAGGAATACCTATATTTAGACACATTATTTTAAGAAATTTATATTTTTTAAAAACATTGTATTTGCTAGTCTTAATTGATGGTCTGTGGGGAAAGGGCATGAGTTACCAGGTGATTCTTGTGTTTGAACTTGTGGTTACAATGGTTACAGAGAAGTTCGGGCAAGAAGAACATTTAAGGCAGAATGAGCCGACTGGAAGCTATTGGTGATTCATGGGGAATGGAAAGAGATGGGCTGGAAAAAAGCTAAAATTCAGTTGGGAAATACCTAGTAAACCACCGCTAAGGAGTTTAGGCATGTCTTTTGGCAAAGAAAAACCAACAAGGAAGGGACATGCACAATCAGGGACATGCACAATCAGTTGTGGGCCTTGTTGGATCTCTGGCTTCAGTTCAGAGGAAAAGTTGAATGAGGAAGAAGGAAATGTTGGCAAGAATCTTAAAGCTATTGTAATTGGTTAGGTGGAGGTGTTAGCTTGGAGTTAGGCAATGGGAATACATATAGACAGTGAATCTGACAGAACTTGATGTGTGATGATGGGGGATGTGGGTAGTTTTACATTAAGTAATTACGAACTTTGATTAAGATTTCTTTGGTTGGTCACTTTTGCTATGAAGCCACATGAGCATTGACCTTGCTTTTTTTCCTGGTATGTTTCCAGTGTTAAAGATCATAAATTTATATCATTGGCAGTTGTTAGAGGGCTAACAGTATGGAGATACATAGACTTTTCAGACTAATCCCTTTGAGGCACCTACAGCAGAAAGCATCTCTAGTTGCCACATATGAACATGCATTTTCTCCAATGCCCTGTGTGCCTTATTCAGAATTCATGGTGATGTTAGCGTTGCTGTCCTGAATGCAGTCTTCTGAATTTTTATGACTAATATTGTTGTTCCAGAATGCTTTCCATTATTCAGTTATTTTCTGAACTTTTACTTAAGTCGATATTGTGGAAGACTCCTATTCCTCAAGCACTTCGCTTAGTTGTGGAGAAAAAAATTGAAATAAATAACGGATCTATAAAGAGATCAAGGGGAGAACCCAAGAGGAACACATAAGAGTGAGGAGGCTGTTTCCAGCTGGAAGTGGGGTTTTCTCCATGGCTTAGGTAGAGTTTGACCTGGGCTTTAAAATAGAGTTTTGAGTTAGACTTATACCCTTCTAATGGAGAAAGAACATTCCTAGTGTTAAGAAGAGCGCTAGAAAATACATAGAGATATAGAGATGAAAGATAGTTTTCAGAAATTTGAAACCTTGTGGTGTCACTGCACTACTGGAAGTTGGTGTTGAGAAAGGAGAAAAGATTCAGTGGGAAATGAGATTGGGTACCACTGGAGGATTTTGAAGGCAAAGAAATGTTGCTTCACTTTCAAAATAATGAGTAGCCAGTATTGGGTTTTGTTAGTTTTCATTAAAAAGGAGTCTGGCTGAGCACTAGTGACTCATGCCTATAATCCTAGCTACTCAAGAGGCTAAGTTCTGAGGATTGTGGTTCACAGTCAGTGTGGGCAGGAACATCTATGAGAATCTTACCTCCAGTTAGCCACCAGAAAACTGGAAATGGCGCTATGACTCAAAGTGATAGAGTGCTAACCTTGAGCAAAAGAGTTTGGGGACAGTGCCAAAGCCCTGAGTTCAAGCCCCATGATCCACCAAAAAAAAAAAAAAAAAAAAAAAAAGGAGTCTAGGTGAAGTCTTTGTGAGGTAAATGGTATTATTTTATATTATTTCAGTCTGACAGATTAGAAGGCTGAGGCTGGTGAGTGCTTAGACTGCGTTGGATGAGAGTGAACACAAGTCTGATTGCCTAGGAAGCCAGCTCACTGAATTCAAGGCCCTTAGGTGCTGGGAAGCTAAGGCAACACTCCCAATAGTCTTGAGAGAGAGGGAACTAAGGATGCTGGTGGACAGCCTTAAAGGGAGGAGACTGATTAGTGGGAAGGGACTAAGGTGATGGGTGTGGCTAGATGCTGGCTTAAATATTAATTGAGATCTGAAAAGCTCATATAAATAAAGTAGTTATCTTAAAGCATATGTCTAAAGGTAGATCTTATTTTCTGGAATACAAGTGTGTACTATCAGAAAATGGATTTGTTTTCTTTTCCTGGAAAATAGCAATGCTTTGTAGTATATTAAATTGAAAATTAGATATACTAGTAGTATGTCCAAACTGACTTCCCAATCTCCACTGGTAGAAATTAAGGGCTACGGAACATATGTGAAGAACTTGTTCGGCAATACTTAACTGAGGGGCTTTGTTTCCATTCCTGCCTCTCCCCACCCTATTTTCTTCAGTTCCTTTGTTAAGTCTGAGGACCCACCCAATTTCCTTCCCTTCTCCAACTTACTCATGAAACATGGGTGGGAAGGGGATTTTGCACATACTGACACTGAACCTTGGCATGGTCTGCCACTGCACTACGGACGGGTCCCATCACTCAGCCGCTGCCGGAATTTCCTCTTCCCTGTTTCCTGCAGCCTCATCCTGGAATTCTGCCTACGTCAAAGGATTTCTTGTGTAAGAATTACTAGGAGAGAAGTGGTTTTGAGTATTCTAGCTGCTGGCAGCCTTATCTTACATGCTAAAAGTTGGCCTCTATCTTTTTCTAATCTCTGTTTGATCTATTTGGTTTTTAAGTGCAGTTCAATGTAAATTAGAAATCCTTTTTTTTTTAATCTGTGGGAAATATTAAAAGGAAAGTATTTTAGTATTCTGTTCAAACTTGTGTTAGACATCTAGATAAAAACAGTGTCAAGCGATCTCATAACCATTTGGAAGGATGTCAATAAATTGATTCAACCATAACACTAAAGATAAAATTTTAGAACATTATTTACTATTGAAAGCTTAAGTTCTGACCAGGTGCCAGTGGCTCATACTTGTAATCCTAACTGCTCAGGAGTCAGAGATCTGAGAATTGTGGTTCAAAGCCAGCCTGGGCAGGAAAGCCCATGAGACTCTTATCTCTAATTAATCACCAAAAAAGCTAGAAAGTGGAGCTGTGGTTCAAGTGATGGAGTACTAGCCTTGAGCAGAAAAGCTCAGGGACAGGGCTTAGGCCCCAAGTTAAACTCCAGTACTGGGAAGCAAGCAAGCAAGCAAGCAAGAGAAAGAGAAAGGAAAGAGAGAGAGAGAGAAAGAAAGGAAGAAGGAAGGAAGGAAGGAAGAAAGAAAGGAAGGTAGGAAGGAAGGAAGGAAGGGAGAGAAGGAAAAGGAAGGGAGTGAGGGAGGAAGGGAGGGAAGGAAGGAAGGAGAAAGAAAGAAGAAAGGAAGGAAGTTAGAGCTCAGATGTGACATGTAATTCATAATATATTAAGTTTTCTACCTGTCAACGAAGAAATGACCACATTGGAACTATATTATTTTTATTAGTAACAAAATATCAACTTTGTAATGGGTTGAAATTAAGCTATCTTTTCATAGAAAATATACTTCCTAGAGGGAGTTGATTTGGAGTGTTTTAAATCAAGATCAGGCCATCAGGTAACTTGAAAGTGTCAGAAGATTTTTGTTTTTCAATATTACCAATCGAACTGAGGGCCTCTCACTAAGTAGGCAAACGGGCTACCACTTGAGCCACATCCCCCAATCCTGTTGGGTTTTTTTAGGTTCAAAAAGAGGGAAAAAAGGACAAGAGAAAGAGTTGACAAAGAGATGGCTCAACACCCAGACAGGTTTATTAGGGGGAAAAAAATTCTTGCAAGGGGGAGCTAGAAGTGCACTCCTTGCTTACAGTCTGAAGTTGTTTATAGTAGGTCTGAAAGAGTACTAGAATTGTCTGTCTAGTGGAAGTGGTTTGAAAGTAACGAATGGTGGGAAATAAGATCACAGTTGGAGGTAGGGAGGGAGCCAAGATCAAGGTCCAAACTGGGACAGACTGGGAGTAAATTTTGGTCTGACTCTTGTTGCATGAGTTTATCTAGTCTGGGACAAAGGGTAAGGTGAGAGTGTTAGTGAATTAAGGCCCTTTTCTGGGGCCTCAAGATGAAGATATCAGACCATTTGGATTTCATTGGTTTAGTTTATATTTAGATCTTGTGCTTTTTCTCAGTGTAGTCTCAGACTTCTGCCTCCTGAATAGCTAGGTTTACAGACTTTCATCACCATACCTGGCTTGTTTTTCAAATGAGGTCTAGCTAACTTTTGGCCTTGAATTCCCAACCTTTGACTCCATCTCCTGAGAAAGTAGTTCTTGCCACCAAGAAGTTAACAATTTAGCTCAAAAGGAATTGATGCATGCAAAGCAAGTGATGCTTTAAGACAATATTTAATGAAGTTGAGAGGGAGAAGAATTTAGGAAACAGCTCACAGTTTCAGCCCCTATACTCATCCCATTCATTCAGGAGCATATTTTATAAGTTTGGTTCCCTTTTTTGCAGTCTTTCAATTCTGGATTTTTATTTCCTCCAGAAAAATGACAGCCAGATGGCAAGTGTGTCTCTTGTCTGGGGGAGCCATCTGGTTATTAATTAGCTATATTAAGTTCTCAAAAGAAGCCCATTGCAAGTCCTGACATTAAAAACAACAACAACTTAAGGATACAGGTGGACCTGTTTCAACAATGAGAAGTACAAGTTGTCATGTCCAAAACGAGCTTTACAACGTCGGTGCGGGGGGGGGGGGTAAGGGGGAGGAAGGAGAAGGATTGGGATGGGGGGAAGGGGGGAGGCTGGGAAGGGATGTGAAGGGTAAACAAAGGAGGAGGCTGCAATGCTTGGTAAGAAATGTACGCATTATCCTGCCCATGTAATTGTAACTCCTCTGTACAGTATGTTCACAAATGAAATTAAATTAAATTAAAAAAAAACAAAAAAACAACAACAATAACACAAAGAACTAGTTTAAAGCCAGGTGCCAGTGGCTCACACCTATAATCTTAGGTACTTAGAAGGCTGAGATCCAAGGGTCATGGTTAAAAGCCAGCTTGGGAAGTAAAGTCCATGAGACCCTTATTTCCAAATAATCACCGAAATCTGGATGTGGAGGAAGCTGTGGCACAAATAGTAGAATACCTTTCTTGAGTGAAAATGTGCTCAGGACTCTGAGTTCAAGTCCCAGTGCACTTGCATGTGCATGCACATACACACACACACACACACACACACACACACACACACACACGCATGCGCGCACACACACACACACACACACACACACACACACACACAAAACCACCTAGTTTTTGTGCTTTGTTGAGATGGAGGAATTTGTCATTATGCAATTTGTATATGTTTCTGAAAACATTCAAGATTGCTTTAAAAGGCCCAGTTAAGAAAATGGATATTGGCCAAAGTCTCTTGATTTATCAAACTCATGTTGTCAAATGAGCTTTCATTCCCTGCTTCACAGATGCTGCTCCCTAGATTTATTAGATTCTTATTCTTGCAAAGTTAAAATAGACACATTATCTCATATGTTGTAAAATTGTTAAAGTGAAGAGTGGGAAAGTAGATTATTTTCTTTGACTATTGCTTCTCTCCCCCTGCCCCACCCCATGGTATATCTTGCTGCTCTAGACACTTGGTAACTTTATGTTCTTTTCTTCTCTACCTCCATGCAGACCTGATCTGACTAATAAAACAATACTAATACCTTATAGACAAGTAACAGGAAAAGCCTTTGGTGGACTGATTTTATTTGGTTTTAGAATGAAAGCTTGAAAACAAAGCATAATAAAAAAGATGCACAGACAGATGGACTCTGTGGTAACTGTTACCCCCGAAGCTTGGAGAAGTAAAAGCGATATGGAGGATGTGCCTGTGGCTCCCATGCTTGTGCCCAGATACCTCATTACCCTTACAGAGCTCATGCTCTACAGGAAATTCCAAGGCTGAATGCTATTGGCTCAGACCTGTAATTATAACTACTCAAGGGGCTGAGACCCAGAGGATCTTAGTACACACACAAAAGAATGGAAGGGAGGAAGTGGGAAAGGAAGGAAAAGGAAAGGGGGAATGGAGAAGGGGAAGGAAAATGAAAAAAAGAAAGACTTTTAAGGCTGAATTCCCAGTTACCTGTGTGTTGAGTGTTATACATATATATGGAAACTTCTAACATGGACCTCAGTAGGGGTACTGTAAATTTCCCTGAGGAGGAAACAGATCTAAGGGGCAAAAGAGTGACAAGTGATGAGTACCTGGCATTCCAGGTGCAGGAAAGAACAAGTGTGACCCTGTGAGTAACCTGTGCAGAGTATGTGGCAGCTGTAAGGAGTAGAAACAGTGGCCGCAGCATCCCTTGTCGGGGAAAGGCAGGGCCAGGTGGCCATGTCACAGGGGCCAGAGGCTGCAGGCCATCGTGGGCTTAGCCACTTGCTAACTTATCATTGGTCTTGCATTTAGCATGATGTTCTAGGAGTACTGTCAAGCTCTTGTGAAGAATTTAAGCAAGAGACAAACATGATTCCATTTAAGCTTGCAAATTCCTCTGCTACAGTGTAGAATGGGTCTGCAAGTGATGGGTGGAATACTCTTTTCCTTCAGTCCTCATATTTGTAACCACCACACATGTAAAAGATTCTGCTGTGAAGACTTCAGGGCTGTAGACTTCTGTGCTAGAGGAACCAAGAGGTCCCCTTAGGCCCCCTTAGGAATTCAGCTTTAAGATTTCTTTCCTCCCCATTCCATCCTTCCTTTTCCTTCCTTTCCCACTCCCCTCCCTTCCATTCTTTGTGTTTGTGTGTGTGTGTGTGTGTAGTGTGTGTGGTGTGTGTGTGTGTATGGATGTATGTGTGTGGTGGTAGAGGAGGTGGGGGGGGTGGTAGCTGGTGCTGGTACAGCTCAATTCTAATTTGTTTCTTTGCCCACAAATATACTACAATGTTATTTGTCTTTAAAAATTTGACTTGAATTCAGTCCTGGGTTTATAGAAATTAATTTTAAGCACATATGTACCTGTGATGGAAAAAACCTTACATTAGCAAGAATCACATAGGCAGGTAGATTGACTTTAAGTATAAATTACTCAGATATCCATTTGCCTGATATTGATTAGTTTGATGATCTGAGTGATTGAGACACTTGAATTCATGAAGAAGAGGGAAAGGAATTTTAAAAAGATGTTCAGTAGGATGCAAAGAACCTATTTTCCCTTTTGTAATGGAAAGTGGGTGGAGAGGAAAAATTCCAAATTCCATCTGGTATCCAACAGCCCTAGATGTTGTTTTAAGATAATAAAAATAGAAGATTGCCGAAAATATCATAACAGAACATCACAGACCGTGGGGCAAGTGTACAGTACATATTTTTCTAATAAATCATGCTAAATATCCTTATTTTAGTTAAAACATGACAATGTTCTTATTTGCCATTACATAAAAAGTTGTCTTCAATTTCTTTAAGACATTGTCTAATCCATTAATAAAGTTAAAAGGTTTTAGAAATCAGTGCTGCAGCTGTTAGGTTTTGTTGGAAAACATTTAATGGGGGAATCTATCCTCTTTTCCAGTATTTTGTTCCTGTATCAAAAAATGGAAAAAGAAGATATAACATGTATGTTTATTCATTGCATACTCCTAGATACATAAGTGAATAAAGCCCCACAACTTTAACACACCTTTGTGAATGTCTTCTCTGTTCACTTTCCAGAAGTGGCAGGGCATGCTTAAGGCACAGTGAGTCATAATAAAGGATCAGGGGACTTTTCAAGATCTAAGAAACACATAGTAGAAGGGAATAATGGTGATCATGGGACAGTTACGATGACAGGAAGTGGCTTGAGGGGGGTGAGATTTGTTGGGGGAAATAGGAAAACCTGATGAGTCATCAGAGCATATCCCAGTGACCTCAGAGGTAGGGGTGGGCATTGATTATATCAAGGTAAAATTTTGATGCTGGTCCCTCAGAGAAAAGAGAGAAGAGAGTCCTTTGTTCGGGTGATTTGTTAAACCTTGCATGACTTGCCTTAGCCAGTATTTATAAAGATGGAATAAACTTTACGGTGATGCCCTTGTGAATAGAGTCTAATGATCCTACCATGGTATAATGCATGATGAAATACCAAACTGAATTTTACGGTTAGTGAATGCTATCACATTCTCCTTACTCAGTGAACTTACTGTTATTACAAGTCAGAGTGTTGTGATTTTTTTCCTATCAATCTGAGGAGCCAAGAGGTTTCCTCTAAGAATAGCAGGAATTGGTAAGAGCTTTAGAGACCATGTGCCCTGATGGTTTGGGTAAGAAACCATTTCTTCCCACTAGCTGGACTGCTAAGTAGGATTCAAAATAGGTACCTATTAAAAGGGTAGAAAACACTATATGATCAATTAGTTCTGCTGGAAATTCATTAATCACAAAGAAATATAAAAATAGTTTCACTAGTAGTATTCTTTTCACCTCTGTAATCAGAAGCAAGAAATCATTAGTAGAAATGGTCATGGCTAGAGTTTCTTTAGACTTATTAGAAGTCACTATAGTTCAGACATTCTGTTATTATTGTTGGTGATCATGAAGTTTTATATTTCATGGGGTCCTCACTTAAGGTTAGCATAATTGAAATGACCCTTAACCCCAATAAAATATATCTGTTGAACACTTCTCCCCTCTTTATTGGTGGTGGCCCCATAAGAAAATTAGCAACTCATAAAAGGAGACACCAGCACACCAGCAGTTTTGTCAGCAAAAAATAAATAGGATCATTCAGTGCTTCTCATTAAACACCCATCAGGAAGCACACATCCAAAAGTGGCTCAGTATTAAAATATCACTCAGATATATCTCTAAAAGCAGGAGGAAAGAGAGGATAATTGACACCAGAGAGATAATAATGTCCCCTCTAATGATGTGTGTGACCGGAACTTTAAAAGATGTAATTGAGTAAGGATATTATATGACAGAGACAGACCAGGTTGGTGATGACCTCACTCTACAGATTTTCCATTCAGGGATAAACCCAGCAAGTTAGAAAAGGATGATTTCAAGCCTGAATGAAAGAGAATTCTGACTAGCTCTTAAAGTTTGAGAGAGGAAGCATTAGAATAAGATGAAGCTAAATTTGAGCTGTGGATCTAGCTCAATGATAGATTATGTATCTAGTGTGCACAAGGTTCTAGGTTTTAGCCTCAAAAAAAAATTCTGATTGTCTTTAAAGAACATACTTCAATGCCAGAGGCAATGCACAGAAACCTTTCATGACTTGTTGAACTATTAAATGCTGTTTCCATTGTAATTTGGCAAGCACATCTGACCTTTATCCCAACTTTATGTAGATCCCATTTCCGTGTCAAGTCAGTAAATGTAAAATTCCTGCCCTTCAGTATTACTCATAATCTTGGCATACAGAGATCTTCCAAGACCTGAGAAAATGCACCACACCCTGGAAAAATCCTCATTAGTAAAGAATGCCCTAGGTGCATTCAACATTTGCAGCTACTGTGTCCTGGACTCCACCCTTAGTGATTTACCATTTTTGCGGCTTAGCTCCAACTTATACTTTTGTGCTCCACATCTGGCTAGTCCAGAATCTTTAGGAAAGAATGAACTGAACGAGTGTCTTATTGGCCCCATTTGGGACCAAACCTAAGTTTTGATTGTTTCAATCTAGAATAGATGCCGAAATTGGTGCCTTTTCCTTTTGAGATACTGGTTGGTAGCTGCAGACATCTCAACCTTGAGACCCAATGAAGAGAGGAAGAACTGGGTAGCATCTGGCTGAGAAAGACCCAGGGTGAACTGGAATTTTCCTTAGCTGAAGGTGGTGAGCCACAGACACTGGGCCAGCATCCCTGCTGGCCAGGCACTCATAAAGTTAACTAGAAAGAATGATTCTGTGTGAGGAAAGGAGTCAGCCTAATTTTTCACACAAGTTTTTGCTCACATTCCTGTGTGGTATTTGCTAAATTAAGCATTTATTTTACTTCCTTGGTGATTATTAGTCAGGATACAAATGATACATGGGGACGACCACTGATCTCAAGTCTCTCTAAAAGTTATATATTCTTGGATTTTAACATTCCTGCTTCCTCATTTTCTATCTAAAAAATATGATTTAAAAATATTTTAGTATGTTTTATATAGGCCTTAGCCTATTTTATGACTGTTTGTTCCTGAAAATGAGCTTCATCTGAAAGAGGCTTACGGGTATTTAACAGTTCAGAACATGGTATTGAGCCAGGCACATGAGGCTCACACTTGTGAGGAGGAGGCTGAGATCTGAGGATTGTGGTTCAAAGCCAGCCTGGATAGGAAAGTCCTTGAGACTCTTATCTCCAATTTCCCACCAGAAAACCAGAAGTGGCACTGTGGCTCAAGCGATAGAGTGCTAGCCTTGAGCTGAAGAGCTGAGGGACAGTGCCCAGGCCTAGAGTTTAAGCCCCATGACTGCCACCAAGAACAAAACAACAACACAGTGCTGTGAAACTTTTTAGGACTTTTTATGGGACATTTCTGCTCAAGGTTATTTTATTGGTAGTTAGCATCTGGTAGCTCATGCCTAAAATTTTATTGACTTGGGAGGCTGAGCACAGGAGGATTGTAATTTGAGGTCAATTCAAGTAGAAAAGTTGTTGAGGCTACATCTTAACCCATAGCTGGATGCAGTGACACATGCCTGTCATCCTAAGCTTAATGGGAGCTGAGATTGGTTCTTGGCCAATCTGGGAAGAAAGTCCTTGAGACTTCATCTCAACAAATGGTCATTGTGGCATGTGTCTATCATCCCACCTAAGACGGGAAGCCAAAAATAGGCGGATTGTGGTTCAGGCAGGCACCTGAGCAAGAAACCAGTGGACAAAACACTGGAGGTACATACAGCTCAGTAGTAGATACCTGCCTAGCAAGCATGAGGTCTTGAGTTCAAAACCCTAGTACTGAAAAAAAAGAAATATTTTATTGTTTAAAATTACTAATTAAGAAGCGGTGCACCAGTGACTCATGCCTGTAATCCTAGCTTCTCAGGAGGCTGAAATCTCAGGATCACAGTTCAAAGCCAACCCCTGGCTGAAAAGTCACCGTGAGACTCTTATCTCCAGCTAAACAATTAGAAAACTGGAGATGGTGCTGTGGCTCAAAGTGGTAGAGTGTTAGCCTTGAGCTAAAGAGCTCAGGAATAAGCACCCAGGCTCTGAGTTCAAGTCCCATGACTGACCCCCCCCAAAAAAAAACATGACTAATTCAGAAAGTAATACATACTTTTTGTGGAGAATTGAGAAATAGTAGATCACTACAAGGAAGCAAAAAGAAAGAGATAACTACGTACTCTTCTCCTTCCCTGCTGTCCCCCATGGGTGCATTAAGACATTTTCCTTGTGATATCATAGCACTTCACCCTCCTTTCCTTGTGGGCAAGTACGTTTTCCAGATTCTGCTAGTATAGGGATCTGTCATCCCTAACTGTACAAAATTTTCTAAGTTTGCTTTTTTTAAGGATAAATGGCTAGCATATTTATAATTGACAGGCATGAACTGTGTTAATCCCTTTTATGTTTTTGCCCAGAAACTTTTCCTAAAAGCTTATGGTGTCTTTTTTTTTTTTTTGTAGTATTAAATTTTAAACCAGGGCCCCATATTCAGTAGGCAAACACTCTGCCCCTTGAGCCATGTCTCAATCATAACTTTTCCTTAAGATCAGCACCACATGAAATCATCTTCACTGAGTAGTTAGTATTGTGTATTTTTCTCTGGTTGATTCGGAGGGAGGAGGAGAAAGGGAACTACATGCTGTCTTGTTCAAATTTATGTATCTTTCCTGGCAAAGTTGAATATTTACAACTGACATCAACCAGTTTCTCTTTTGTCTATAACTAGTCTATTTATCTCCTTTCTTATTTTCCACTATGATTTTTTATCACTAATTTGAATATTTTTTCCAACATAAAGAACACAAAATGTTGTCGTATTTGTTGCATATAGCTTTCCCCCATTTGTTTCATGTTTATTTTTCTTGTGAATGAAATTGTTCATTTTATTTTAATTGCAAAAGTTATTTTTAAAATTAGAGAACACTTCTTCATTCTGTGGCCAGATATTCAATATTATTTCTTTTTTAGTTTCTTTTGAATTTGCACTAGAGTCTTTACTCTTGCTGTGATTTGTGTAATCAAAAAATAAGATTTCTTGGTTGCATATCACAGACCTAGTTTTTCTTAGGTTAGTTTATTTTGTTATTATGATAAAAATATTTTATTCTGGAGAAATGGAAATGTTAACAAGTCCCACCCTATATTAAATATATGAGCATAGATTTAATGAATCAGTTTCAGGTTTCCCATCAATTAAATTGGGTTATTAGAAATCTAAGATTTCTTACAGCTTTAAAGTCTTTTCTTAACTTGAAGACACATACACCCTACTCTGCACTATTCCACCTCCTAACCCTACTCCAAATTCATTGTGTGCATGCCAGTCCTGGAGCTTGGGCTTGAACTCAGGGCTTAGGCACTGTTCCTGAGAGTCTTTTCCTCAAGGCTAGCACTTGACCACTTGAGCCACACTTTGGCTTTTTCTGAGTAGTTTAATGGAAATAAGAGTCTCATAGATTTTCTTGCCTGGGCTGACTTCGAACTGCAATCCTCAGATCTCAGCCTCCTGAGTAGTAACTAAGATTACAGATCTAAACCACCAGCACCCATTAATGTTGCCATTTTTAATGGGTATGGATCGATAACACAGAAAGCTTTGGGTAGTTCTTCTTCCTCTCTGTTTTTAACTTTTAAAAAATCAAATATATCTGTCATTGCCAAGAATCATTCTGTTCCTTTATGTTCTAAAAATATTCCTGTTGATAGAACTTCTGAAAATTTATTTTTCATGAAATGGTGCTGATATGGGACAGATGGCTGATCTAGCATATCCAACTAGAACTGTCTCTGTTACTGGGTTATTAAAACCACATTTTAAGTAGAGTTGTTAAATATTTGGCATTGTTTTTCTAAGTTCAGAATGTCCTGAAGAGGACAGAGATATGGAATGCCTAAATGTTGACAAACAAAAACCAACCCCCCCCCCAAAAAAAAACTGTAGATTTTAATTGCTTTGAACTCTTGGAAATACCAAGAAAATATTCTGGTTATTTGCTTTTGGCTTGGTTCCCTGCCTGACCATTACCCATAGCTTAGCTCCAAAGCACTGCTGTTCTAAAATGCAAACATATATATCTCCTACATGTCAAGCTCTTTCATGAAGAATGTGCTCTGGAAGCTTAATCTCCTTGTTTGATTTGAACTTTGATGGCCAGTGCTGAGAAATAGGTTTTTGGTCAACATTTGTAGAACTGGATGTGGTAGAGAAGGTAATTGTAGGAGAGAGAAAATATTTCCAAAGTTCAAACCAAATATGTAAATCAATCAATCAATCAATCAATCTGGAATTGCACTAAATGCAGGAGTCCAGTTCACTGGAGACTTCAAATTTCAAATGAAAAGTTCTCTGTCCTAGAAAATCAACCTGAACAAGGAAAGCAGAAAAGGTAGAGTAGTCTATCACCTGTAGTTGGTCAGTAATATAGACAGACCTTGAAAAGAACTCTTCCTTTGTAGAGTAGGCACAGCTTTCTCATGAGTGGGTCACAAGTCCTAGAGGAAGGATCTTACCTGGCAGATTTCTATGCAAGGATTGTGGCCTTTGGTACCTCAAGTGCATAGTCATATTAGGACCAAAAAAAATCCCACTGTTTTCTTCTGTCTTATCACTTAAATACATCTGTTTCTTTTGAGTCTGTACTCCTTTTCTTTCCCTACCTATTCCACTAAGAAAAAAGAAAGAGAAACCAAGTGTTGGTAACATGCCTGTAATCCTAGATATTCAGGAGACTGAGATCTGTAGACAAAAATTCAAAACCAGCCCTTGCAGACAAATCCATGAGATTCTTATCTCCAATTAACCAGCAAAGAGCGGGAAATGGAGGCTTGGCTCAAGTGATAGAGTGCCAGCTTTGAACAAAAAAAGCTAAGGGAGAGTCTGAGGCCCTGAGTTCAAGCCCCTGACTGCAAGAAAAAAAAAAAAAACCACTCATGCAACCAAATTCATTCTTGCCTTATTTTAACTTTTTATCTTCCTTTAAACTCCCTGTTTTTTTCTTTTAGTTTGTTTTGCTTGCCTTCCAAATCATTCTAGCAATATTACATTGTGTTTTAAATTCTCTTAACATATTTTGAATCCAACTTTCTGTAACTTTACTGGTATACCAGCAGTGACACATTGTCTTTCTTCTGGTCTTATTTCCAACTGTGAAATGAAATTTCTGAGATGGTTACTGCTGAGACTAACGGCAAGTTGCTCCCAAAACACCCAGGAATGTACAAAATACACACAAAAAACCAGGAGTGTTTACTTAAGATGCCTCCTATCTCCTCATACCATGTGATCTAGCAGTTGCTATGGTGATTAGGAATTCTTTATTCCATAACTTGCCTCAGTAGTAGACAAGTTTCATTACTATTTGCTCTCTAAAGCTAACATACATATGTGCTCATGCACATACACACACATCCACACATATATGCATATCCTCAGGCACACACTTCTGCATATGTGTACCTGCATAAGATACTTGGAAAGAGGAATAGAGAGTTCTTTGACTTGAAAACTGTTTGCTTTTAAAGTGTGTTACTTTGTGCTTTCTGTTCTACCTATTTAAGTTTGAAGAATAGTGGTTGAAGAATGCTGGTTTTTTAAATTTCAGCTTCTGAATTAGCTGTTTGTATGATCAAAAATCAGTTGTAAATTTACCTGAGTTTCAGACCCCGGAAGAGGCATCTTTAGACCTTTGTAAGAAGCCCTGAAAGAGGGCATCTGATGATATATTTTCTGGGTGTGTTTTCTTACGTTTGGTTGCTATCTTATACACATATATATGAATAAAGTTGTAGGAAGGTCCTGAAACACACCCAGTTTTGCAGTACTTTGGTGTTAGTGTACTTTGACGGCATATTACAATATATTTTGTGTTTTTCTGAATCATTCTATTGAGGGGGGTTTTCTATGTCAAATACTCAACTGGAACTTTAAAGTTCCAGTTGAAAGATAATATCTCATGTCAGGCAGGAAAACTGATGTTTCAAGAGATCAACTCCAGTAAGATCAGCCAGCTAGTAAGGAGAAATTCCAAGATAGGTCTGTTTTTGCAAATGTGGATTCATGTTCTTTGAAAGTAATATCATCTTCAGAGCTTAATTTTCATGCTGTTAACAATTGGTTATTTCCCATAAAATAGGGAGACGAAGAGTATACCCCTGGCATGGGCTTTAGTGGAAAGGGTCTTGGTAAGGCATATGGGTTGTTAAACAAGTTAAATATACCTAGTCCTTGAAGTTGAAAGCTAGTCAGAATGGGAGTACAGTATGCCTTTTGCATACATTATCTCTTTTAGTGCCTACATATCCCTGAGGGGTATAATGGCCATATATGTCAAATGATGCCTTGAAGTTTGAGGAGTGTATTTCTTTTCCCAGCAGCACAGCTGAAGGATGGTTGTCAAGATTTGGTCTTAGATAAGACATGCTTTGAAACTCCCTTCTTGGGGTGGGAAGGTGGCTCAGTGGTAGAGTGCTTGCCTTGCATGCATGAGGCCCTGGGTTTAATTCCTCAGCACCACATAAGCAGAAAAGGCTGGAACTGGTGCTGTGGCTCAAGTGGTAGAACTCTCGCCTTGAGCTGAAGAGCTGAGGGACAGCACCCAGGCCCAGAGTTCAGGCCCCCATGACTGACAAAAAAATTAATACTAAATAAATAAATAAAACTCTCTTCTTCTCAGCACAGTTTGAGATCTTGTCTGCAGCTACAAACCTGGATTTTTCTCTGAGAGAAAGTCCTGCATCCCCCTGGATGGGAAGGGGGACCACATCTGAGTCAGAATTGAACTCAGTCTCTTCTCACTAAGGGCTATGCTCATAACTCAGATTCTGCCTACATCTGACTTCGAAGGCTTGGCTCCTAACCACATATGGTCTAGATCTTGAATTCTGCTGGCTTCCATTGAACTTCTCTTTCTTCTTCATTCTACAGTGTGGTCTTAGTTCTCCTGGGTCTGAAAGTCTACCTGATTGCCTCTGCTAGCTTCTCTGTGCTTGATAGTGGATCATTCTGATTTATGATGCCCAATCACTTTTTCATTACTTATGAGGCCAGTCATTCACTTAATGGCACTGTCCTAGGAGATGGAATGACATGGAGAAATAAACAAACCAAGTGCCTGTTCCCATGCAGCTAGCGTCAGAGTGGAACTGGCTGTAGTTTCTTCCCCATCTTCTGGCCTCCATCGCTATTCCCTAATCCAGCTGTCAACCAAGAAGTTCTACATTGGAACTAGAGGACCAGCTGGGAAAGACTTTCTAAAATTTAAGCTTTTATGGTAAAAATCAATAGCACCTATGTGATTTTATTTTTTTCAAAAGTCAGGTAAAAAGATAAAGAGTATAAAGCAAGCTATAGTAATTAAATCATAGTAAACCCATGTAGGTCTTAGACAAGAAAGAGTTAAGATAGGGAAGCTTGTAGGAATTGGATTAAAAAGGGAAATGCTGACACATTGTACTCCAAAGTTGAGATTTCTGAATTGTTTTACTGACAGCAGGAAGATGGACTTCATGACCCCAGTGATCTAGTTTTAAATTAACGCATTGACACAGGTCATATGTTTTCTCTGGAAACCATGGAAGGTGCACGGCGCTAGTGTGTCTCCATTTGCATCCTCTCTTGCATTCTCACCTCTGCCCTGTGCCAGTGGGCAATGAGTCTCCACTCCTGTAGGCCGCATCACTTAGGACATCTAGCTGGGAATAGGACTCAGCCCCAGAAAGAAGAGGAACCAGGCAGCTGCTTCCCATATGTCTAACCTCCTCCCACAGTCTGGCAGTGGCTGCAGCTCCTTCTGTCCATCATGCCTCCAGCCCCTACAGGACCCATTACTCACTCTTATTTTGGCTCGCTCTCCCAGCCACAGTGGGTAACTAGCTCATTTCTATCATTATCAGTAATTTTTCTTAGTTTCCAGGAACCTGCCTACACTTCTGTAGATAAGTCCTTCAGTAAGCACTTCTAAAATCCTACCTGGGTATGTTTCTCCTTTCAAATGATCCATCAAGCTAATAGAAAAGTCCTTTTGATGAAAAACCATTGACTTTGTGTTTCAAAATGTTATAATCTCACCCCATTTCTTCTGCTCGCTCTACTAGCTGAAGTCGGCCATAGCACCAAATCCAAGGATTGTTCTAGCTTTAGGGTTCTTAGACATCTCATTTTATGGTCTAATAATTCTTATGGGTAGTAAGGAGCCAAGAGCTCTGTATGAAGTCATATTTGCTGGTTTTCTGTGAGCATTTTTTTTTGGCTGAGTTCTACAAGTTTATGCTTGTTTTCACTCCTATGACTGTCAGACTTTATCTAGATTTTATATATTTGGGGGTAATGAATTATGTTATTCCCATTAGGGTTTCGTTGGAGTTATTAATTTTAATACATATGGTATAAAAAATAAAGAACCAATTATCATTATTTAATTACTCTCCTTCTGCCAGTGTAACCTGTACAAAGATGAATTTGTTAGGCCAGCTCCGTTGTGGTCTGATAATCTTAATGGCTCATCTTGACACACATTTGCTCACTTAATCTTTGTCTTAATCAGTTCTATCATGCCAGCAATGTTCTTTTGTTTTTTTTCTTTAAAATATGTATTTCCATGAGAAAAAAAATTATTGTCAGCAAATTCAATGAAGGTTAATCTGAGACAAAATTCTTCTTGCCTTGAACAGATTTATTTTTTCAGATGAGTATTCCAATTCTGCTGTGCCCACATATTTAGGATATGCAAAGAGTAGATGCGGGCACCAGTAGCTGGGTTTGCTGTGTCTGGATTTTCACAGCACAAGATGGCAAGAGATATCTAATGGCTAAGCCACAGTGCCTTGTTTCTAGTTAGGAGAGAAGAATAGAGGCAAGAATTTTTAGCATTGGAAAGTATGTAGAATCTAGCCCTCATTCTCAATCCAGAATCATCTTCACTGGTTCTATAACCTTGGTGTCACACTCTACCTCAGTTTGCGAGATGATGGCTCATTTCACCTCTGTTACTTCTTCAAACTGAGCCAGTCAGGCTTCTTTATCCCCCTGCCCACAAGTGGAAAATTACATTAGTAGAGTGTTGTGGGCAATTCCAGAGTTCTCTTCCAAGAGGCAGGGTGGCTCACAGAGTGAAAGTAATCCACTGTCATTCATTCTCCTGATTTTCCATGTCTTACATGTTCTGACTCTGTATAAGATTTTGCAGGGCACGTTTCCCAGACCTCTAGTGTGGTCCTTGGCTCAAAGTCCTGTGCATACCAATCATCCCCACGTCCACAGACTCATGTCTGCCTCTTTTTATTTCTGAAGTAAAATTTATATAACATAAATTTTATATTTTACAGTTCAATGTCTGCCCAGTTTGTGAGTCCATAAGACCAAGGCAGCTTGTATCCTGGAAGCTGCACCTATGTCAGACTTAACCTGCATGGCTAGGGAGCCCCAGGTTGAATGGTCCCAATACATAGCTTCTCCTTCTGCCTAGTCCCTGCCATATGTGCAACTCTGCCCCTGCCTTGAGTTTGTGCCCCAGGACTGGCGTGCGCACGCACATACAGACACACACATGTATGCATGTGCACACACAGAGCCCCAAGGTCTGCAGAAGCAAGGATCTTCAACCATTGGTCACCTTCTCCTGTGGGAATATTACTGTATTTGGAATGAGTGGGAATGTGGGGAAAGAAGTACAGAAATAAGTAAGTGTTCTCAGCTGAAAGTAGGTGATAAAGAGGGAGGATGGTTTACTCACAGAATCCCATTACCTTCTGAATCAAGCCTATCAGGATTATTAAAACAGCTAAGAGTTTCCAAGTTCTCTTTATTCCCGGTCTTTCATCCCTTTTTCAGATGGGCAGTTCATATTTATCTTTGACTACATTACCATCTTGCCTATGAGTGCTAAATGCCTAATAGAACCAGCACCTTCTTCCACCGACTTAGACTAACACCCACAATCATGCTCTGCCTTGGTATTTCTACACTAAAACTGTAATTGTTTTTTTCTTTCACTTATTCACATGAAAGATAGCCTTAGTTGGGGAATATAAAAACACCTACAGAGTTATAAAAATACTTATTTTCAAAAGCTTAATAGAAGAATTGATGCTCATAGTTTAGCAGGTCTCAATTTATATTGTCCGGAACCAAGTTTCTGGTTGTGTATATGTTTTCAATCACCAAAACTACCAAGAAAAAGCAATCGTGAAGGGATTGTTTAGGACTGTGAATATTAGTACAACTACTTGCTTTGATTTAATGGAAAAGATTCTTTTCTCAAGTATTCCTCAGAAGCAGCGGCTGGCATCCTCTGGGACAGCATGTCCCTGGCTCCTTTTTGATAGGGTTCACAGATGGGCAGTACTGACTAAGATAATTCTCTGCAAGCATGTAGGATTATTTCATGTATATACCTATACTAGGGCTTGAACTCAGGGTCTAGGCTTGAACTAGGGTCTCTTAGTTTTTTTGCTCAAGACTAGTGTTCTACCCCTTGTGCCATGCCTCCACATCTGTCTTTTTGGTAGTTAATTGGAGATAAGAGTCTCATAGACTTTCCTGCCAGAGCTGGCTTTGATCTATAATCCCCAGATCTTAGCCTCCTGAGCATCTTAAGATTACAGGTGTGAACCACCCTGACTCAGTGCATATAGAATTTTTATGCATAAACTCATTTTTCTAGATAAATTCCAGTCTCACCCAAAGTCTATATGAACCCCAGAAGGAACAAATCATATCATATCACATTTATCACTTCATCTAAGGAAGCTTCTTTGATAAGTCTTTTGCCACTAATCCTCTACTGTGCATTATCTCCTCTGTCTAGACAGGATGTCCAAAGAACCCATCACCTGAGTCCAATCTCCTGCTTTCCCTTCTCTCCTGAATGATGCCATCTTGAAGGCAGGGACTGTGCCTTCTGCTTCCCTTAAGGCCAGCACATGCTACTCACATCAAACCTGCAAATTAGTGAGCAAACAAGAGGAGGGGGAGTGAGGATTCTCTCTCTCATGGCTCCAAGGTCACTCTTCCTTTTCTATGACATTGCTCAACACCTGATGGGCTTGATTCAGAAGGTCCTGGGATTTCAAGAGTAAATCACTCTCCTTTCTCATCACCCTACTTTCAGCAGCAAACACTTATTTATGTTTGTGCTTTCTCTTTCCCCACCTTCCCACTCGTTCCAAATGCAGTAATATCCCCACAGGCAAAGGTGTGAAAAATGTATTTGGCCCGTTGTCAGAGATCCTTGTTTGTTTCATCATCCTTTCCAGGCTGTAGAGACTAGAACTGGCTTCTGCAGACCTTGGGGCTAAAGTGTATGTAATCTGGGAGTTCTTTCTCATGTTTTATGTATCAGCACTACCAAGAGTGAGGCCCCTCCTGGGGCTCGAACCCAAAGCCTGGGCCTTAAGCTTTTTTTTTTTTTGCTTAAAGTTAATACTCTACCATTTGAGCCACAGC
Organism: Dipodomys merriami; assembly: GCF_024711535.1. Lineage (NCBI taxonomy): Eukaryota > Metazoa > Chordata > Mammalia > Rodentia > Heteromyidae > Dipodomys > Dipodomys merriami. Next base: position 13,745,121 of record NW_027206068.1, read on the forward strand.
TCCACTCCCGCATTTCTGGTGGTTAAGTGAAGATAAGAGTTTCACCGACCTTCCTGCTTGGGCTGGCTTCAAGCCACAATATTCAGATCTCAGCCTCCTGAGTAGCTTGGATTACAGGCATGAGCCACTAGCACCAAGTCATCTACTTTTATCCTAACCACAACTTCCAAAACCCATCCTTCCTCTCCTGAAGTCTGTGCCTTGGTCAGTCCTCTTTCCTTGACTCCCACTTTGCTTAGTAGCTATGTTGTCTGGCTCCTGCCTTACCATCTTGAGCCCTATTCCTAGCCGTCACCAACAGGAATATTCTGTGTACAACTCTGTTACCCGGACAAAGAAATTCTTTTTTACCCTTAACTCTGGAACTGCTGCCTCCTTTACCATTATGCCAGTGGCAAAGTAGCATCTCAAACCTTGTCATTGCCCTTGAGTCAAATCTGAACCACATCTGTAGGTGTACTCACCATCTACCAGTGAGTGAGGTGGGTTTCTTGTCAGCTACTCTGAGACCTCACACCATGGAAAACTGTGGGGCACGGCATCTTTCACAGAAATGTTACTGGAACTTAGCATAGCTAATGAATCTCAATTCTTGTGTCCAGTGTGAGAAAAACTCAGGCAAAATGTAGATATAGTGATAGGAAAGAATTATGGCAGAAAAAGAACATTCTATGACATGATGCCATGAGAAGACAGTAGTTAAGTTTATCTTCAGTCTTCTTAAGTGTTTAGACCTGAACCTTAGGTGTAAGCATAGGAAGATTTAATGGAAGGAAATAGAGGTATGCTTAGTTTTAAGAGTACCAGTTACAGCTTTGGCCTGTATGTCCATTATCTTAGTTCTGGTTTTCCGTGGTTCTGGAAAAGTTGCCCTCACTCAAAAGGAACAAATTTAATTTCCATGAAATAATTTCTGCAGCTCCAGGATGCAGCATAATGGTTATTGGTAATTGTCTTCAATTTCTTACATGAGGGATGTATTTTACAAGACTCTGCTGTTCCATAGGGGCTTTACCATAAAGATGTTATGGATTAGTCCTATTTGGAATCCAAGGTAATTGTAAAGTGACTATAGAGAAAATGGCTTAGTATAATAACTGTCAAAAAATGGAAGCACAGATGCCAGGCTTTTTTCCCTGTAACTTTGAATTAGTTTAGGGCAGCAAAAATAGTTTCAAGTAACTGTTACAAATGCACTTTCAGTGGACAAACTGGGTTTTCTCTATGGTGAAAAGCTACCATCATTAGCTTTTGGAGTATTGTCTGTAGGACAGTTAAATGCTAGGCTAACTAACTACAGGGTTGCAGTTACCTGTGAGTTAGGAAATTGACTTTAGGTTGATTTTACATTTCCCCATTGATCAAAAGGGTGTTAGAAGAAAGGACAAGTAAGAGTTGGCTTTGCATAAGGTGACCCAGGGAAGGGCTTAAGAATGTGGAGCTTTGCTTGGATTACTGTCAAGAAATGGGGCAACTCTGAGTATTTCCTAAGTCTTGTCCTCCTTATAGAGAGGGCAGGCTAGGGCAAAGACACAGCTGTCACTGATGAAAAAGAAGTAATCACCATTGTTAGTGGGACTGTTCAGTACTTGTGAGCCGGACAACATTCATCCTGTCTGTGTTCAGAAGGAAATATTGAGTGCCTCTGGTTTGTCTTCTCTCATCACAGAAAGGTTTTCTGGTCTTGTGTGGGGTTGATTTCCTACAGAACCATTTGCAACAGACCCCCAAGGCCTAGCTGTGAGTACCAGGCCAACTCTAAGATGTCAGGGTCTGAAAACAGAGCAGAAACAGTGTTGTTGTTGTTTCTTATTCTCTAAGTAACCTACACAGAGATATAAACATCTCTGTGGTGGGTGTGGGTAGTGTCCCTGTACACCAAGCATTTCTGCCGTGAACCCCAGCTCTGTCCTCCAATTCAACTGGGTTTTGACACTGTCTACCTGGAAGAAACATCAGATGCACAGTTTATGAACCGCATCACAAGTTGCAGGTTGTTCTCCCTGTGCTTTTGACCTACTGACTATACATGGAGGCTTTCATAATCCCCATTCAGATTTGAATACTTTTTACTCACAGAATTTAGAGAAAGATGCTTATGTTATTGTAAAGAAAGCTTTAAAGGACACAAATGAATGGCTAGATGAAGATAGATAGAGCCAGGTTGGGAACACTGGAGCTTTCTTCCCTGTGGAGCTGGGATATACCCTCTTTGTTGTTCACCTTCCTGAAAACCCCTTGAACTCATTCTTTTTGGGTTTTTATGGACACATCCTTATGTAGGCATGATTGATGGTCTTTAGCCACTGGTGACCAACCCGACCTTACAGGTATAGGCTGAGGCTGGGAGTTCCAGCCTCAGGCAACTGGCAGGCCCAAGGTGTAATAATTTAGGGACTTTTCTCTAATTACTTCATTAACATAAACTCTGCTACAGGGAAAAATTATGAATAACAAAAGACTATCTTTGGCCTTTGTAGCTTTGCTTCAGTAACTGAGGACCAAAGGCCCTACACTTTAACAAAAGATAGTCTTAGTGCTCTTCTCTCACTTAGGAAGTTACCAGAGTAAAGGGAGCTGAATCTCTGGAACCTGTCGGTGGACAAAGCCCCAAACCTGTCCCTTTTGGGGTTGCTGTCCACTTCCTGAGTCTTTGTCAGGCAGAACTGCTGTTTCAGGTGTTTGCCTCTCTGACAGAAGCCTGTGCCCTAACCCACACAGCAGGTGGTCTGCAGTCCCTAGATTTCACAGTTCATCAGCTCCTTCCCGGCTTCCCAGTGGTACAGAGGGAGTCCAGGGACCCCCCTTCATGGCTTCCTGTGGTTTTCTGGTCTGTCCCTCATCTTGCCTGGGCCCTGTCATTCTCTATTTTCCTCTCAAGGCCTCAAAGCACTTCAAGTAGAAAGTCATAAAAGCATAAATGTGTTTTCTAACCTCAGCAGTTCACAAAGTTACCTGCAATTCTCTTTTCATAGCTTGTTTATCCCTGGTTACACTCCCTGCTACTTTTCCAATAATATCCTGTTTAGACCACCCCGCTTCTCCTTCCAAAAGATGTCTCAAATTCCACTTTGCCAAGATTAGCAGCTATTTCATCATCCAACAGCTTCTTCTTATCTTACATCTCTTCTTTTCCCAGTCTTCCTTCTCCTTGGGTCAGTTGTTCCTAGGATGTCCTCCTTCCTACCTTTCCCTGGCAGGAGCCTAGCCTCCTCAAGTGACTCCTTCCCTACACAATGGAACTCCCAGGATAGCTCCTCCCATCTCCTGCACTAGCACCTTAATGCTTCCCACCTTTTCCCCCTCCCTCTGGGGAGTCCCAGAGGACTGGGTAGAACCTTGGGCATCAAGTATGATAGGCAAGTGCTCTGCCATTGATTTTATCTTGAGTCAGGATTTCAGTGTCACCCAGGCTGGCCTGTAAGTGCGCTCCTCCTGCCTCTGCTTCCCCAGTAGCTGGTGCCTAGCTTCTAACCACCTCCTGATCTGTCAGCTGTCTCAGTGTCACTTTCCCTTACACTTACCATCTTTGAAATTTTTACAGGCAGGCAAGTGTTTTCCTTGGCTCTCCTGGTTCTCCTCAGCTTGTCTTGCTTACCTTAGTTTGTTCTTCACAGTCTCCATAGGTACCATCTCTATGACTGTGTTACTTTCCTCTTCCCTTCTTTTTTCTTCACTTATTTCCTTATATTCATAGTTTCCTCTCTTTCCTGCTCCCCTTTAATAGACTCACTTGCTGCTAAAATGTCAATAATTTACAAATTTTCTTCATCCCTGACCTTTATCTTGAGACCTACCATTTTATTTCTAACTACATGACAAATATCTACGAATGTCCAGTCAGTTCTGAAACTACATTCATGCAGCTTATCATAACCACTACTCTGGAATCTCTTGTTCTCAGTCACCATAGTTTTGATTATTAAATTCTGTGAGTTCTACTTTTACTTTATCCCTTGCATTTAGCATTTAGTATATTAGGGCTCCCATAAAACTACACCTAGGTGTTCATGGAGCCTGTTAACTTAGTTAAGAGCGGGCCACTTGTCCTACTCAACTGTGCTTGCTACTTAATGTTCAGCAATGTATTCTACCCAAAATGGGCTATCACTATTTGCTGCATAAATGAATGTCAATTAAGTGTTTTAATCCTTGACTTACATTTCATGAAATATTAGTTATTGAAGATATTTTTGATCATTAGTTCTCTTAATACTTTTTCTCTTAGTCAAATAGACACTAGAAGAAATTTTGCTTAGAACCTAACTATGGCACTTGTCTTTGAAGGGAAAAAAAAAAAGAGTAGAAAAGGGCATGGATTAGGAAGCATTGCAATAGCTTTCCTTCCGCAGAGCTGGACATAATACAATAAGATATTATGTTTTCATGGCAGTTTTTGGGAACTTAAATCTCCCTTCTGTCATTGATTTTTCTGCTCTTTTCTCTTCTTTATTTTTTAGCAGCTTTTCAAAATGGAACCTATTACAGTGACATAAGATGCTATTGATAGTACTTCAATCTGACTCAACCCTTCCCCTGCCCAGGAGAGTCTAGCTGCTGCGTGCACAGCCATGTAATACATGTCACTTACACAGACATTAGAGAACCCTGCCCATCCATATGTATGTGCGCAGCCCTCAGAAGTTAATCATGCCATATATCACGTGCACATAGGATGTAAAACGTACTTCAGAATGACAGCAGCCCTCATAAAAATGAGTATTGGTTTACCATTAGAGAAAACCAGGGGAAGATTTTTGTTCATCCAAATAATAGAATTATTTGTCTCTTTCATGTGTCTCAGTATCATAGCCTTCAGACTTTTATTTGGTCAATATACCCCTTTCTCTTCAGCTACTTTATTTCACTTCAGCCACACAGATAACAAAAGAACTGCTTTAGAGAAATGAAAGATAGCAATTACACATTGGTATTCATGTTCCGGGAGTCACACGGGCCTCCTCTGGGAGTTGAACAATGAATATCCAGCATTAATTGCCACAGACACCGTGAATCTGACCTTGCTGAAATGCATTGCATCAGTTTTACATACTAAAATTATTTGCCACTAAGATTATAAAAAGAATGATTCTGAGATTATATTGCAGTTTGCAATAACCAACATTATCTGTTGTTAAGAAAAATTGGGAAGACTTCATAGAAATCAGGACACCTGGAGTTGAAATCACAATTCCAATCACTGATTTGGTTGGCAATTATGGCCAGATAAGTGTCTTTCTGTTTTTAGGATAGGTACATAAAACACATTGACATCCAGTGGGTCTTTGGAAGACATGGATATGGTACTTTTATCTATCTGTGGGGGCAGGGTCTCCTCCTTATATTTGTACCTAATCATAGGTAGGATTTTTGATCAGTAGCCTTTCCCTTTCTAGAGAGGTGACATGGCTAATCAAGATGCTTTGTACTTAGAAACTGGTTTGTTGAAAGATAACCCCTTTGTACTGAAAGATAAGAAAATAAAGTTAAAAATGAAAATACAGAGGTGACATCACCTTGACAGTAAAATCTGCCAACTTTTCTTCCTTTAATCTTTTTGTTCAAATGATCAGAAATACAGGCAGTAGATTTTCTTGCGTGTACCTTACAATTCTTTCCACTGGGCTGCTTTCACACTCGGGGCGCTGCACATGAGAGAGCTCCATGCTAAACACTGGAAGTGTTCACAGTTCAGAGTTGAGTCCACACTGCTGGGTCAGCAGAGAATGTCCTCTGCGACAGAGCCAGGTCAGCGAGCCACACTGGCTGTGGGCTGTGGAAGCTGTGTGTGCAGAAATGAATGATGGTCCAGCCTTCTCTCCTTTTTAAAAAGGGACTGAGGTGAAGAAAGTCAGTATAGTGGCCCGTGACATCTGATGAGATTCTAACTACAGACCTATTTTTGCTTATATTCTGACTAAACAGGCACATGACAAATTTGAAGAGTAAATGGGGGAGGTGGAGGAAGGATGATTTGAATAATCCAGTAGGTAGGTTTTATTTGCCTACCTTTTAGAATGAGATTCTGCTCATTATTTTGGTGTTTCAACGATGTATGTTTTATGATTTTGCAATCATAATAGAGTATTTAAAGTTACCCCCCAAGTGTGGTGGTACATACCTGTAATCCCAGCACTTAGGAGACTGAGGTAGTAATCTTGTGAGTTAAAGGCCAGCCTGGGTTACATAGCCAGGTCTTGGCTGAAGAAAAGAAAGAAACATTAGCCTGGTAAAGAAGAATATAGTACCTATGCAGTTAGCATGATAAGCCTTTTGAAACTTTGAACTTTGTGTTTTCAAATTGGAATTTTTAAAACTCTTTAAGCCCCAGCTCTTCCTTCACATCCCCCCCCATTTCACTTGAAATACTTTAAAGTCTCTCAAATGCTTATGAATCTTTATAAAGAAACGATGCTGTCAAGCAGCTAACCACTGCAGCTCTAGTTAGCTCCTGTTTTAATTTGCTCTCCCTTTTCCTTCTCCCATCCATCAATCCCATCCACAATTAAAGCAAGAGGATGAAGTGACGACGGTGCAGGTTAAAGAGCAAGACCGGAATGTCCTGGTGTTGAAGAAAGTGCTGGGCTGTGGCCCAACCCCCACCGCGGGGAGTGCCGAGGGCGAAGGGAGGTGAGATTCTCCCCTGCAGCTGCTTTCTCCTTCCCTGCTGCCTTCCCTTCCCTGGCTCTCACTTGCTCTGTCTGCTTTACCCTCCCTCCCTCGCTTTTCTCTCCGCCTCTCTGGCGTTCTAGCTGACTGCAGAGCTCTTAGCAGCCAGATGGACTCAGTTCCCAGTGAAAGGACAGGGATGGCACAGATCTTTTAGCATTTAGGGGATGCCTTTGTCAGGAACCGCTCACAATGGGCAGCTCCCGGCTGAGGGTCTTTGACCCTCATCTAGAGAGGAAAGATTCAGCGGTACTCTCGGACAGAGAGCTGCCCTTGCCTACCTTCGATGTGCCTTATTTCAAATACATCGATGAGGAGGATGAGGACGATGAATGGAGCAGCCGCTCGCAGTCTTCCACGGAAGACGACTCAGTGGACTCTCTGCTCTCTGACAGATATGTGGTAGTGTCTGGGACCCCGGAGAAGATCCTGGAGCACCTTTTGAATGACTTGCACCTGGAGGAAGTCCAGGACAAAGAAACAGGTAAGGTACTGGGAAGGGGGGAATGGTGGGGGGGGGGTCTTCCTTCCAGACTCCTGCTGCTCATGTTCTTGTCAGCATCCTGGGTGAGGCTCCTACTGTTCGAGGAAACCAGGGTGGGCTGAAAGACCATATGCTTTGTGTGCCTCCCCTCTGCCTCGTGCTGTTTGTTTAAATCCAGTAAATGGACACATGTAGTTCCCAAGCAGCTGCCTGGGAAGTAGCTGTACAAAGAAAACGATACGATGGCAGATGTGTGTGTTTCTCCAGTAATTTTTACCAAAGCTTACCTAAAGGCAATTGGCAAGAGGCCAGCATTCAATAGCCCTTGTGCACTAGAAAGGGGAAGGGGCTGGCAGGCTGTTACCTGGCTGGAAGGAAGTGCTGAGCTGGGGGTGGGGTGGGTGGGAACCACCCTCCCTGCTGAAATGTCTAGTACAGCTACTCTGCAAAGGCATACTTAGCCATAACTTTGTGGTTTACAAACTGCCTGCTCGGAGCAAGCCCTGGAGAGTGGGGAGGGTGCGGAAAGGGACACTCACAGCTTTTCAGACAGGAAATTATAATTCAAGTAAGCCTCATTGATCATTGTTCTTTTTATTCAGCTTGAGAGCAAAATACCAACTAGTTTTTCATCCATGCACTTTTGGAAACACTAGTCCATTTACAAAATGACTTGCCCATCATTTTCATTATCACAGAAAGGAGAGTACTAGTTTCTCTTAACCAGAGTTTCAAATTTGTTCCAGCCTGAACCAACTATTCCAATAAACTGGCCTCGGGCAGTAGCTTGAAATTTGCAACTTAATCCTCTGACTAAAGCACCCTTTCTGATGCTACTCTAGCACCACTGGCATGCTCAGTTTGCAGTATTCTGATTGCATCAAAGGATTGTTTCAATGCCGAGACTCTAAATGGGTCCTGACTACAGGAGGGATTGTGAAATCCCAGCTTAGGTGAGATCAAGAGTTTCCTCCCATCCTTATAACTCTGTCTGAACATGAGTGATGCCTGGATCTATATTGCATTATAAAGCACAATAGGAAAAACAATGATGTATGAAATACATGAATGTGATCCAATCATGTATTCTACATTAGCACTATTATTTGATTTCAAAATCTAAGTCAGTACTTTATTTTGCATATAATGGGCAGGTAGATCAATAGTTTCCTTGTGTACACACACACACACACACACACACACACACACACACACACACACACACACACACACACACACACACACACACACTTTACAATGAAGGTAAAAGTGTTCTCAGGTACATTGGATTTTTTGTGCATTTGAGCACTGTAGTGACTCTCACCATCAGATGCGACCATCACAGAACTGGGCATAATTTCCCCGATTACTTTACACAAGAGGTCTGAACTATAGTTCAGGCATTTTACCTGTCATGGAAAGACTAGAACAAATTAAAGATGATGTACCTTGAAAGGGTGAGTGCTTAAGTGCCTTAACATTATAAGCATAGGTGTTATTTAATAATTATGTTATTTCTTTCTAGTTCTTTCTAGTTTTCTTCACTCTTTCCTCCTTATCTTTTCCTTGTGATGCCTGGGGTCAAACCCAGGGCCTCTTGAAAGCTAGACAAGCTTTCTCCCACTGAGCTATGCTCCAGCCTATTCTCTTTACTTTTGAGAAAATGGCCCAGGTGCTCCCTAAGACTCATTGTTTAACACTAGACATGACAAATCACCTTTGTTAATACGGATGCTAGGAGTTGCATCTTGTTGGGAATGCTGATGTGAGCAATGTCTCATAACACTGATTCCTGCTTTCTTTTCAGTTAGGCCAACACTGGGGTCAAATATATCTCATTAGTCCAATACACACAAAGCAGAGAGGAGCAGGGCTGGTCAGTTGTTTGATCTTCATAGCCCCAGTCTTGATGGGACAGGAAAGGTCAGGTGGAATCAGCCTCAGATGATTTCTGCCCCATTTCCTTAGAGTTTAAAGGGAAGGATGTGTGTAAAACTTTACTGTTTTGTAGAGACCTTTGAAAAAAAAAAAAAAAGTAACAACTTTTTTGTGTGTGTGTCCGGTCGTGGGGCCTGAACTCTGGGCCTGGGCGCTGTCCCTCAGCTCTTCAGCTCAAGGCTAGCGCTCTACCACTTGAGCCACAGCACCACTTCCGGCTTTTTTCTTATGTGGTGCTGAGGAATCAGGAATCAAACCCAGGGCCTCCAGCATGCAAGGCAAGTGCTCTACCACTGAGCCACCTTCCCAGCCCCAAGTAGCAACTTTTTTATATAAAAATTAAGAAGTCAGTTGTGTAGAGAATAATCAATATGCATATCATAGGGACACCTGCACAGAAGTCAAGTTCTCTGAACTTCAAACAGGGAAAAAAAACTACCATTAGTTTTTGTTGATAAAATGTTGTTTAAATATAAACATAAAATAAATGGTATGCAAGTTGAAGGAAACGTGGTTGGCAGTGTGTTTTAGTTTGAATACTAACTGAATCTGGTATTTATAGTAATTGAAGCTCCTCACTGACAGCAGTGATGGTCTTTTTCCTTGGTTGGGTTGGCGGTCCTCATTATCAGAGGTCTGGGTGTGCAAGGTCCTAATAGAGTTGCATAAACCATATGGAAGACAGATGGAGTAAAGGAGAAGGGGCTGCAATAAAAGTATACAATAGCGTTTTATGTTCTCGAGCACCCCTTTCAGTGAGATGGAACCATATGGGGCCAAGTGTTGCCATATGGTGGCCTTGGTGGCTATGAAGAAGGGCTACATGGGAAGATAATAATGGTCCTGGGAGCTGAGGTGAGCCTATCTGGGTTCTTACATTCCTACATTCTGTTACCTGCCAGAGGCTGAGGAGACAATCAAGCAAGAGAGGAATGTCTTTCCCACAAAAGTGGCTTAGTTATAAAGGTGTCGGTTCAGGTCCCAACTGAGGACCTGCTGTGCTCATACAGAACAAGCCGACATGATTAGTCACTGGTATTAAAATATAAGTGGAAAAATTGAACTGAATAGAATGGAATAGAGAATGGAAAAGCCAAGAGTTTTGTGACAAAGCATTTATTTTTGTTGCTACTTGCATCAAAGAATAAAGAAACGATTTAACAGTTCATACAGAATCCTACCAAGCTGAGTTTTAAAAGCAAAAATAATTTTAGAGATGTTTAAAAGCAGCCTACTGATGATTTAGTTAAATGATTTCATCTACATATACATACTGTACTTATTTTATAATTACCTACATGCATACCTTTCCCTTCTTGGTAATATAAGGCAGAAACTATCTGGTGAAATTGATACATAGATGAATTGTGAATGGGCATATTTTAAACTTTTAAGTAGAAAAATGATGATAAAGAACAATAATAAGCCAAACATTTAGGTCTTCCTTTGCAGCCAGTATTGAAATTTTCATTGATCTATGATAATTTACCTTTTGTTTATTAAATTCACAACAATACTTCCAAATTGCAATGAGACTTCCAAAGAGGAAGCAACAATGAAATTCATAGGAATACAATTTTGTTAACATTGTTTTCTTTTGTCCCATACTTGTTCATTCTTTCACATGGGAAGAAAATAACTAGAATCCAGTCATTGGATATTTGTCATTGTGGAAAGTGATTGAACCTGCTTTCAAAGCTTTCCTTTTCTTTCAAGGTACAAGGTCTAACTTGAAACATTTTGAAATATTAGAGAAAAATCAAGCAGTTTCTGTAGCTGTATTTTTCATCTTCCCAGAAGTAGGGCAGACATCACTGGGCATTCCCAGCCTGGGAATTACAAAGAAGGAAGGCAAGAAGGAAAGACCAAGGCATTGTAGAGGAGTTGGAGGGATAGAGATGCCAGTATGAGCCATGGCAGTTGTGTTCTGCTGTGGTCCCCGGAGCGCTGCTTCTGTTGTACCATTCCTCTCCCTGGAGACGATAAAGTATGTTTGCTTTAGAGATGCTTTTGTAGAAAATAATTATTTCTGTTTCAAAGCAGGGGAGAAAAGTATATCTAATGGATTATGTGGCGGAAAAAAATTTTTGGTATTGATTTTGGGGGTGGGGGGTTGGCATCTATTATAACTCTACCATAAGGAAAACATAAGAGGTAATACTTTATCTTCTATTTCCTTATATTTATTCCCTAAATTCTTACCCATTATTTTAAAGAGAATGTATTTATGATGACAGGTTTCCAGGAAAAACAAACAAGCAGAGAGAACACGATAATAGGAATAAGTAAAGCCACTGGCTGGTTCTCATTAGACCTGACCTAATTTTCTTAAGGTATGGCTGCATTTTAAAATAACTTCATGAGGCTATCATCCTGTGCACGTTTGCAGCTCACCTTGGCCATTCAGAGAGCACCTGTGACAGTGGTTTACTGTGAACAGCACATAGTAGTTAGAGCATGGGACATGCATCCTCTCCTGTTCTGCAGAAGCCAGCCTCTGTAAAAGGCCTGCTATGCAGCATGAGAGTAGGTCATTTGGTGGTCAGTTTAGTGGATTGCTTAGCATCACAATGACAGAACTTGATTAAGCAAGGACAGGCATCTCATTTTCTATAACATTAGTTTCTCCCCTTAACATCAAACTTATAGGAAACTTTATTTTTATATATGTATGTGCTGGTAGTGGGTCTTGAACTCAAAGTCTGGTACTCACATGTGGCTTTTTGGCTCAAGGCTGGCACTCCACTACTTGAGCCACACTTCCACTGCTGGCTTTTGCTGGTTAATTGGAGATAAGAATCTCACAGATTTCTCTCCTTTGTATGGTTTTGAACCTAGTCCTCAGATCTCAGCCTCCTGAGTAGCTAGGAGTATAGGTGTGACCCATCACAGCCCAGCAAAAGGCTGTGTGTGTGTGTGTGTGTGTGTGTGTGTGTGTGTGTGTGTGTGTGTGTGTGTGTGTGTGTGTGTGTGTGTGTGTGTGTGTGTGTGTGTGTGTGTGTGTTGGTACTGGGGCTTCAATTCAGGAATTTGAACTATTGCCTGGCTTTTTTGCTCAAGGCTAGCAACTTTACTTCCTTGAATGTGATTTTTTTTTCTGGAGGAAAATTAAGAGTTCTTTGCTTCTGATGATTAAAAAGATAGAACATAATTTAGATAACCACCCTAAAAGGCAAAGCTAAAAGACAGGGATAACTATGTCTTTTAAGATTTGTGTAACCTTCCCATCCAGGTTAGCAGACCATACTATCCCTGTCCCAGCAAGCCTGTTGCAGTACTAAAACTTTTTGAGGGATAAGTAGAGAAATTTTAAATGATGGTAAATCTTTTCATGATTTTACCCAGTTGATGGGCACATGGAATTTTCTTATGTTTATTTCTTTCCTTTTTATTTTTGGATGCTGGGGATGGTGCCCGGGGCCTTGAATATACTTAGGCAAGAACTCTGCCACTGAGCTATACCCCTAATACCTTTTCTTTTATGAGATCAAGTAACACATTGACCACTGTAGCTTCTTTGCGGCTATTCGTTAACAACAGGGTAGCAATGAGGAGGAGGGAGCTGTAGTGGTGATGATGGAGGAGGAGGAATAGGAGGTAGATAGAACAGGAGGGAAAATAGGAGGAGAACTTTTCATCTAATGCCAGTACCTGAGCTGATCCTAAGCCTTACTAACAGCCTCCCAGTTTATACAAACCTGCTGTCAGGTTTGAAACCCTCTGAAATAGAACATTATGGTTATCTTGCTTCCATTTTTTTCAAAAGAGCTATTCTAGGTTTCTAAAGATCATGAATATACACTTGCCTCTAAGAGTTAGGGCATCACCTTTCATTCCTCCACCTTTCCTTCCTGTTACCTCTCCAGGGTCGTATGTCCAGCCTTGTATCCCTGCCTTCAGGCCTATTCGTCTTGCAAAATTCAGAGTTCACAAACTGCACTGCCAGTCCTAAAGTGGTTTTGAGCAAATGACATAATCAGAAGGAACACAGGTACTGGAGCCAGAGCTGTTTGAATTCCCAACTTTTGGAACACAGCGATAATATGGTGAATGAAACTCATTAGAATTTTCACCAGGGTTCTGTTGCACTACAAAAATCTCTGGGTGGTCCTCAAATCTCATAGCCAAGAATGCTTCCTTCTATTGAAAATAATGTTTTAATGAAGAAGAACATACACAGGAAAAGTACTAAAGTAAACTTGTAAAGCTCTGTATTCCCCACACGTGCTCCATTAATTAACCAGCCTGAGACCTCAAGCAAGATATAAATGAAATGACCTCTACAGTTTGTTGGATCACTAAAAGCATTTTGATTCATAAAGACTCTGTGTTCTCTTTCTTTAAAAAAGAACCATAGAATTCTGGGTCTGAGGAGCAGGTAGGGTATGAGTAAATGAGCTACAGAATCCTGTGGTCATTGTAGGGTAGAGGTATCACATGGCCATTGCACAAGGACTTAAGGAATTAGATCTTGCTTCCTATCTCTCCTGTGATCTGCAGTCTCCAGGAGCAGGAAGAAGGCTCATGGGATACTGAGTTTAGAAGCCATAGTGCAATTAGCCATATGTGGTGTTGATTTAAGTGTGTTTGTATGTAACCTTGCCCAATAGGGAACTTTAAAAATTCCTCTGAGAAATTATACTATTACATTTCAAAGAAACTGCTTTGATTTATCAGCTACTAGTAAAATCCACTCACAGAATTTTATTGCCAAGCCATTTTTTAAGATAATCAGAAACAGTCTATGCAGGAGAAAAGCTCTCATTTTCCACTAGGGATAAAATATACTATCTTATATCTATGAATTTATTCAACTTTACTAACTACTATATATGTATATATATATATAATCAGTGTGCTTTTAATTATGTAGCTTGAGTGCCTTAGAAAAATTTAATTGCTTCACTTCTTTTTATACGTAAGATCTTTAATTTACTATTATGTGGGCATCATTTTAATTTTTCAATTTCTATTTATTTTGGTGGCAGCACTCAGTTATTCCCTCTCACTACCAGCTCTCTAACCACTTGAGCCACTTTCATCCTGCTTTCTTCTGGTTACTTGGAGTTAAGACTCTCATAGGTTTTTCTGCCTGTACCTTCTTTAAACCATGATCCTTAGATCTCAGCCTCCTGAATAAACAGGACTACAAGGATGAGCCACTACTGCCCACCTATAGGTATCCTTTTAAATGCTAGAGATATAGCTCCAAGCAAAATAGACAAATCCTTATCTTCACAGAGGCTTTTTTTTTTCTAGTGGAGTTGAATCGATCGATAAACTAGATAGAAAATATTGTATATGAAGTTGTAAGTGTGTAACTAACATTAAACAGGCACTAATTTAGAATTAACTGTATCCAAGTGACTATGGTGATTAGGATGGAGGAGGAGGAGAAGAGGAGGAAGGAGGAGAAAAACTTCGAAATTAATGCCAGTACACGGAGAGTCTGATTCCATTAGACCAGAGAATTAACATGAAGCAAAGTTCTGAAATGAAAGAAACCTAACTAAAATGAAAGAGATAACATAAAAGAAATTTGAGATGTGTGCATTCATCCCAGGATGGTAAGTCACTTTTGCAAGACCACATGCTAGAATGTTCCACAGGGGTATCAGCCTTTGACCAGCTTAAACTGAAAATAGTTTCCCCTGGATCATTGTGTTGTTTGTGGTCTTTTTCAACTTTGTGAAACTGTCATTTTTAAATATTAGATTAATTGCGTGTGTGTGTGTGTGTGTGTGTGTGTCTGTGTGTGTGTGTGCGCACGCATACGCGCATGCATGCGTGCACCTCCTAATGAAAAAAATGGAGGAAAAAAAGACAAAATTCATTAGCACAAACTCCAGCTGCCTGGGTGTGCCGCCGACACAGATGAACAGAAGCTCTGTTCAGTAAGAGCTTGTTTTTCCACTAAAGACAGACTTGAAACAGCTATCCACAGTGATAGTTAAAAAAAAAGAAAAAAAGAAAGAAAGAAAAGAAGAGAAAAAAGAAAACCTCAAATGGTACCAAGGGAGCACCAGGAGTAAAAGGGCTTATATTAGAATTACACTTGTTTCTGCTTTCTTCTACGCTTGTATTATTGCTCTTGTTTGATTAGTGTGGGATTGCTTTTTTTTTTCTTTTATGGCAGTTGCCTTAGCTTCTTTCCTGATTGCTAATGTAGAAGATATATTTGTCAACCATAATTGAGACATTGGGAGACTCTATAAATCTGTGAGATAATTATAATTGGAAAGAAATTTTCTTCTCAGTTGCCTCACTTACAAAAGCAGAAGTCCTAAACCACATGACCTATGAGACCCTTTTAGATCTAAGATCCAGGGTTCAAAGATCACTCAAGAGGGCAATTTGTTTATCCAAACCTTGTCCCATTAGATGGATCTGTGTGCACAATAATTGTCCCCATTTAATGGACTTACAGGCTAAGGTAGAACTTAATTCAATTGTTGCAGTGATTGAGTAGACATTTGAATTTAAAAATGAACTGGATATACTCCTTTTGCCCAAAGGTAATTTCTGCTAGAGAGTAGAATAATGGATGAAAAATGTAACTGAAATACAAATTGTTCAACTCAAGCTTACCTCTTAAGTCAGGTGCTTCACTACTCATCAATAATCCAGTCTCCAGCACAAAGACCTGCCTCTTCTTTTCTGCTGTAAGCAGAATGGCCATCCCACCAGCTAACTGCTCCAAAATGCTGGAAAAAGAAGGGGGGAGGGGGGAAGACCTAGTTCAAGTACTGTATCAGATCACTCAAAAGTGGCTGTAGATTTCATTTAAGATGTTCATCTTCTGAGTTAATCTATCCACACCACCTTTGAACATGCAATATTATGTATGATAACAAGGGAACTGATGCTTTTACACTGCCAGTAGTTTGTGGGTTAGTTAATACCCTTGCTGGTAATGAAGCAAGGTGAAATGAAGTGAGACTAAGCTGAAGTGTAATGTCATTAAACACACTGACTACTAATGGAAATATGGCAGTTTTCATTGCAGCATAACCAATGGGCAAAGGAAGATATCTAATGGACAATGATGTAATAAATATGCATATAGCATACCTTATAGAGAAACAATGCCCCTTTAGGATGAAAAATGGATCATTAGAAAACATTTTTTTTAATTATATCGTTTCTTCCAGGCACCGGTGGCTCAAGCCTGTAATCCTAGCTACTCAGGAGGCTGAGATCTAAGTTCAAAGACAGACAGGGCAGGAAAGTCCAAGAGACTCTTATCTCCAATAATCCAGCAGAAACTGGAAGTGGTGCTGTGACTCAAGTGGTAGAGCATTAGCCTTGAGCTGAAGAGCTGAGGGACAATGCCCAGGCCCAAGTTCAAGCCCTATGACCAACAAAAACAAATAAAAATTATATCATTTCCATGTCTGTAATCTAAACATTAGTATTACAGATGATTTCAGTATGAAAAGTTATAAAAATGTTATAGTCTACAAGTGAGAATTAAGCTTTCTGTGAAACATAGTTTATACGGTAAATAACCAACATTTATAGGGAACTATGTAGAGTGAACCTTTTCACTAAACTTTTTTAATAAGGTTTTTATTGTGAAAATACTGTACAGAGGGGTTATAGTTACATGAGCAAGGTAATGAATACATTTCTTATCAAGCATTGTTGCCTCCTCCTTTGTTTTTCCCCTACCATCCTTTCCCTCCCACCTCCACAACTCTCCACAACTACACTCCCCCCTCCTTACTCCCACCCCCTCACCCCCACCTAAATTGTAAAGTTTGTTTTTCAACATAGTGTCTTCTACATCTCTTTGTTCCAATGGATCAAACTGTATCCCTATTTAAACATTTTGTTTTTTTCCCTTCCCCTCCCCAAATTATACCAACATCAAATACAGTGAAAATGGAGTTATACCATGGGGGAGGGACATACAAAGCAACAAAAACATCACATGGTACCTTATAAATACGTTAGAAACAATAGTAAGAAAGAAAAAACCACTTGTGTCCCCATCTTGGGGTTCACTTTGCTTAACTTCGTCTTATCTGGTCATATGTATATAATTTTTTACCTTTTCTACTTGTCGCAAACATATACTACTTATTGCAAATAAGGGAAACCATGGGACTTCTGTTTCTTTGGGCCTGGCTTACTTCATTTAATATAATTTTTTTCCAAGTCATTCCATTTCCTAACAAATGGGGCGATGTCATTCTTTCTGATGGAGGCATGGAATTCCATTAGAGAGAGAGAGAGAGAGAGAGAGAGAGAGAGAGAGAGAGAGAGAGAGAGAGAGAGAGAGACCACATTTTCTTGATCCATTCATTTACTGAGGGCCATCTGGGTTGGTTCCATATCTTAGCTATGGTAAATAATGCTGCAGTAAGCATAGCTGTGTTGGTAGCTTTAGTATAGCCTTGTTTGTGATCATTTGGTAAATGCCCAAAAGTGGGATTGCTGGGTCATAGGGGAGCTCTATGTGGAGTCCTTTGCCTCCATTCTACTTTCCAAAGTGGTTGAACAAGTTTACACTCCCACTAACAATGCAGTAAGGTTCCCTTCTGTCCACATCCCCTCCAGCATCTGTTGTTAATAGAGTTCTTGATTATAGCCATTCTAACTGGGGTGAGGTGGTATCTCAATGTTGTTTTGATTTGCATTTCTTTTATGGCTAGAGAGATTGAGCATTTCTTCACATGTCTATTGGCCATTCTTACTTCCTCTTCAGAGAAGTTTCTTTTTAAGTGTTTAGCCCACTTATTTATCAGGCAGTTGTTTCTTTGAGGATTTGTTGTTGGGGGATTTAATTTTTTGAGTTTCAAGTATATTTTAGATATGAGACCCTTGTCCATTGCATGGCTAGTAAAGATCTTCTCCCATTCTGTGGGCTTTCTATTGAACTTGCTAGCTATGTCATTTGCCATGCAGAAGCTCTGCAGCTTCATGCAATCCCATTTGTCCAACCTTTCTTTGATTTGTTGTTTCTGGGTCTCTATTAAGAAAATTTCAGCCTGTGCCAAGGAGACCTAGGGTTTCTCCTATTCATTCCTGTAATGTTTTCAGGGTGTCTTCTTTGACATTGAGGTCTTTGATCTATTTGGAGTTGATTCTGGTGCAGGGTGATATATAAGGATCTAGCTTGAGTTTTCACTAAACTTAATTTTATGATTCATTTTCACCCTTGTTGGCTCTGTGCCTTTTATAATATGTGCATTTGAGTATGTACACTTATTAATAAGGTAAAAATAAAACATAAACATTACATTAACTGTAATATTTATCCAACAGGGAACTGATATTTACTTACGATGTATGGCTTTTGCCATTAAAATTAAAAAGGTGGCTGGAAATGTACATGCATGAAGCCCTGAGTTTGACTCCTCAGCACCACATACACAGAAAAAGCCAGAAGGGCACTGTAGCTCAAGTGGTAGAGCGCTAGCCTTGAGCAAAAGAAGCTTGACAGTGCCCAGCCCCTGAGTTCAAGCCCTAGAACCGGTTAAATAAATAAATAAATAAAATAAAATAAATTGTAGGCTTTGTAAAGGGTAAGTTCAAGATAAATCTAGCATATTGGGAGCAAACTAAAATATTGGGGTTTTTGGGGGGTTTTTTTGTTTTTTGTTTTTTACTTTTTGCTTATGTGATGCTGAGGAATCGAACCCAGGGCCTCATGCATGCAAGGCAAGCGTTCTACTACTGAGCCACTTTCCCAGTCCAGCAAACTAAAATATTGTTAAGACTCTAGGAAATTTTATTCAAGAGTATCTGAAGGTAGAAATTGAAAAAGTTTATGAAGGGAAAGAATTACCTCAGCAATTAGTTTCCCAACTAAGGAAAATTCTGGCAGCCTTAACCTTTCTTCCTTCTGGGCTACTGTGAAGGTCTTGTCCTGGAGGCTAAAGATGAACTAGTGTTGGAAAGTTTTATTCACACAGAGTTCTAATGAAAACAGGCATGAGAGTCCGTTTCTGTCAAGTCAATCACAGTGACAAACACATCTCAAACCCCCATATTCCATGCAAACTGCAGCTAATGTGGAAGATACAGAATCTATCTCATATTTATTTTCCTTGCCTTATATTTACCTTACTCATCTGGAAGGTTTCTCTTCCTCTCTAGCCAGCCAACATATTTTTTTAGATAGACTCCTAGCTCATAGTTACTCCTTCCTATTTTTTTTCTTTTGATAGTATTGATGTTTGAACTGAGAGCTTCAGGCTGGTTAAGTAGGTAGGTGCTCTACTGGAACCATGTTTCCGTCCCAGTGGATTATTTTTCCTTAGCAGTTCTCGGGTTTGAACTCAGAGCCTCACACTTGCTAGATGGTTGCTACACCACTTGAGCCATGACTCCAGCCCTTTTTTGTAGTTCAATACATTTGCCATTTTTATAAAGTGCCTGGAGGGTAAATTATTGCAAATAACAAAATATCCAGGCATATTGAGAGTTACCAGTTTTAAAGAATCAAAGTTTATAAAATTTAAAACTGTTTTCAAATGCAAAATCCCAAATGGCCCTGTCAGATAAGTCTAGAACTTCAAATTATGCCAAATTATATCCTAATAATAGTTTTCAGTTTGAGTATAATATGAGTGACAGCTCACTCCTGTAATCCTAGCTACTCAGGAGTCTGAAGATTGTGGTTCAGGCAGGTAAGTCCATGAGACTTCTCTCTAATTAACCACTAGAAAACTGGAAGTAATGCTGTGACTCAAAGTGGTAGAGGGCTAGCCTTGAGCAAAAGGGCTCAGGGACAGAGCCCAGGCCCTGAGTTCAAGCCCCACAACTGACAACAACAAAACAACAACAACAACAATAATAATAATGAAATACATTTGAAGCTGGGTGCTGGTGTCTCATACCTGCAATCCTAGCTACTCAGGAAGCTGAGATCTGAGGACTGTGTTTTGAAGCCAGCCTTGGCAAGCAAGTCTGTGAGACTGTTATCTCCAGTTAGCCACCAAAAAGCTGGAAGTGGAGTTATGACTCTGCTAGCCTGCTAGCCTTGAGCAAAAAAGCTTAGACACAGTAATCAAGCCCTGAGTTCAAGCCACAAAACATACACACACACACACACACACACACACACACACACACACACACACACACACACACACACACACACACACACACACACACACACACACACAAAATACATTTGAAATAGCAGCTTTTTTTTCTTTTTTTAATTGTGAAAATACTGTACAGAGGGGTTACAATTACATGGGCAAGATAATGAGTACATTTCTTATCAAGCATTGTAGCCTCCTCCTTTGTTTCCCCTTCCCATCCCTTCCCATTCTCCCCTCGCCCCCCCCACCCAATCTTCCTCCCCCCCCACCCATCAAAGTTGTAAAGTTCGTTTTCCACATAACGACTTGTACATCTCATTGTTGCAATGGGTCCACCTATATCCCTAGTTAAACGATTTATTTTTTCCCTTCCCCTCCACAAACTATACCGACATCAAATACAGTGAAAGCAGGGGTTATACCATGGGGGAGGGACATACAAAGCAACAAAGAAATCTTCTTATAAATGTGTTAGAAACAATCGCATGAAAGAAAAAACATTTGAATACATATCTTAGGGTTCATTTCCCTAATATCAACTTATCTGACCTTTTCTGGTTGACTCAGACATATACTAGTTATTGCAAATAAGGGAAACCATGGGACCTTGTTTCTTTGGGCCTGGCTTACTTCACTTAATATAATTTTTTCCAAGTCTTTCCATTTCCTAACAAACAGGGCAATGTCATTCTTTCTGATGGAGGCATAGAATTCCATTGTGTATATATACCACATTTTCTTGATCCATTCATCTACTGAGGGCCATCTGGGTTGGTTCCATATCTTATCTTAGCTATGGTAAATAATGCTGCAATAAACATAGTTGTGCTGATAGCTTTAGTGTGGTCTTGTTTGTAAACATTTGGGTAAATGCCCAAAGTGGGATTGCTGGGTCACAGGGGAGCTCTATGTGGAGTCTTTTGAAGAACCTCCATACTGCTTTCCAAAGTGGTTGAACAAGTTTACATTCCCACCAACAATGCAGTAAAGTTCCCTTCTGTCCACATCCCCTCCAGCATCTGTTGTTAATAGAGTTCTTGATTATAGCCATTCTAACTGGGGTGAGGTGGTATCTCAATGTTGTTTTGATTTGCATTTCTTTTATGGCTAGGGAGGTTGAGCATTTCTTCATGTGTGTATTGGCTATCCTTCTTTCCTCTTCAGAGAAGTTGAGAGCAGCTTTTTTATCTCTATATATTCTGTCTCCCAACAAATATTTGAGAATTAAGGTGATTTCTAGCATACATTTCTTTGAAAAACTATTTTCTATAGTAATTGGTTTAGCACTAACTTAACGTTTTTATTCTTTTCTAAGAAAAATTCTGTCTAGGTGCCAGTGGCTCATGCCTGTAACCCTAGCTACTCAGGAGACTAAGATCTGAGGATTGCAGTTGGAAGCCAACCTAGGGCAGGAAAGTCCATAAGACTGTTATCTCCAAAAAAACAACTCAGAAAAAGCCAGAAGTAGCAGTATGACTCAAGTTGTAGAGCACTAGTCTTGAGCAAAAAGAAGCTCAGGGACAGCACCCAGGCCGAGTTCAAGCCCTAGGACCAGCAAAAACGAAAGAAAGAAAGAAAGAAAGAAAGAAAGAAAGAAAGAAAGAAAGAAAGAAAGAAAGAAAGAAAGAAAGAAAGAAAGAAAGAAAGAAAGAAAGAAAGAAAGGAAAGAAAGAAAGAAAGAAAGAAAGAAAGAAAGAAAGAAAGAAAGGGAAGGAAAGAAAGGAAAGAAAAGGAAAGAAAAGGAAGGAAGGAAGGGAGAGAGAGAAAGAGAGGGAGGGAGGGAGGTGAGAGAAAGAAAAAGAGAAAGAAAGAAAGGAAGGAAGGAAAGAGAAAGAAAGATAAAAAAGAAAGATAAAGAAAGAAAGAGAGAGAGAGAGAAAAATTTTGTTCTGAAGTTTTAGTGATGTTTTCTCAGTAAGTTTTGAGTCTCTTAGTATTTTTACTGTTGTCCTTTAGTGGAAACACATGTAACATGTGTTCAGCTTTGATTCTAGAAGTTCCTTTCAAAATGTAAAATCAGGTCTTTCTGAAGTAGCCAAGTGAAAGAAGCAACTGCTACTGAAATTAATTTGTGAAGATAAGATTCTGTGTCAGCAATGAGTGACAACCTAATAGCTTTGACAGAGTTATAGCTTTCTTCCAGCATCAGCAATTGTTAATTTTTTTGAGGCTTGGTTGTAAGTATAGCTCAATGGTAGAGTGCTTGTGTGGCTGTGTGAAGGACTGGGTTAGATGCCTAGCATTCAAATAAAGGGAATAAAAGAAAGAAAGAATGAAAAAGAAATTACTTGAAACCATTCTAAGATAATGACAAAGATTGAAAAGTTCTCTCTCTCTCTGTCTTTCTGCCTCTGTCTCAGAGATCTGTGCCACTCCCCAGACAACTGATGGATTTAGAGTGAGATTATCAGATGTCCTTGTCTGAATTTTAAAATATATGAACCGCTGTCCTTAAGTAAAATTAAACCTCCTATCAGAAAATGAAAATGAAACAATTGTACGTAACTGTGCGTACTTGAAATAGTCTTGTGTGAAGAAGAAACATTAGCTGATGGCATTCGTTGATTGTAATCATTGCATATTAATCTCACAGCATGCTTGAATCATATCATTGCATCATTTAAAGGGTGTTGTGTCACAGAATTGCTGTAGCGGACAAGCACATATCTAAAAGAAATATTCTCAATATGGGATAATTTTGCCTTTACCATATTTATAATTGAGCCTTTTCTCATTTCTTTTGTGATTTCTCACTACAACCTTCCCTCCCATTTCCCATTAGCCTCATCTTCAGCCCTCAGGCTTTCATGCTAGAGGATGAAAACCATTCTTTTCATTCTACTTATAACATTGTTTAAGCAGTTACTGGGCTGGCAATCCTTCCCCTAAATCTTAGAAATAAATACGAAGTCAGACATAATTGTTAAATATGTGGGTAAACAGATTGTGTGAAAAACTAAACCAAAAGCCCCAAAATATCTTGTCATAATGCAAATAATGACATAAAATTATTTTCAGTGCAATTTCCTTTTCTGCTCCAGACTCGGTGGCATTGCTTCTACTTAGTATATAAAGATATATAAAGATATAAAGATATTGGTGAATCCTCTAACTTTCAAAATTTTTTCAATGAGCACCAATTAGTGTGAACATGCAAAGTACAAACTAAAATTGCCATTGCATTTTTGGCTGAATATTTGAGTTTAAATTTCCAGTCTGTGGTGAACATAGTATTAGGTAAATGGGTTTAATTTTGCTGCTGCTAACTTCCTTCTTATTATATCCCTCCCTATATGCTCTAAATATACTTATTACAATGAAGAGTTTGCACAGTACTTAAGGAATATTTTTTTCTTCTGGTTTTGCTTGGTGTAGCAGGCTTATGAATAACTTAAATCTAATATCATGTCAGGTACTTGCAAAAGAGAAAAATGGGGCTGGCAATGTAACTCAGTGGCAGAACACATGGTTAGCCATGTGTGAGGCCCTGGGTTCAGACCTCAGCACCATCACCCCAAAAGAAGAAGAAGGAGAACAAAGAAGAGGAAGAAGGAAGAAAGAGGAGAGTGATGATCTTTTCATCCTAAATGTTGTATCTTCTCTTCAGAGTTAAACATATAAAATATGATCTCAGGTCTCTGTTCTGTTTGACCTGAATTTAGAGGCACTGCAAACCATTTTCAATTCCACTGATGGATTTTGTAGAACAACTTTAGTAAGCTCAAATTCTGCATAGTGGGCATGTCTCAGAATTACAGCAGTTTAAAGATCCTCCTGGGGGAAGAATTTGTTCTTTCAACCCATTCTAAATATCTATACAGAGATTCTGATAATTGAGAAACTTGAGAACCAGATTATTATTCATCATGTGATCAGACATGACAGTGTAGAAAACTCTAACGGTGATTTAGATATGATATGAACGCATTTCTTCAACATGTGAAAGTACTATGAAAAAATGTAGCCCAGACCTGGTAAACCACCCTGGTGTCATCCTTTGCTCCAGTGCCTCTGAACTTGGGCCCGTCCCTATCTTGTGGGCCTGGATGCATACTAGCATGTCTGTCTAGATGGCAGGACAAAAAAAGCAAGAGCATACCTGTCTATCACACACAGCCTCTTCCTTTATACCATAAACACTTAGTCTCATGCCTATATCTAACTGCAAGTGAGGCTGGAAACTATACTGCTTTATTTTGATTTTAACATACATAGAGAGCAAGATGCTTAGTGGTGGAAAAATAAAAGAGATTCTTAAAGGAAAATTGGCTTGCAATTTTATAACTGAGAGTTTATAGTAGGTTGTTTTGATGCTATAAACTTAAGTCCACTTTTTTTTTTTTTTGTCGGTCTTGGGGCTTGAACTCTGGGCCTGGGCGCTGTCCCTCAGCTCTTCAGCTCAAGGCTAGTGCTCTACCACTTGAGCTACAGCGCCCCTTCCTTTTTTCTGGTGGTTTATTGGAGATAAGAGTTTCATGGACTTTCCTGCCCGGGCGATCTTCAGATCTCAGCCTCCTGAGTAACTAGGATTACAGGCATGAGCCACCCGCGCCTGGCTAAGTCCACAATTTTGTATTTTTTCTTTCAACAAACAAAAACAAGTCTACAAGCTGTTTGGATTACTCTTATATTCATCACATTAAATGAATATTTAGAAATCTTATTTATTTTTGGCATATAAGGCTTGCAAAACTTCAAGAATTGTAAAAATTCAAGATTTTTTCATTTGCGATAGAGCCATTAAATTCATGTTGAGAATTCTATATCTTTCACTTCAAAGTTCTTTTTTTTGTTTGTTTGTCAGTCATGGGGCTTGAACTCTGGGCCTGGGCACTGTCCCTCAGCTCTTCAGCTCAAGGCTAGTGCTCTACCACTTGAGGCATAACACCACTTCTGGCTTTTTCCGTTTACATGGTGCTGAGGAATCAAACCCAGGGCCTCATGCATGTGAGGCGAACACTCTACCACTGAGCCACCTTCCCAGCCTCTTCAAAGTACTTTGTAATATTTTTCTCAGAAAAAATATAACATGTGTTATGAAATATTCCATATAGAATCTCTTAAAAGATTTTAATGGAGAAAAGAAAATGTATTTCACTTATTATGTCTGTATTGTTATAAGGGAGCTTGGGGCTGCTGGCTCACACTTGTAATCTTAGCTACTCAGGATGCTGAGATCTAAAAGATGGAGATTTGAAGCCAGCCTGAGCAAGAAAGTCTGAAGAGACTCATCTCTAAAACAGTCAGCCAAACCCATGGCTGAGCAAACAAATTGAATAAGAGGGAAGACCTGAGTTCAAACTCCAACAATGGGAAAATATTATTATTACAAGAGTAGCTTATTAGTATATAGTTCTATATAATATTAGTGTGACATAGTTTATAATGGTTTCTGTCCCATGATCAAGAATCCCAAGTGCCCAAGTACTCTGACTGATAGAATGATAGGAGCATCTTTTAGTGTTTAGTCTTAGTCATTGATCACTAATACAGGAATTTTGTTTTTTTTTTCTTTTTGTCAGTCATGGGGCTTGAACTCTGGGCTTGGGTGCTGTCCCTGCACTCTTCAGCTCAAGTCCCCAGTGCTCTATCACTTGAGCCACAGCGCCACTTCTGGTTTTCTGGTGGTTTATTGGAGATAAGAGTCTTTCCTGCCCGGGCTGGCTTTGAACTGAGATCCTTAGATCTCAGCCTCCTAAGTAGCTAGGATTACAGGGGTGAGCTACTGATGCCCAGCTAATACAAGAGTTTTTAAGATCCTTGGATCTTCAGAGTGAGGAGTAACTCTGTGTATGGAAATGGTATAAGTGATGGCTAGGTCCCTAGATAGCTTCGGGACAATAACAGGTTGAAGAATGATCACCAGAAAGATGAGGGCACAAAAATTAACAATGATGAGGGGCAGGGCTAGGGGTGGAGGTTTGCTCATTCACACTAATGGAGTAATCATCAGCCTGGGGCTTGAAGGCTGCCATATGTGGCCCTTTGATTATCTCACCAGATTCCAAAATCCAGCAAACAGCTTTGCCTCCTCTACAACAGAGCATAGTACTAAGCCTTAAGTAATAGTTTGTCAGATGGTTGCTTATCAAACCTTTATTCCCTCCTTGGTGACTCTAAACCACCGCTCCCTTTCACCAGGGCATGAAACAAACCAGCTGTGTGTTACTAAAGAGAACTCTCTAAAGACTGCTCTGGAAAGCAGAGCAAAAAGCCATGCCTGTGGTCAGCTACTGGTTCATAATTTGTCCTAGGAATTTTTTTTTAATTTGACAATACATTGTGTTTGTTGAATTGGACATTTTTTGTGCCATATTATATAGGAGTCTTAGTTTCACTTATGTTAAATTAATAAATGTTACAGAATATCTTTTTATCTTTCTTATATCTAGCTGTTAAGCCATTTCTTAGCTGAGAAGAGGTAATTTTAGCTGGGCACCAGTGCCTGTAATCCTCGTTACGGAGGCTGAGATCTGAGGATCCATGTTCAAAGCCAGCCAGGGCCTATGAAAGTCTTTTCTCCAATTAACCAACAAAAAGCTAGAAGTACAGCTGTGGTTCAAGTGGTCAGCCTTGAGGGAAAAAGCCAACTAAGAGCAAGAGGTCCAGTACTAGAAAGAAAAAAGTAGTTGTCTTCCCTGACAAGGTTTAACATGTAGTCTTAGGATTTCTGTTAGCTAGATAGAAAAAAGTTTCCTTTTCTAAAATTCAGTGTCCAGACAAGATTACTATTCAGAATGATAAGACTTCAAGTTTCAGAAGGAAGCTGATAAGTAGATTCTTCTTGGTGCTTATGAGGTAAAAACATCACACTGGGACTTGAATTGATTCAAGTATTAGAATGACTATTAATTGCTTGAAATAACTATGTCTCAGGCTTCTGATTTAGGTTATTATGCTTAAATTAATGTTTTCTTTGTTTGCTGAAGCTGGAGCCTATTTAGCTGACAAGCACTTAGGAGCACAGTTTGTGTTTTAGGATTTCACTGTGTGAGGTTAATCATGTGAGCCAGCCACCGCTCTGAGAGGTCAATTATGTTAGACTGAGTGAATCTTACAACCAGGATATTAATTTTTATTGGTGGATGCTGGCAGATTGGTATTGAAGGCTTCATACCCATGATAATTCCCACATTCTGATCCATGCCGTTAAATAAAATGTTACTTGCATTGATCATAAAGAATTTTTTGCTCCTAGCTCATTTGAGAGCAACTGCTATTTCTAATCAATGAGCCCTACAACTGTTACAAGAGTCTTTGGGGGGGAAACAGCATTGATACAGCCTGTTAAAACTAATTATAAGAATACTCTTAGTTCCTTCTTCTAGTCTAATTAGAGTATCCACCTACCATTTCCCAACAGACATCTCTCCAAGGCCTCTAGACTAGGGACTTGTACACATGACACATTCAGTGGCCTTCAAGGGCTTAATCTCCTTTCAGCCCCTCCTGTCTTCAGCTTCTATGATATTTGTCTCCCTTGCTGTTTTCTTTTTTTCTTTTCCTTGCTCTAACTCACTTTTCTTACCATTGCCCACAAGTCTAACCTTTTGAGGCAAGCTCTTGTCTTTGACATTTTTGCCTACTATATTCGCTTACCATATTGCAGGGAACCCAAATGTTGTGTGTTTATAAAGGAAAACTCAAAGCCCTTTCCTTACTTTCCAGTATTCAGTCTGACTTTTCCAATATACAGCTAGCTTAATTCCATATCTTTCTTGGCATCTGCATCTTTCATATCACTCCTCACCTTGAAAGCTTCCATTCACCTCTTTTTCTATGGAGTGAGCCCCAGGCTCCCTACTCAAAATCTCAGAGGCCTTCTAGGAATTGGCTGTGACCTACTTTTTAGCTTTCTAATTATATGACTGTCTTGTATTACTATTTCACAACTGTAATGTAGATAAAGACTTAGAAACTTGCATATCCACAAAGTGAATGAGTGAAAAAGCCAGCCAAGGCAGAGTGTTGATAAACCAGAACACACACCCTGCGTAAAAGCTAACTACACTATGAACCATAGTTGCTATTTGAGACTGGGCCTGATGTTGCCAGATCTTGTAAGTTTCTTTCGATGGTTTTTTTTAGTTTTGGTGGCACTTGGGCTTGAACTAATGGCTTTGTCCTAATTAGGTACTCTGCCACTCTATCATGACTTCAGTACTTTTTGCTCTGTTTTGGGTTGGGTTTTTTGTTGTTTTTTGTTTTTTGTTTTTTGTCATGGGGGTTGAACTCTGGGCCTGGCACTGTCCCTCAGCTTTTCAGTTCTTCAGATCCAGGCTAGTGTTCTACCACTTGAGCCAGAGCACCACTTGCAGCTTTTTCTGCTTACGTGATGCTGAGGAATCGAACCCAGGGCCTCATGCATGCAAAGCAAGCACTCTACTACTGAGCTACCTTCCCAGCCCTGCTCTGGTTATTTTTTAATAGAGTTTGGCATTTATGCCTAGGCCAGCCTGGGCTGTGATCCTCCTATCTCTGCTTCCCACTATAGCTAGGATGACAGATACACACCACCTGCACGCCACCATAACTAGCTTTTTCTGTTGTTCTTGTGAAATTCTTTTTGTCTAGGCTAATCTAGAACCACCATCTTCCTGATCTCAACCTCCTGTGTAGCAAGGATTCTGGGTATAAGCCTGTAATCTGTCATCTAGCCTTGTTTGTAAATGTTGGCAACTAGCACAAAACATCTTTAAGGGCCTGTAGGGCACAGACACACCTATGTCTATTCCTTTGCTTGCATTTACTTTGGGTCTTTGTCCTCTAATAGTTCTTAGAAGTTAGAAGTTCTATTACTCAGGTTTTGTTGGTTGATTGGTGGGACTTGAAGAACTGGGATAGCATCTAAATCATTTGATTTTGTGAAATAAAGGACAGGTAGTCCTTATGGAACCCCTGGCATATTCCACATTCTCTTCTAGTTATTTGTACTATTTTATTGAATCTTCACTATAGCTCTACTAGGTAAAGATATATGATTTGGTTTCTCAACAGTGTTTTCTGAGCTGCCAACAGGCTTGGAAGACACAATCTGAACCACAAATATGTTATAATTCTGGGTACATGGTAAGAGCAAATGACTGGGCCTGGGACCGTTGCCTTTCACCCCAGGGTGAAGCTAGGCTACCATTGTGTCTGTTGTTCCATTTGCCTACAAATATTCTTAAAAGGTAGGGTGTGATTCAAAGAGCATAATGCCTATTGAATTCAAATCATTTCTGCCCAAAAGCTGGAAACTTCAAGTTAAAAGAAACTTAACAAGTTAAAAGAAAAATAGAGTGTTTGAAAATCTGTTTGATTTATTTGAAAAGCACACTCAAACCCTGTCTGTAGTAAGTTCCTGCCATTAAGGGGACAAGGTTTGACATATAAGCAGCATTAATTAAACATTTCTTGTGCAATAGATTTGTAAAAACATAACTAGATCTCAAGGTTTGGTAATTGTAGAATGACTAAGCAAAACTAGTGAAATTGAAAATAGGCAGGAATTAAATGAACTAAATTTGGTCATCAGGTATATTTGAGGACATTAATACCCCTTTCAGAAATATAAGATATATTGGGGTAGGTAGAGTCATGCACAGCTTTAATGGTTTAGCACTTTAATCTATGCTTCAAACTTAGAACACTTTTTAAAAGAAATTTATTTGTTCTTAATCAAATTATAGGTTACATTTTGGCAGTACTTCTAAAATAATAATGATGATGATTAAGTTGAGACATTCCAGGGCCAGAAGTAGGCCCTTTCAAGTTCAAAGCTTTTCTTGGTTCCTTGAAATCAAGGTTAAATTCTGTCGTATCTGGAGTAGAAACACTGGTGAAATCATACTGCTGACAGTCCTTCAGGGAATATGGGTTAGTACAGTAATGTCCAATATTCACATTACCATACTTAGATTAAATAGCTACTAGAAGCAGTTGCCTGTCAGAGTTCTTTCCATTTGCTCTCTTGGCAATTCACTTTCCCACATGAGTGGTTTCATGATAGCAGTGCATTTCCTTGCAAGTGTTTTAAAAATAACTGAGGTAGATTTGTATAATTGTTCCTAAGTAATTCTATATTCCTTATGATTTTAGGGGTTTGTGTGTGGGGGTGTGGTTTTTTTTCTTAAAGCATTAAGCCTAATCCTTTCATAGCATTTACATCAATTTCTATAATTTGGTTATGCCTACATAATAGAAGCCTGTAAGAAGGGCCTTGCCCCTCCTCGTGCCCACTTGGGGCATCTGTTAAAATGCTCAAACTTGCATTTTGCAGAAGTGAACTGGGTATTTTCGGTGCTTGCTACAGTCAAAATAAAACTGAATTGTTTTAATTAATACATAAAAGAAAATTTTATTTAAGTAAAATCAAATAAAAATAGTTGTTTCCTTATGCCTCAGAATTTAAAATAAGAGATGATAGGGAAGTCTGTACCATGTTAGTATAACTACTCATATTTGGAACCATTTCTGTCTTTGACTATAGATTTTGATGACAAATTTATATATTTGATTTCAAGTTACCATACTACCTAAAACTATAAGTTTTGGCTTCCAGTTTTGATGATTATCTGGATGTTACCTTTATGCTATAAAATCCATTACAAAAGTATTTCCTTAGGGAGATGGGGAGTGTATGTGTATAGCACATGCTTACCATATTTGAGGCCCTGGGTTCAATCCTCAACCCCCATCTCCCAGAAACACATTTTATTTTGATGTAGTAGAGAGGATGTTCATAAAAGCTTAATGATGAGTTGAGAATTTGAGAGTCGATCTAATGAATAGAAATTTTTAAAGAAGTTTTCTTTGTATACTAATACCTGGGAATTCACAGTTGGAAAATAAAAAGGAATGCATTTCTTTAACAGTGTGTTAGTATATATGGCAACTGTGGATTTGCTTCAATGAAAGATGCTATTATGTACACACAAGTGCTTTTCTGCCTAGTCTTAAATTACTATTAATTAAGTACTATGTCATATAATAGATAATTATAGTGTCTCAGTATGGATGCCAGTGGATTTGCTAGTTTTTCTAAATGGCTATTGTTAGCTAATAGTCTTCAGGGGATCATTCACATAGCCATTGTGGTTCTAAAAATATTTCTCAATACCAATGGTACAGCCTTTTTTGAAGCACAGCTATTATAAATAAAATGCACTCCTATTTGAAGCACATCATTTTGATTATACCTTTTTTATTCATATCATTCAATTACTTGCAGAATCTTTGGCAGAAGAATTATCAGTGGTGAAATGATAATAAAGGAAAGCTTGTTATAGAGAAGGAAATTTTCCAGAACAATGTAGTATTAAAAAAAGAAAGACTGGATTTAGGAATGCTGGGAATGTGTACTATTTATTAGAATTTTTTAACTTTGCTACTTGGGATTTTAACTGAAGATGTTGTTATGTAATGTCTTTGTGTTTATTTTAATATTTCTATGACAGAGAGATAATTAGGGAACTGCTGCTGAATATTAAATATGATGGTAGCTTAGGGGAAAATAAGCATTTCTGGGTCAAAGACCTTCACAAA
Organism: Dipodomys merriami; assembly: GCF_024711535.1. Taxonomy (NCBI): domain Eukaryota; kingdom Metazoa; phylum Chordata; class Mammalia; order Rodentia; family Heteromyidae; genus Dipodomys; species Dipodomys merriami. Next base: position 13,776,795 of record NW_027206068.1, read on the forward strand.
ATATTATGATATGTGAGCTAATTAATTGAATTGAATGCCAAATAGGTTTGCCACCATCCAACCTGATTCTCATTGTTACTCAGTTCATTATCTAAGATTGTTCCGGCATGGGATGGATGGTTATGTCTAAGTTAATGGTTTCTTTTTAATCTCAGCTACTAATGGACTAAATCTTGATTAGAGAATAGTCCCAACCTCATTAAATGCAGGTAAGTGTAAGAACATTTGAACCTGTCTGTCATATCAGGCACTTTTAGTACATACCATGTCAGGGACTCAGTGATGTCATTCAGTGAAGTGGTTTCTCTGTATTGGTAGCTCATGGTGAAGATCCCAAAGTAAATTCTAATCTACTGTGTTGTCCTTACTGCCTGTGTCTAACATGACCTACAAAACTTTCTAATTTCTGATCAGACCAGAGATACTGATATTTTCATCAACCACGTTTAGCACAGTGGAATTTTATGGAAGACATTTATAGGCATATTATTGTCCAATAGCATCCCAAAGTGCTAGCTTTCTTGTTTTTCCAGAATATTTTAGATTTTCGGAGATTGTGCACTTGCTTAATTTTAATTAAAACTATCTTTAAAAAAAACACAACTGTATATCCCCAAGTTTTTCATTATTATTTTCTGTCATTCATTTGTATTCGTTAACCAGTTTGGGGGCAGATCTTACACTAAAGCTTTTCTTACCTTTTTTTGTGCATGTATTTGAAACTTACGTAAACAGTGACTTTACTGGGGGCATTCTGGATCTTCCACAAATATAAGCTATTTGTTGTGTGATCAGTTATACACCTCAGTTTTCCCACACTAAACTTAATACCTACGCATATTTGAAGATCTTTTAAAGAAAGTTAGACCTAGTGATTTGCTGGTGCATTGCAATGTAAGCAACACTGTAAGTCTAGGCTTACTGTACATTTTAGGTGACATTTGTCAGATTTATTCTTTGATTAAAAAAAATACTGTTACTCTGGGTGCTAGTGGCTCATGCCTGTAATCCTAGCTACTTAGGAGGCTGAGATCTGAGGATCACAGTTCAGAGCCAACCAGGAAGGAAAGTCTGAGACTCTTATCTCCAGCTAACCACCAAAAGCCAAAAGTGGAGCTATGACTCAAGTGGTAGAGTGCTAGCCTTGAGTAAAACAGCTCAGCCCAGTGTCAGTGCCCTGACCCTGTGCTCAAGCCCTAGGACTGCCCTTCCCCACCAATAAACAAAACAAAAATAAAGACAAAACTGTTGCTTATAAATATCTTTGACAAAAATTTCATCATGCTCTTTATTACTCCCCTGGTTTGCTTTAATTAACCACATCTTACAGTGTGTGTGTGTGTGTGTGTGTGTGTGTGTATGTGTGTGTGTGTGTGTGTGTGTGTGTGTGTGTGTGTGTGTGCTGTATTGTTTGCATATGCAAGTACTCGGACTTGAACTCAGTGCTTTGTCCTCCACTTGGCTTTTCACTCGAGGTTGGCACTCTACCACTTAAGCTGTACCTCCACGTCTAGCTTTTTGCTGCTTAATTTCAGATAAAAAAAACTCACAGACATCTGGGTACTGGTGGCTCACGCCTATAATCCTAGCTACTCAGGAAGCTGAGATCTGAGGATCATGGTTCAAAGCCAGCCAGTCAGTAAAGTCCATGAGACTGTATTCTCTAATTAACCACCAGAAAACCAGAAGTAGTACTGTGGCTCAACTTGATAGAGCTCTCAACTTGAGCTGAAGAGCTCAGGGACAGTGTCCAGGCCCAGAGTTCAAGCCCTATGACTGACCAAAAAACAAAACAAAACAAAACAAACAAAAAACTCACAAACTTTTCTGGCCAGGCAATCTTTGACCCAGGATCTTCATATGTGAACTTGCGAGTAGCTAGGATTACAGATATTGAGTCACCAGCATCTAGCAACATTTTGCAATTGAAAATAAGACTTTTTTTTTAAACATTGTTACTTGGAATCACTCACCTAATATAGATCAGAATTATCTTAGTATTCTGTTACCAAACAAAACAGACAAATACAGCAAAAACCAACTAAATCAGTCCCTACAGCTGATGTGGGGCTGTAGATGCCAACTAGAACACTTTTATAAGACTTCAGCATTCATAAGTGTATGCTCTGTTTGCACTGATCACCTTATACAGTAGAAAGAAATGACCATGTAACTCAAAAGTCTAGCCTTTTTCTCTCACTCTTCACCATGGAGACATACAACTCTGTACTAGGCAACTATTTGAAACTACATATTTATGAAGTCTACACTTGGGTATATGTCTTTGCCCATGCTGCTATATCAGAATAACACAGAATAGTTGGCTTATAAATGACTAACATCTACTTATTTCTCACGAAGAGGCTGAGAAATCCCAGATCTAGGGGCTAGCAGAACGTCTGGTGAGGGCTGAACCCAGGGCTCATGAATTGCAGGCATTGCACAATGTCCTCACAGAGTAGATGGAAAAGCAAGTATTCACAGGATTCTTACAAGGACACTAAGCCCCTTCACTAGATCCACTCATGTGACTTCATCTAATCCTTCAAATCCTTCACTCCTAATCTAATCAAATTAGGGGTGAAGTTTCAATTTATGAAGTAGTAGAGAGGGAGACACTCACTCTAGGAGTGTATAATCACTGTATCTCTATAGTTTCATTACTGTTTCATACAACTAAAACTTTTGTGTCCAGAATGTAAAACATACAGAAAGTAAATCACACTGTAAATGAATCCTAAAGAAGACTAGCCAAAGACAACTGTGTCAGGTTCCTCTGCAGTTTACTACATCATTTTCTATTGTTTTGGAAATTACATTGCAGGCCGGAGTCTACCTGTTTGGCAGCTCCTTATTACATGTCAGACAGGCTTGGCTAAGAATAATCCAGACACAGAGGTGATAAAAAATGAACCTGATTTTGTTAGTAGGAAAAAGAAAAGAATTAAGAGGGAGCATGATTGCTGTTCTGTAATTGTAGCTGGACTCAACTTAGTCTCTTTTCATGTAGTAAAAACAAAAAACCACAGTGTGTTACTTTCCCAGCTTCATTTTTTTGTAGTTCAGAAGATGGGATCTAGGGCCTCATGCTTGCATCTACTCTTTCACTGAATTTCACTCCCTCCCTCAAACTTCCAAGAGATACTGCCTTGGGACTTGATGTATGTCTGTCTCCTAGGATTTTGCTCTCCATTGTTCTGGCCCTAGATGAAAGTAAATAGCTTTGGAAAGACCTCGTTTATCATATTCCCTTTAGTACTGGAGTATATATCTTGGAACTCTTATATATATATATAATATATATATAATATATATAATATAATATATATATAATATATATATAATATATATATAATTGGTCGGTCATGGGGCTTGAACTCTGGGCTTGGGTGCTGTACCTGCACTCTTCAGCTCAAGGCCAGCACTCTACCGCTTGAGCCATAGCACCACCTCCAGTTTTCTAGTGGTTTATTGGAGATAAGAGTCTCACGGACTTTCCTGCCTGGGCTGGCTTTGAACCTCGATCCTCAGATCTCAGCCTCTTGAGTAGCTAGGATTACAGGCATGAGCCACCAGCACCTGGCTTAACATATTATTTTTAAGCACATTATTTATGCATTGGTTTTTCATAACATCTCTACCCCCAAATATACATGATGTTTTAGCAAGAAGGAAAAGAGATGAGTTGTTAAGAGAACATTGTAAGAAAAAGAAAATGAGAATTTTTCAGCTCTTTAGTAAACAATGGATTTTGTGGCTAAATTCTATTCTTACCTTTCCCTTTACCACCATTATTTTTTGTCTTTCTGCATAGTATTCAGGGATCAGAGATCTTATTGCCCTTTGGGGTTGCTTCTTTGCTTACCCTGTATTTGTTTTCTTTCTTTGCAGAGACCCTCCTTGATGATTTCCTCCTCACGTACACAGTCTTCATGACAACTGATGACTTGTGCCAGGCGCTGTTAAGACAATATCCTTCATTAACTTCAGGATGCAATGTCAGCTTCCCCTCACACAGATGCCCCACATCAGGAATCAACTGCTTTCTTTAATACACTCTGCCCATGATAGAGTGTGGATATGCTAAATAGTAATATAATGTGATATTCAAGGTAATGGATGAAATGATACAGAATAGAGGGGGAACTATAAATGCAGAATGGCTATTTTTGCATTTGGTGACATGGTAAATGGTACTGTACATCATGGCTATTTTAGTTTTGTTTCTCACCATTACTTTGAAATCTGGAGGTGAATGGCCTACCCTCAGAGTGAAGACAATGAATGGATTGTCAGTTATCACACAATTAGTAGCCTTAAAGGAGAGTCAGAATCCGATCACTTGTGCAGGAAAATGTATGTAAATATGTGATGTCGGACTCCTGTGGAAGTGTCTCTGGGAATGTAAGCCATTCCTCTACATGGGAGGTCTAAATTCACCCTTGTAATCAGCTCCCATCTTTTCAGAGTTTGGCCACTGCATGCTTTCTTAGTATGATGGATGGGATTAGAAGGTTAATAACCAGTAGGGAAGCTGTATATTTTCCCTACTAACTAGAAGAGATGTCACATGGAAACATCCAAAGGCCAGAGAGCAAAACTACATATCATTGAAACTCTCCACATGGGCTTCTTGCCTCAACTGATTGAAACAAGATGCTTCAAAAGCAATGAAGTGGGCTGGGAAGGTGGTTCAGTGGTAGAGTGTTTGCCTTGCATGGATGAGGCCCTGGGTTCGATTCCTCAGCACCAAATAAGCAGAAAAAGCCAGAAGTGGTGCTGTGGCTCAAGTGGTAGAGTGCTAGCCTTGAGCTGAAGAGCTAAGGGATAGTGCCCAGGCCCAGAGTTCAGGCCCATGACTGACAAAAATAAATAATTAATTAATTAATTTTAAAAAGCAATGAAGTACTTAATAAATTAATTTAGACTTAATTAACAATTTGTTATTGGTAATAACAAAAGCAAATTAATTAAAGGCTTTAGGCATTTAATCAATTTTTAAGAAAACCTTTATGGTTTTAATAAGACAAACTGAAGACTCTATACTAGCCCACATAAAAAATGTCTAGGAAAATGGATTGCTCTATGGTTAGCTTTATCTAAATTTGAATTCCAACCTTTCAAAAAGTAATTACTCTTTATTAAAGTGTAATAAATGTGTTCAGATAGTAAATTGCTTTCAAACAACTGTCTTTAATTTTGATGCTAATGTTACCTTTTACTATCATTTAATGATTTAATGTTTCTTCAGATGTTCCTAAAGAGTCTCTAAAAATTCTTTTGGACACCAATATGATTTTAGTCTTTAAGACATTTTATATGAAAATTTAACTCAGATTCTTACTGATTATCAAAATCAATGAAATCTGAAACATCTTAAACATTTCTATGTTGATTGGTTCTGTATGTTTACATCTCACATAATATAAACCAAACACAAAATATGGCAACTTTATTTGATGGCTTTAATACCCCACTACTTACTAACTTCTAAGGAGGTGTGCAAATGATTTTGTTCTGTTTTGATTCCTGTCATAATCCTTAAACATTATTTATGCATTATAGCCATTTCTTCTAGTTTTGAATGTCTTAGGTCAGTGATTACATTGCATAAGATTCTACATCTTTCAGTGTTTGTCATCATAAACACATTATTTAAGCTCAGAGCCCTGGGCCAACTAATATCCAGTTCATTGCACAGAAGTTCTAACTCTCACCCAATACCTTCCCCAAGCTAAATTTATACATCAGTATAGTTTAGTAGTGACACAATGTAAAAAGAATCTATATACCTTGGTATAGGAGAACAAAACAGTAAAACTGTAATCAGTAAATATTTTAGAAATAAGCATCTTGCCAGGCGCGCTGGTGGCTTACGCCTGTAATCCTAGCTACTCAGGAGGCTGAGATCTGAGGATCGCGGTTCAAAGCCAGCCCGGGCAGGAGAGACCGTGAGACTCCTATCTCCAATAAAACCACCAGAAAACCGGAAGTGGCGCTGTAGCTCAAGTGGTAGAGCGCTTGCCTTGAGCTGAAGAGCTAAGGGACAACGCCCAGGCCCAGAGTTCAAGCCCCACGACCGACAAAAAAAAAAAAAAAGAAAGAAAGAAAGAAAGAAGCATCTTTTGGGAGGAAAAGGTCATGGTTAAGCAAACTAATTTCACTATCAGTGAGGATGAATGATTGAACTATCAGTCTCTGAAATTGCCTTAGTCAACTTGTCTATTGTTGTAGAACCTGCATGTACTGGCTGTTGGTATTTCATAATTTTCTAGACTTTTTTCTTTACCTTAGTGAGGCCATTATATGCACAGGAAAAGGAAAAAAAGCAACAATTGCATAAATGGAAGTTATATAGAATGCATCCTTACTTTTTTTTTCCTTTCAAGAGAAAAACTAAGCTAGACTATATAATGGTTTGTGTGTATATATGTTTCCTTGATCTTATTTCATAGATGGAAATTAAAGATGGTCACAGCGTATTCTTACAGGATTGTATTATATCTTAAAATATTTACAAAGTCTGATGTATAAATCATTTCTTGGGCTGGGAAGGTGGCTCAGTGGTAGAGCGCTTGCCTTGCATGCCTGAGGCCCTGGGTTCGATTCCCCAGCACCACATAAGCAAAAAGAAAAAAGCCGGAAGTGGTGCTCTGGCTCAAGTGGTAGAGCGCTAGCCTTCAGCTGAAGAGCTGAGGGACAGCGCCCAGGCCCAGAGTTCAGGCCCCACGACCGGACCAAAAAAAAAAAAAATTAAATCATTTCTACTTTACACTTATTTATCAGCATTAAAGAATATCATAATTCTGTTGAACAGTTTGCCAGTCCTATCAGTGTTTGTGGTCACAGTGTTTGACATTCCCAGTTAAGACTGAATTTCCATTCCAGATGCTTAGAAATGCCCATTTTGGTGGATTTGATAAAAAGATAGGTCCATTAGAAAATTCTAAACTTATTCCTAGTTAAGTAAACACTTTTATTTATGTTTTTTTATATTATTTATTATTGTTATTATGCAGATCCTGGAGCTTGAAGTCAGGGCTTGGATGCCGTCCCTGAGCTTTTTTTTTTTTTTTTTTTTTTTTTTTTGTCGGTCGTGGGGCTTGAACTCTGGGCCTGGGCGCTGTCCCTCAGCTCTTCAGCTCAAGGCGAGCGCTCTACCACTTGAGCTACAGCGCCACTTCCGGTTTTCTGGTGGTTTATTGGAGATAGGAGTCTCACGGTCTCTCCTGCCCGGGCTGGCTTTGAACCGCGATCCTCAGATCTCAGCCTCCTGAGTAGCTAGGATTACAGGCGTGAGCCACCAGCGCCCGGCCGTCCCTGAGCTTTTTGCTCGAGGGTAGTGTCCACCACTTGAGCCATACTTCCACTTCCAGCTTTCTTCTAGTTTATTGGAGATAAGGGTCTCGTAGACTTTTTCTGCTTGGGCTGTCTTCAAACTATGATCCTCAGATCTCAGCCTCCTGAGTAGCTAGGATTACAGGTGTGAGCCACTGCTACCATTCTTAACAGAAATAGTTTATGGCCAGAAGTAAGTGACACTTGCCTGTAATACTAGCTACTCAGGAGTCTGAGATCTAAGGATTGCAGTTCAAGTCAGTCCAGGCAGAATAGTCAATGAGATTGTATCTACAATTAAGCAGCAAATAAAAGCTGAACTCAGGTGTAGCTCAAGTGGTAGAATGCCAGCCATCAGCAAGAAAGCCATGCTTTTTTTTCCTTACTTGTTTTTCCCCCATCAGTGGTAATTGTGAATGTTCCATGTCAGTGCATGCTTTTTTTTTTAATTGTTGGTTGTGGGGCCTGAACTTTGGGCCTGGGCTCTGTCCCTCAGCTCTTCAGCTCAAGAATAGCACTCTTACCACTTGAGCCTCATCAACCCTTCTGGCTTTTTCTGCTTATGTGGTGTTGAAGAATCGAACCCAGGGCCTCATGCATGCAAGGCAAGCACTCTACCACTGAGCCACCTTCCTAGCTCTGTTGTTGAAATATTTAAATTTAATTTTAATGAAAATGAAAATGTGCAGTGTTCTTTATCTTTGAGACAGAGTCTTGCTATGTAGCCCAGGCTAATCTGAATTCATGATCCTCCTGCCTTAGTCTCCCAAGTGCTAGGATTACAGGTGTGATCCACCACACACGAACTTAGCTAACTCTTTTTTTTTTCCCCAAGTATTCCTAGCTGGGGGGGTGGGGGGGGTAAAAGGGATTTGAGTCATATCACAAATTGGGCTTCAGGAATCTGTGCTCCTTTGAAACTACTTTATAAGTAACTGGTTATACAAAAAATGTGAATATCTGAGGATCAGAGAATATCTGTCCTCCTAATCTTTCATTGAAATATTTACCTATGTAGTAAGGCCAGATCCTATCAATGGGACATCTCATTTCTCTTTTAACTGACACTAAACCCATGCTGCCTGGGGGACTTTGTCAGCAGCTGCCACTATGATGGTCCAGTCCTTAACCCCATGGTCTCCCACTGAGGATGCTACAGTCATCTTCTGGGTTTGCTTTTGTTCTTTTCAGTGCAGACCTTTTGCTCTCTTTACGCCTGAAGTTCTTCCTTCATGTTTATATGCTTATAGATTCTTTGGAAAACATGCTTTAACCTAGTTTGTAAAGAGCAGGATAAATTGATCTCTTCCTAATTTTTCTTCCAACAATGTTCTTCCTTAACCATTTGCACTTATTCTGCTAAGAAGTATCAAGGCAAGGAAGAAAACTCAGAGGCACCATGTCGGAAACGTAAAGTCTTACATCTTGTTTCCCAGTGGATTGCTCTGTACAAAGACTGGCTCCATGAAGATGAACACTCAAAAATATTTTTAAAGGTAATCTAGCACTTCCAGGTATTCTTTGATGTCAAATAGCTGCTTTATTTTGTTATACAGTTGAAAAATCCCATTTGTTGGTAACAGTTACTCAACTTTTATGTGTGTGTGTGTGTTGATTATGGGGCCTGAACTCTGAGCCTGAACTCTGAAAGTGTCCCTCAGCTCTTCAGCTCAAGGCTAATGCTCTACCACTTGAGCAACAGCACCACTTCTGGCTTTTTCTGCTTATGTGGTGCTGCAGAATCAAACCCAGGGTCTCATGCATGCAAGGCAAGCACTCTACCACTGAGCCACCTTTCCCAGCCCTCAACTTTCCTTTATAATCAAGTTTTCATTCAAAAAGAGCAGATTCATTTAGATTTCAGGCCTGATATTCTCTACAAAGATAGAAACCTAATTTTTAAATATTTTAAATACTCAATATTTTTAAATATTTCCATTTAAAAAGATGTTTAGTTTCTATTAGTCATGGGACTTTTTTTTTTAGTGATGGGACTTTAATTACAATTGAGATAAATAAAGAAGTTAAAAAAAATCTATATTTTAAGAATTGATGTTATGGTTAGCCAGGCACTAGTGGCTTGCACCTGTATTCCTAGCTGAGATCTGAGGATGATAGTTAAAAGGCAGACAGGGCAGAAAAATCTATGCAACTCTTATTTCCAATTAACCAGCAAAGAGCTGCAAGTGGAGGTGTGGCTCAAGTGGTAGAATGGCTAGCCTTGAATAAGAAAGCCAAACAAGGGCTTGGAATATGGCTTAGTGGTAGAGTGCTTGCCTTGTATGCATGAAGCCTTGGGTTCGATTCCTCAGTGCCAGATACACAGAAAAAGCCAGAAGTGGTGCTGTGTTCAAGTGGTAGAGCACTAGCTTTGAGCAAAAGAAGCTCAGGGAAAATGCTCAGGCCCACAATCAAAGCCCCAGGACTGGCCAAAGAAAAGAAAAAAGAAACCCAAACAAGAGCATGATGTTCTGAGTTCAAACCTCAGTACTAGAACAAGAAAAAAAACAGAATGACAAAAAGATTTAATGCTGTTTAAAATGTTGAGATTTACTGTAACTATAGATGTATACAACATGTGGATAAAACATCATTTAAAATTATATTGATATGTACATTATATAACAGTACATTTTAAATTAAACAAAGTGATTATTAATAGGCTGTGATATATTTTCAATACAGACACTTCTCTGGAATATAGGAGTTTGGCTTTCTTTAGTCACAAAAGCCCTATTTGCAGACTAACAAAGAAGTAGTAGAATAAAATTCTCAAAAGCAAGAGGTCCATTTTAGGACAACCAAGGACCTACACCAAATCTGACTTGTGAAGGAAATAATTTGCACTTAACACTCAGACTTCATTTTGATATCCAGTTAAAAACTTGTCTAATACTTTGTCTAGAACCATATGTTCAAAGTAGCTGATTAAATGATATTTTTTCTCCCAAGTGATTGTGTGAATATTGTTTTGTTAAGATTAAAAACTAGGCAAGGAAATCTCAAGTAGCCAGCCAGGGATCACTCTCCAGGATTTCCTTATCCACAGCCTCTAAAATCAGCTCAAAAGCCAGTTGATACACGGCTAAGATTAAACCCCTATGTTGTCCTAGATTCCACTTTATTTGCTTGAACAGGATGATGTTGTATTTGTTGCTGCTTGTGCTGTGGGGTGAAGTCAGAGTTTCACACATGCTAAGCATGAGCTTGACCACTGAGCTTCCCTCTCCAGGCCAATCTTACTTGTTTTGTTGTTGTTGTTGTTGTTATCAGTTGTGGGGCTTGAACTCTGGGGCTGGGCACTGTCCTTCAGCTCTTCAGCTCAAGGCTAGCACTCTACTACTTGAGCCACAGTGCCACTTCTGGTTTTCTGATGATTAATTGGAGATGAGAGCCTCATGGACTTTCCTGCCCAGGCTGGTTTTGAACCAAGATCCTCAGGTCTCAGCCTCCTGGGTAGCTAGGATTACAAGCATAAGCCACCGGCTCCCAGCTGCAAATCTTAGTTTTAATCCTTGCAAAGAAGACACTAAACCATTTCAGCTGTTCTTTGTCTTTTCCTGCAGACCATATACAGAAATGTACTGGATGATGTCTATGAATATCCCATACTGGAAAAAGAATTGAAAGAATTTCAAAAGATACTGGGAATGCATCGCCGTCAGTGAGTACCTGAATTTCTTTTTTTTTTTTTTAATTTAATTTAATTTTATTTGTGAACATACTGTACAGAGGAGTTACAATTACATGGGCAGGATAATACATACATTTCTTACCAAGCATTGCAGCCTCCTCCTGTGTTTACCCTTCACATCCCTTCCCAGCCTCCCCCCTCCCCCCCAATCCCAATCCTTTTCCTTCTCCCCCCCCCCCCCCCCGCACCAATGTTGTAAAGCTCGTTTTGGACATGACAACTTGAGTACCTGAATTTCTTATAGCAGTTAGTTAATGAATGCAGCAGAAAACAGGAGGGTTTGGGAAGTTTCACCTATAACGTTGATTTTGAATACTTTAACTCTAGATTCTTCTGGGTCCCTTCATTTTTCTAGTAGTGAATTATGTTCCTTTTTCCCCCACAAGTTAACAAGCTCATTAACTATTTCTTTTACCATTTTGTGAGCCCTAACCATCTGCTGGCCTATAAATAATTGCATAATAAATTATTATTTAATTTTAAATCCATATGTTTAGTTGGTAATTTTGAATTTCACAGAAATCTCTAGAGAATAGGGGGTTAAAAGAAGAAATTTTATAACTAGGCCCCAGTGAGTCACAGAGCACTTCAAATGCTCAATTTTATGAGCTCTCTTAGATTTTCATATCAATTCAGAAAAATTGAAGAAAGCCATGTACTCAGTGACTTTTGGCAAGTCCAAATGTCCCATTAATCTCTTGTTAATCTTCAGATTGGTAACACCAGACTTTCCTGTGTTTTATTACCAACTCTCCATACTTATTTTGATAAATGAGAGTATAAAGTCATTACTGATTTTCAGATTCAGAATTGGAAGAGTTCATCCTGAGGAAAAATTTCTCTAATTTACAATGTGATGGTTTATGCTTAGTAGAAATGAGGTACGTGTATTGTTGTTAGGAAAATGTTTATTAAAGTTTCAGCCATCATATATACAATTTTCATAGAAAAATCAGGCCTTTCAGACTACTGACTTGAGATTTTTAAGCCTTATTTATTTTTAGGGAATCGCCATTGCAAATGAAAAAAAAATCTTTGTAAGTAATCTTCAGGAACAGGAAACCATGTGTAAACTTTAGTTCTAAATAATCAGATTTCACATAAAGAAGTTGATGACTCATCCCTGTAATCCTAACTTTTCAGGAGGCTAAGATCTGTGGTTCAAATCCAGCTCCCACAGGGAAGTCCATGAGACTTTTTTCTCCATTTAACACCAAAAATCTGAAAGTAGAATTGTAGCTCAAGTGGCAGAGTACTAACCTTGAGCACAAAAGCTCAGTGACAGTACTTAGGTCCTAAACTCAAACCCCAGGACTGGCACACACACAAAAAAAATAGTTTAAACCTCAGCTGCAAGTTAGAACAATGTATTAGACAATTGTAGTGGTATTTTAAAGATCGTAATCTATGTTATTTTAAATCTCTATAGTCTAAATTAATATGTAGTCTGAAATTAATATGGAAAATATAAACTAGTAAATGAAACAAAGAAGAGAACAAAAGGTAATATTAGATCAAAATAATCTCTCATATGGAAGTTACTCCCTTCTGTAAAATAAACCTGTTATAGTAGAAAAACTTTAGTCTGTAGCTGCTTGAAAGATTGAGAGTGGAAGGAAGGAAGTTGGAGACCCTCCTGGGCAAAAAATTCACAAAACATTTCTCAACAGAAAAGGCTGGGGATGGTAGTGAACACCTGTCATCCCAGATACAGTGGGAAGCATACATAAGAGGATTGTGGTCTAGTATGGCCTGGAAACAAAGCAAGACTCTGTCTCAAAAACAAGCAAACAAAAAAATCAAAATAGAAAAGATGAGAAGTGTGGCTCAAGTGATGAACAGAATGTCTGCCTATAATTCAGACTCCAGTAGTATCACCAATAAATAAATTGATACATCAATGGAACTTAATAATTCTATTCTTCTTAGAATGGAAAATAACACATTAATATAAGGAAATGCTATTAAAATATATTGGGGTTAGAGGTATAGTTCAGTCTAGCATTCTGAAGACTCTGGATTCAATCCCTAGTACTACATAAAAAGAAAGAAAAATTGGGACATGAATGTTGCTTCTTTTACATAAAAGAATGAAATGCCTTTAGATGATAGAAAAAGATTTGCGCCCCAAGTGCTGTGATTATCACATTTTTCTTTTCTTTCTGAGAAATAAGATTGTACCTGTACTTTATGATAACTTAATGATGCATGCAAACAGCCCCAGGGCAGGTTTTTTGGTGAATGGAGAGGTAGCTTTTAGAAGCCATTCAGCAGTGAGAATGCTCCCTAGAGAAACATTCTTGATAGGTTGCTGAGATACTTAGCCATCTATAATTTCACCTAAAGTTTAACACTGTATGAGAAAACATTTCTCTGTACTAAATATTGCTACTCATTAAAGAGAAAGAACGCCACCAAACTTTGTCTTGTGGACTACACTTCCAAATTTTTTTTTCATGCCTTGGTTTCCCTTTCTGTGAGTGAATGGAAAGCACAATATACCTGTGTAACAGGTAGCTTTTCTTCCTGGTTCATTTGAAATTCAGAAACCAATATCAAGTATGTTCTAAATAGTAAATTAATGAATATTGTGTTTTAAAGTGAATACCAGGAAGCTGAAACATGTCTTGTCTGAGGAGGGTAGGACAAAGGGGAGAAGGGCAGACAATGGAGAGAGGAAGGGTGAACAAGTAAAATCACAATACTCAATGTATATGTATATAAAATTGAACTAGGAAACATGAGGGGATGGGTGGAGCTGAAATATATTGAGGGGGCTGAGGAAGGGGCAACATTGATTAAGACGCATTGTACTCATAAACTGACATGCTGAATTTAAACCCTTTTTTAAACTTTATTTTCTGTAACTTTTATTGTTGATGGTAATGAACTCAAGGTCTGTGTGCATGCTAGGCAAGTACTCTAACAGTTAAGCCATGCCTCCAGCCCTATTCAAAGCTCGTCCTTTAAAAAATTTAATAAAAATAAAAGCACTCTTAGAAGTGGAGGTGTACCTGTAATAGTAGAGTACTAGCCTTGAGCTTAAAAGCCAACTGAGTTTGTGAGGCCCTGAATTAAAACCCAAGTTCCAGCCCCCCAAAATAATATAAAGTAAAACAATTTTAAAAAGTATTCTTGGTGGAGTGCTGGGGGCTTACACCTATAATCTTAGCTATTCAGGAGAATGAAATCTGAGGATTGTGGTTGGAAGTCAGTTAAAGCAGAAAAGTCCATGAGACTCTTACCTCCAATTAACCATCAAAAAGCCTGAAGTAGAGCTGATCTCAAGTGATAGACCACTAGCCTTGAGTAAAGAAGCTCAAGGATAATATTGAGATTCTGATTACAAACCCCCCAGTGCCAGCACCAAAAAAAAAAGTATTTTATACTTCTGCCCAGTTTTTTAGTAAGATATATTTCTTATATAAAACCTTATTAAAATTGCAGATTTTATTTTTGAAAAATGAATATTTTGTTTCTGTATGTTGAAGAGTTCCTGAAGATTAGTCTTCCATGACAAGACAATGACTGATTTCTTGTCTTCTTCTTTCAGCACAGTGGATGAGTATTCACCACAGAGGAAGGTAGGCAGACCCTTCTGAATTTCAGAAATGGAGTGATTCACCCTGAAGATCTTGCCCTGCTTGACTGTATTTGTGCATATTTTCATTGAACACTACCTAATGTAGGACAGAGTGAAGCAGGGAAGCCCAAGGCAGCTCTTACCTGTGCTTTGCTGCTGTGCTGGGGTTTCCTTGTGCTGCCACAAATCACATTTTACATGTGCCCTTGACTTTATGACAGTAGCATATTTTGTGGTATATTTTTATTTTAAAATGTTCATGTCCCTGATGGAAAAAAGAAACCACATGATGAATCTTGACCCCAAGAGGCAGGGAAGTGTTATAAGGAGAAATAAGAAAGCCAGTAGCAAGCTTGATGGTGTGTTCCCTTTAACTTGCTGAGGGGAATTGCAGGAGTGAGCATCAGTGACAGATTTTGTAGGCCAGTCATCATAAAGAGCAATGTACCTAGTTCCTTTAGGAAAGTCATCATATTATAGCAGTAGTATGGAAAATGTAAAAAGCAGAAGCTCCGATTGTTGTAACTGGAACTTAGATGATAATATTGGGAAGGTGAAATGGGGCTTTTTAAAAGAGAAGAATCTTTGGATGTTTATCCATAGCCAGAGTTGGATAATGTGGGGCGATTCTCTAGCAAGCTACAAGGAACAATTCCAGGGGTCTTTTGCTAGCTACTCACTGGCCTTGGCCAGAATCTCCACCTCCACATTCATTAACTACAGCAACTCCCTTTTTATTTCTTTAAGATTGGATGAGTAGATTCCATATTAAAAGAAAAATTGGCTAGCTCTTTTGAAACATGTTGTAAATGGCTGTGGTTTTCCAAAGGGCAGAAATAACATTCATTCATTGTTCTCTTTCTCCCTTCTCACAGAATAAAGCCCTTTTCCACCAATTCAGTCTTAAGGAGAACTGGCTCCAGCATAGAGGAACTGTGACTGAAACAGAGGAAAGTGAGTATGATGTTAAGCCAGGGATGGAGTAGGTTGCCATCACTCTCCTACTGAGCATATCCATTTGCATCTAGCTTTCATTTCTATCCATCATCCCCTCTGACAAGCATGTTGGCAGCAAATAGGATGATTTTCCTTTCCTTGCTTTGACTGTTAGTTTTCTCAGATCAGATAATCCTAACCCAAGGACCAAGCATATTTTTAACATGGGAAGCAAGGAAAGCAGAGTGCACAGAGCTCCTTTGTATCTGTGTAGAGGTGCAAAATACACTGGAAGCTCAGCCTTTCCCCAGTCCCTCTCCCTGCCTCTGTTACCCATTGCCCCTGACTAAAAGAAGCCACCAAAATCAAGGTGCAGGCTTAGTCCTAGAGACTAAGAGAAAAAATCTTGGAGAAAATCAGGAAGGAAGGGAAGAGAGTATGGCTAGGTTGTCCCACACTGTTTCCTCAGGTCGCTGGTGGGTAATGATCTTGGCCTCCTTGCAGAAGGTCATTTATTTAGTCAACGAAGACTTTTTTTAAGTACCCTGATGATGCTTTATGCTCCTCTGTTTTATTCAGGAATCTAAAGGGTCATAGTGGCCTCCTTCTGTGTGGATAAAGGTTGAGTAGAATGCTAAGCCAGGAAACTAAATTTAATCATTCATGCTAAAGTTACTGTGAGATGCTCTTTCACCTCACCTTTCCCCATGTGGGCAAATTCAAAGTATAGGGATTTGATATTTGCTCAGCTTTTCTAAACATTAAAAAAAGAAACACCAAAATGTCACAGGCTCTCCTCTTCTACTTTGTGGTGTTTGTATATAATGCCACTGACACGCGGATTTTGTTGTATCATATTATATGTCATTTGCTCCAAGTGAAAGAGCTAACTAATGAAATTACCTTCCCTCCTAATTTGTTAATTGCTGACCTCCCTTGTCCATTTGTCTTATAATTTAATTGTGCAGTTTTCCATGCTGAGCTTCAAAGACACTAAATATTTCAAGGCTCCAGTCTCTTCGTTCATCAGTCTATTAAGCAAGCCATAAACTGACTCTACATTTAGTGATTTATAGGCAAGATCTTTGCTGTGCTCAAAAATTCCATTTTTCTATGCAAAGAGGAAAGCATTTTTTCCTCTTACAAGTCTGCTGACAAAATATGAAGCAATTATTTGTTAAAAGATATTGTTTTTGTGATGCACCCGACTAAGCCAAACAAAGTCTGTCAAGTGCTTCCTGTTAGTGTTTACTCTGAGGCTAGATACCTGTCAACTCCTGCTTTGGCTTTTACTTCATTTGCATTTCTGTGAAAACATTCCTGGCTTTATTTTTGTGGTGCCACTTAAATTGCACATAAAATTCCTCTATGAGCTCTGCTTTTTTTCCCTCACAGAAAGTAAGATGTCTGAATATACTATTGTCCTTCTGTTTAATCTAAAGAAGCCAGAAGCTAGTGTTTTATGTACCCAGAATAACTAATGTGAAGAAGCAGTATGTTGATGATATCCAGTGCTCTTAACACTGTTGCTGCTATTCAAAGCATAAAGAAAAAATTCCAGGACTCATTCACCCTGATAGTGATAATGTGTTGGTAATAATTATTAACACCTTTAAGTCAATAAAAGGAAAGTAAAAAGGCTAGAAATGTAACCTCCATTTGGAACTTGGAACTTATCACCACTTTGATATGGAGTGGGAGGTGGAGGGATAGGAGGGATCATTCTTAAATGACTGAGAAAG
The DNA here is from genome assembly GCF_024711535.1 of Dipodomys merriami. NCBI lineage: Eukaryota > Metazoa > Chordata > Mammalia > Rodentia > Heteromyidae > Dipodomys > Dipodomys merriami. The sequence goes on from NW_027206068.1 coordinate 13,794,088, forward strand.
CCAAACACAAAATCCAAAGCAGAGGACAGATTTTTAGATAAGCTTATGAGAATTCTCATGGCAAATATGCTGTTCATGATTGGACCATTGAGACCATCTGGAAATGAAGTATAAAATAAAAATTTATGAGTGAAGCATTTTAATATGCTGCTTTGGGAGATCTTGACAACTCAGAGAAGTGATTCAGAAATATAGCACACACTGGCATGACTTGGGGCCCCCTTGCTGTGTGGAAAACTGAACTGCTTTTTGTGATGCCTATGCCTGCTGTGTTTACAAGCATACTCTTCAGATCCTCGTGTGCATGTGTTTACATGGAGCTGCAATGCACTTTATACAGAAGAAAACAGCAAGCTGAGTTACCTTGGTTTGGAGAAGTTTGCCCCTGGTGACCACAGTTCTGTTTACAAACACTTCTTTTGACTTTTTTGCAGTTTTTTGTCATGTGTATATCACAGAGCACTCCTATGTCAGTGTGAAGGCAAAAGTTTCTAGTACAGCCCGAGAGATCCTGAAGGTTGTGGCAGAAAAGATTCAGCATGCAGAAGAGGATCTGGCTCTGGTGGCCATCATGCTCTCTGGGGGTAAATTATTTTCTTTCCTTGATTGTTAATCTTTCACTGGATCTCCTCCAAAAGGAGAGAGCAAACCTGCTGCTCCTCCCTTCAGGTCCCACAGCTGGATGACCAGAGTAACAATAAGAATTGGCCTACCAGAGGTGTTTCCATGACAACAGTAGGGTACCTTTGAATACTGAATTTCCTACCCAGGAAGTGAATAGGCTCACCAGTGTTTTGAAATGCATTATAAAGCTTTTCTTATTTTGTACTTTAGATAAGCCTTTCATTTTCATATTTAAATTTACTTGGGAAATTGGTAAAGGATGAAATTACTGTAGGGAAAAAAAGAGAAAGTTGGCCTTGAACTAGTCATATTGCTAGTTGACAATTTAGTTTTTAGTCTCTTTTGGAAGAAAGGAAACTACTACAAAAAGCCAAAGCTCACAAGGCAGTGTTCCCTCAGCTGGATGTGGAGAGCGAGGCCCGGTGACAGTCTTGCCCTCAGCTGGACCTTATTCATCCTTCCAGAAAGGTTTATTGTCTGTTTTGAATAAGATCACAGATTACAAGCTGACACTATTGATCTATGCAGCCTGAACAGACATTTTCGTTTTCACTGGGGCCTGTCAGATCTCTAAGTCACTGGCCTCCTTTTGGGCCTACAATCTTTATTTAATATCTCATTAACCCTGTGAAAAACACAAAGGAAGTGACTGAGCATCAGAAGTTGAAAAATGGGGGCACTATGTGAACTAATCAACCAGAGATGGCTCGAGCTGGGGAGAGGAACAGAGAGATGGCATTCCCATTTGTCCTTGGTTACCATTCTACAGGGAAAGATAGACCCCAGAATAGCTGTGATGTTAAAGTATTATTAAACAGAACACTACTCCATGCCTGCTTCATGGCTCATAGGCTGATGGAACAGTCCTGCAGCCAGTCAAGTATATATACAAACAGAAACTTTCCTCTTCGGCCTAATGAAGGGGGTCTCTCTACTCTGAGAACTCTTATTAAAACATCATTCTGCTGGGCACTGGTAGCTCTCACATCTGTAATCCTAGCTACTTAGGAGGTTGAGATCTGAGGATCACTATTTGAAAGCCAGCCCAGGCAGAAAAGTCTGTGAGACTCATCTCTAATTAACTACCAAAAAGCCAGATGTAGAGGTATGGCTCAAATATTAGCTCACCAGCAAGAGCTGAAGGCCTTGAGTTCCAGCCTCAATACTGGCACAAAAAAACAAAACAAAAAACAAGCAAACAAACAAAAACCATGACCTAAGGCTGGGAGTGTTACCCTGTGGTAAAGCACATGGCTAGGAGGTGTAAGGCCTTGGGTTCAATCCCTAATGACCCCAAAATTACCTAGGGAAAAAAAGAGCAAGAATATGAAAAGCATGTGAACCCCATAATTTTAATCAGAGTGGTTCAATTTTTAGTCATGTATTTCAGATATTTCATATACATGGTATTTATATATATAATATTTAATTGTTGAGTGGTCAGAAACCTTAATGATTTTTAAGAGGCTTAATCTTCACCAAAAACAAGCATTTGCTTCTCAACATAGTACCACCTCAGAGAGTGGGTCCCCATTCAGACAAGAGGAAGGAACTAATGTGAGTTTTGTACGACTATGACCTATATCCCTCTGAAGCTGACTGTAGCCAACCACGAATCACGTGAGAATCTGTTGACTGATGGGTTCTTTTTCCCCACTCTGTATCTATCTGGTGACTGTGCAGTACCATTTTCACATTCTTTTAGACTCATCAGCAGGGGAAGTGGTGTCTCGGGTGCACAGACCATCAATAGCCCTTGATAGGACACCAGCTTCTTGTGTGAATCCTGTCATGCATTCAGAAATGTGTCATCATTTTACATCCATTGGAAGCTTTCTTCTTTTTCTGTAAAGAATCTTTCTGCCCACATCTTCCAAATAATAATGTTCTACTTAAGAAAAAAAATAAGCAGAGATAATAATGTATTCCTTTATCTAGTTATATATTTTTCTTCAGTTTCATTGCTTTTTCAGAAAAAAAATGACAATGAGGTCTGTTTTTTTTTTCCTTTTTGTCATAAAGTGATAAAGATATTGGAGGTTTTGTGGGTGTTTTTATAATCATAGCTACTTGGGAAACTGAGATCTGAAGACCAAGGTTTGAAGTCAGCCTAGTCAGGAAAGTCTATGAGACTCTGATCTCCAGTTAACAACCAAAAAGCTGGAATTGGATCTGTGGTTCAAGTGGTAGTGTGCTAGCCTTGAGCATAAAAAGCTGTCCACCAGGCCCTGAGTTCAAAACCCAGGATCAGTTAAAAAAGGAAAGGAAGGAAAGAAGGAAGAAAGAAAGGAAGGGAGGGAGGGAAGGAAGGAAGGAAGGAAGGAAGGAAGGAAGGAAGGAAGGAAGGAAGGAAGGAAGGAAGGAAGGAAGGAAGGATAGAATGAGAGCCATTCTTTTAGTTTTATCAAAAATAGCAAGCTTACCAAAAGTAATAATTAGTATTGGTCAAGTTTACTAGCTTTGCATTTATATTTAGGAACAATATATTGATTGTTTTTATAAAGAATTGAAAGTAATTAGGCAGCTTGTGTTCAAAAATCTTGAAACTATTCATTGCCTTTGAGTAATTTCATACTAAGAAACTATCTGAAGAAAACTGTCTGTAAGCAGACAAGGATTTATGCACAAGGATGTTGACATTAGCAAAATATATTATTACTGCTGCAATAATAGAACCCATTTATCAAGCACCTGTTAACATGTTAGCCCCTGTCCCAGTACTTAATATATATCATGCTGTTTAATTTATATGGCAGAAAAAAAGAAAACCATTAAATGGTCAACAATAGAGCAACCATTTGATGATATAATGGGCTGTTACATATTAATTAAACATGACATAGATAAGCAACAGAGATAAGTGAGTAAATGCTTATAGTGAAACCCTATATGGAATAATTACAAATGTGTCAATGTACAAATAATTGTGAATATGTATATTAAATAGTAATTAGAAATCTGTGTGTTTTTCTAGAGAGAGAATCATGAGTAAAATTTCTCTTAAAAAGTCCTGTGTTCTGAAGAATGAGTAAACATCACAGGGAAGAAGCAGGAAGGCGCACTCTGTGGGTGCTGAGCAGTGCTATCTCTTGTATCATTGTTCTCATTGTAAAAGATACAAAACTGGTTTCATTGTAAAAGGCGCAGTTTGTTCCTCTTAAATCTTAGTTTCTGTACTTTCAAATATTCTTCTTGGGCAACTTTCACTCTTTATATAGACTGCCTGGGTATACTTGCATTTCTAATCACTCTTTTTCTTTTACCTATTTTTTAAATAAAGAAAAGCATGAGCTTCAGCCAAATGACTTGGCCGTTACCAAATCTCTGGAGGCGTCTAGTCGGATCTGTGTCTACCGGAAGGACCTGGCTGATACATTGGTAAGGATCTTAGCCTCAGATGTCAGGTTCAGTGTGTCTTTACATATTGTTTTTACTTTATAAGGAAAAGGGGTATATTTTTTAGCTCATAGTTCTGGAGGTACAAAGTCTATGGGCCACATCTCCTCATGGATCTTCTTGCTGGTAGTCTCAAGGAAGTATGTAGTATGACATAGCATGAGACAGAGAGCATATGTGTCTGTATTGCATATACTTTATAATGAGAAAAAGGAAGGAAAAGAAAATTTAACTATTCCCTCCCCTCACCAATGATACTTTTGCAAGATATCACTGCTTTTCAAATGAGGCCCAACCTGAGACTCTAAACCCTTCCTTCATGTAACCTTGCTTTTATCTGATCCCTTGAAATAAGGGATTTGAGACAAGTGACTTCCTTTCTCATGGAATTTAAATTCCATTTCTGTAGAGAGATTAGGTTGAGAAACACATGCTGGATTTATTGTCCTTCGATTCAGTGAACTTGATGATGTACTCTAATGTTCCATTTCCTTGAAGAAAGAGTTAATTGCCAGGCTTCCCTGTGTAAGATGGAGTCCTTAACCACGAGATACCAGATGCCGCTGAAGAACAAGTATTTGAGGAAATGTGGAATTCACCCTTCAAGTTATTTTCATTTTGAATTTTAAGAAATTTATGGATAGATGGATCTTTTCTACTGTTATTATACCTAAATAACTTCAGTCTTGTTATTGTTTTCTGAAAGGTAGGGCCAGTCTAGCTCCATCATCTAAAGAAAGAGTGTGCTTAGGGTGATTGAAACATCTAGAGTCAGACTTCTCTTCTTCTCTCATATAGTCATCAGTGAGGTAGGTCTTTCTAGCTGGCCCCTTTTGTGTATGTAATTGAAGAAGCCTTTTGGTGACCATGGGTTAACAAAAATTGCCTTAGTAAAAGTATTTTCCATGAAATGATCTGCAGTATATCACAGTAATTTTAGTTACTATTTATGTTTATACTTATTACCAGACATGAATGTGTTGAGTGATTTACATATAGTATCTCATTTAACTCTCCCAGTCATCCTGTGAGGTTCAGAAAGGCTGAGCAATTTGCTCTTACTTCCAACAGACAAGTGTGCTAGGATTTTAAATCCCACTATGTTTGACTCAGAAGCTCCTGCACATCCTTTCGTTTGTGGATAATGAGGAAGGAGAGGGAATGATTTGCTTCAGCCTTTCCTATGCTATCAATCAGCAGCCACAGGTCCTGTGTAATTATACACTGGTGTAACAGGACAAACTAGGTCTTATGCAGCATTTTTGAGTAAACAGCGAGGTTGGTTTTACTCCTCCCACAGAGGACAACAATCTAATAATCATAGCTACTGTGGGGTTCCTTGTAGTGGAGACCCTCTACTGTGTCTCTCCCTCCTGCCTTGGTCACACAAGCTTCTCATGAAGTTTCTTGGAGTGCATGTCTACCCCTGACCAGGGCCAATCTCAGAGTCTAAAGTAGGTCTTGGAGCAAAGCAGTGTGGTGACGGGTGCTCTAAACATCCTGTCCTAAATATTTTCCCCACTGATTTTAAACACCATCTCACATGTCTTAGAAGAAGCAGATTTAGGTATTTCATTTCCAGATTTCCTTTAAAGTAGAACATTGAATAATATGTGAAACCCACTTGTACTTACTGGTACTTTCAATATATTAGTGAGTTTTCCTAGAAATCCGGACTTAGAGCCATCCAGAGAAATACGAAGTATTTCTGGACCCAGGTAGTGCACAGAGGACAGAACTAGGATTAGGGGCACATTGATGGAAATGGACGAAGAACAAAAAGACAAACAAATCTTTCCAGCAGGGATTGGTAGAACTTTCTACCTCCTGTTGAGACATCCTTTTGAGTCTGTGTTGTAATGTCCCATTCTAGCTGGCACATACATCCCTGAGAAGCCCTCGCTTCCTTTCAGCACTCATGAGCTCCTTCATCCAGTCAGCGCCATCTGCCCTTCAGGCTGAGTCCTGCCCTGGGGTTGCGAAGGCAATTTGTACCTTGACCTGCCATGAAAGAATCAGTTCTGTGGGACAGCTCCGGGAAGGTCCTGCATCTTGTTGTTGTGTGTTTTTTAATGAGGAAAGTTTTTGTAATTGCAAAGCTTCTAAAAATGCAAATCGTGTTTTTTTTCAGACTAGAAGGAAGGATTAACACTTGGCATCTGAAATGTTCCCTTTATCCTGACATGCCATTTATTTCTGCAAATTCCTACCCTTTTGCTTTCCAAGCCATTAACTGTTCAACCTCTCAAGTGAGAGAATTTATATTTTAATTGAAAAACATCAAATTATTTTGGGAAAGTGCAAAATTATTTTTAATAACTAACAGTGATGATAGACTTAAGGTTGCTTTGGCATCTGATTATTTCATGCCAGATTTGTAAGGAAGCCCAGTCACCAGCCTCATAGGGACTAGGCCCCATTTATATAGGGAAAAAAATAGTTAGTACATAAAATAATCAGCTACCATGAGATTAGAATTGAGATAGCTTTTATATTTTTTTGTTTCATGTTAGAATTTTTTTTCTCGGTCATTTTAATAACATTTGTAAATGTATGTCTGGGATGAGACTTGTTAAACCTATTTCCTGTAAAAGCCATGTCTGCCTTTATTGAAGTGCACTATGACATTTCTTTTGTTTGTTTTTATACTAACCCTGCTGGCACATTAATTCTTACCAGAAGCCAAAGTGATTCCAGGGCTTTCATTTTCATTATGCTGTCTGCCAGCGCAGTGTTTTATAATCAGGTTTGTGAGTGGGTGTGTGGGAGCTGGAGGGGGAGGGGAGAAATGACCTCAGGGGCATATCTGACCGCATTCTCCTGCTTCCAAGACCCTTTCCTTCATTGGCTGACTCGCCGAAGGTGAACAGACCAGGGAAAATACTAAGTGCACTCAGGAAAGATTACTTTCCTAATCTAGGCTTCTAGTACCTTCCTACAGACAGCCAATTCACTATAAAGCATTTGGCAATTACTGAGGATCCTCTTACTTCTCTCTGCTGGTTTAGAACCCGTTTGCAGAAAATGAGGAATCACAGCAAAGGTCGATGAGGATTTTGGGAATGAACACTTGGGATCTTGCTTTGGAATTAATGAATTTTGATTGGAGTCTGTTCAATTCAATTCATGAGGTAAGTAGGGAGTGAAAGCATAAAAGCACTAAGACTGCTTTAACTGTGAATTCTTCCTGAAGATACTTGCATGGTGGTTTAGTTATTCTAAGATGCTGTGACCCCAGACAGCTGGGGACTTCAGATATATTGAAGGTCATCCTAGGGAAATAAGACTATGTGACCATGCTTTATTTACTCCTAGAGCAATTCTATGCTGGGGTTTAACATGTATATACACATTTATATGGGTGTATAACTTACATGATTTTATGTACATATGTATCTATATATATAAAATGCTGTAATGAGATTGAAGACAAATTTTGCCTTTGATGTTAATATTTCTACTTCTTTCCATGAAGTATATGAGAGTTATATAAGAAACATTTATGTATATGGAAATATATATATATGTATATCCTTCCTTTTACTTAAAAACATTCCATAAATTTAAGACCCTGCTGTATGACATCACTCATAAATTTTGGGTATATTTAATTTTTCATTTCTCCTTTTAGAAGGGATTATAGCATTTATAAATGATAGATTAGGAGGACAATGCTGCCACAATTAATGAGTAAATTTGGCAATGGAAAGGCTCATGGGAACCAGAAGATGAAAAATGTTACAGCCTTGTGTAACCATATGCTGCATTTGTTTGCCATGTAGTGGAATTTGTTTGTTCTAACATGGTCTTCTCTTCTGAGAGGGAACTTTATTCCCAATTTAGAAGACACTCAGGTTTCATTTGGAAAGTCTTCCAAAGTTTTTCATATTTTTCTTCATTTAGAAACTCCAACATGATGATCTGAATTTTAACAAATAGGGAACTCATTCAGGCTAATGACTAGTGTCTTTGGAACTATTAGCAGCGTGCAAGGTGTTGCTGCATATGCAGTGGAGAATTCTGTAAAATTGAGAAATCTATAAAATCTGTGTGGATTACTTCTATCAAAATACCCTCAAAAACCAAATCTAACAAACTAATCTCATCTGTTACTTTGTGCGTGATTATATAAATAGTTAAATGGACCCACTTTTTTTTGTAAGTTATTGGTTCCCACCCTTCATCTAGATTTTCTTTCTATTTATATTTTGACTATATCTTTTGACATCAGTGGTTATCAAAGAGAAGATACCCAAACCACCATCATTAGTACCACCTGGAAATTTGATAGATTTACTGATGTTCAGAGCCAGGCATGGTCTTGCCTACATATAGTTGTAGTTACTTGGGAGGCTGGAGCAGGAACATCACTGAACATCACATGTTCAAAACCAGCCTGAGCAACAGAGTAATGCTCTATCACAAAAAGGGGGGCAAGAATTCTCTTTAGCCTTTCCTCCTGCAAAGGTCCTGATGCACACTAAAATTCTATAACCATTGGGTATAAAGTACACCTTAACAAAGATGTTCATCTTCCACAATTTTTATGTAATTATTTTGGGGTATGTGAGACCTCCTTTTGGCCCATGATTTAAACTTCAGATTTAAACTTTCATTTATATGAAAGTCATAGATCTTCATAGAAATACGTCTTCCTCACATTCTGAAATTTTACTTTGCATGAAGATTCTAAGTGAATATTATTGAATGAGGCATCTCTGAAACTAAAGATGTTATTTCAAATTTGATACATGATTATTCAGCCTGTTTTCTGTTAATATACTAATGATATGAGAACAGCTCTTTAAAAATGGACTCAATCATGCACATCCTGACTTTAAAAATAAACCCCACCATGAATACCTTTTTTGTTTTCAGCAAGAGCTAATCTACTTCACCTTCAGCAGACAAGGAAATGGGGAACACACTGTGAACCTCAGCCTTTTGCTCCAGAGATGTAATGAAGTCCAGCTCTGGGTGGCCACAGAGATTCTGCTTTGCAGCCAGCTGGGTAAACGAGTGCAGCTGGTGAAAAAATTCATCAAAATTGCAGCTCAGTAAGTATCTGTGGTGCAGAGCACTGTTTATCTCATATCTGTGAGAAGAGAATACATTAGGGTTTTTTTTTAATTCCTGTGATAAGAAAAGTTGGGATGTAGAAGTATAATATTGAATTAAGTGACCAAATGGTTGAAAAGGTCTGTTTTTGAATATTTATGTCTTTGCATTTGAAGTATTTATATCTGAAAGTAAATGTCAAAATACCAGACTGAAGCACTCTGCTCTGTGCACACAACTAATGAGCAGGCAGTCTGCAGTCCTTTGGTATGGCTGGCTGCTCTGTAAGTAAGCCAAGAAAGTAGGAGAAGATGATGTATAGGAATAAGAATAGAAACTAGTGTGCTCTAGGATGTTTGATGCCCACAACATGAACATGGACAGATTCATTCATTATGAGTACCTCTACTGAGCAGGGCCAGTCTAACCTCTCATCCTCCAAGCATAAACAGCCAACCATGGCCACTTCTACCAAGCTTTTATGCCAAATGCTTTCTCCTCACAATCATGTGTTCTGAAGTAGGCTGTGGGGACTGACTTTTGAAGGTGAGAATCTTGAGTGAAAAGCTTTCTTACAAATTCCAGTTATATAGCAAAATAGGACCATAATGAGATGTTTCTTCCAGATGTTTCATCCTTGACTGTCATATTCAGGGTCAAGTAACACATGCACTTACCACTTTTTCAATGTTTCTGTATTAAACTTGCCTTTTTATATAGGACTTCTTCACAGGGCTTTGTTTGCTTTCAAAGAACGGGAGCCTAGTACAGAACATGGTAAACAGCAGTGACTCAATAAACGTTGAAAGAATGAAATTTTAGTGACTTGATGTGAGCTTCTTTCAAAACATGGGATGAATACCTTAAGACAGGACATAATAGAAACAAGCAGCACAGATCAAAATCTCCAGTTCCTTCTGCCTTGCATGCCTCACAATTCATTTCTCTTTTGTCTTCCTAAGTCATGTGTATAACAGACAGTATTCAAGTATAATTGATGTTTGTGGGGAATTGATTTCAGGATCCTCATGGATAACAAAACCCATAGGTGCCCAAGTCCCGTATAAAAAGTAGCATAGTATTTGCAAATAATGTACACACATCCTCTTCTATACCTTTTCTCTAGATTACCTGTGCTACTGAGTACAGTGTCAATGGCTGTGAAAATAGTTGTTCTACTGAATTACTTAGGGAATCATAATAAGAGTTTGTACATTCTAACATAGACAGAGCTATCACGGTCTAACCACATCACTCTGAGACTCATTGAATGTACAGGTGTGGGCCCTGTGGATATGGAGAGGTGACTGTACCTCTCGGTGTAATATTTCAGGAAATACACATAGATGGTTTATTGTATGGGAAGATCTATGCAATGTGGAGTGGGGAAATCCGACTAAGTGTACTCAATCCTGCCACCTTCGAGGAGCTTGCCATCTGCTAGGGGTACTCCTGTAGCACATCCAGCTGTTGCTGTTGTGAAGAATTGAGAAAGGGTCCTTGTATGAGATTTGTATCTATCCTGGGCTTTAAGGGAAGGAAAGCTCATAAAATTAGGGTGTGGGAAAGGGATAGGGAAACAGTGGTGAAGGAAGGGATGTGTGTATGTGGTGCGGGGTGCCTGTACTGGGACTTGATTCAGGCCCTGGGTGCAGTTCCTGGGCTTTCTTGCTCAAGGCTGGTACCTTACCACTTGAACCACACTTCCACTTCTTTTTTTTTGGTAGTTAACTAGAGAGATAAGAGTCTTACAGACTTGTCTGCCTGGACTGGCTTTGAACCGTGATCCTCAGACCTCAGACTAGGATTATAGATATAAGCCACTAGCCCCCAGTGAGAGCAGGATCATGGTAAGGTTCATGTGAGTTATAGGTAGGATTTGATGGGTAAGAATTTGGAGGAGCATCTCTGAGTAGAAGGCATTTTGAAGACAGAACCAAGCCTTGAGCAAGAAAGGCAAACTCAGTGGCTCTGGCTCTGAGGAGGAGTAGTGTGAGGAGGTTGTGGGAGACTGATCAGCAAAAGAAAAAAAGATCAAACCATATAGGATCTGAATTCCAGATGCGTCCAGCGGGTAGTTGACTGGAAAGTCTGTGGCCAGAAACTGATAGGATCACAGTTGTCTTCAGGAAGGCAAGAAGTAGCACAGAGATTGCCCTGTAGGCCAGGGAGCTCTAGAAGGAAGCAGATGTTGTATTTTCTGAGACAAGAGATGGAGACAGCACCTGTCTGGGGTGATTAGGCAGAAGAAGCAACAAATATGCCTAAAGCTTGGCTAGCTATTAGGATGAATACTACCCCTCCCCTCTAGATCCTTTCCCCAATGCATTCTGAAATAGGCTGTGAGATTCTTGAAGGTGAGACTCTTTTGAGTAAAAAAGCTTTCTTACCAATGCCAGTTACATAGAGAAATAGGAAATTAATTTTCTAAGGAGTAAATGACACCACCCAGCTCCCTTCTTGGTATAAGATTATCTCTGTCCTCAGGGAAATGAAATATATTCACATCTTCTCCATATAGCACCATGCTCTTGAATTATTTATGGCACTGGTCTCTATCTTAGCCCCTGGGATCGAATGCCAACAGAAACATAAAGTTAAATTCCCTATAATCACACTAGTAGGAATAACCAAGGGAAAACAGTAATTTCCACAATCATGAAGTGTTTTTCCTGCCTAAGGCATCCTATTTGCATATTCATGTCTCCCTCCTTCTCACCATCCCCATCCCCCACCTCAGTGGAGATAGTTTTATTTCCTCACACAGGGACAAAAGAGTGGCTGCTGGACTAGAATGTCTAGTCTGACAGTCTGTTATCACAGAATGAATGATCCATGGTAACAAAATTCCAGACCAGAACAGTAGCTAATATTTGATCTGTGCCAATTTGTCTTTCTCAGAAATTGGGGCTATATTAAATCTTTTATTAAAAAGAGATCCAGGTATTTTCTCTCCTCTGTGTGTGTGTGTGTGTGTATGTGTGTGGGTGTGCGCGCGCGTGCGCGAGCCTGTGTGTGTTGAAAATCCATACAGACCAGGAAAATTATATTTGGGGAGCTCAAAGATAAAAAGATGAGAATTATAACAAAATTGTAGCTAAATGATGCTGAATAAAAAATGAATACTTACCGTTTTGTCATGACAAATAATAAAGCATTTACTCAGAAGTTTTGGTCTTCAGATTCAGCAAATGCTGTGTGTGCACAGCTTGTCTTTGTATTAGGCAGTCAGATATGGGCAGAATATAAAAGTGAAGGCGACACGCACTATAGCCCTCATTGAGGGGTCTGCTGTCTGGTGGGGTTGATTTGAGTAGAGCCTCCACCAGCTGGGAGAACTCAAACCTGTGTCAGGGGTAAGAGGCATCCACAAGGAGATTCTGTGTTCATCAGAGGAGCCAGGTATTTCAAAGTATCAAGTCAAGAGATACCAGTTCAAGTGTCTGTTATAATGAGATAGAAGGTGTGGAATGAGGAAAATAAATGGCAGAAGGAAGGCAGAGTTAGTGCCAAAGCCTTTAACAGCAGTGGTTTTTCAAAAACAAGCCAACCTCTAAGCCACAGAGCAGTCTATCAGTAGAACATACCAAGCAAGGCCCATCCAGAAGAATTTTGGCAAGAAACCAGATGAAGCACTCAAAAAGACTGAGGTGTGGGGCCGCGTGACTGGCAGGAGACTGCAGGCAGAGGCAGGATCTGGCAGGTCTCAGGGGGAGAGGACATGCCAGTGGGGGGTCCACAGTGAGGTCTCTGTAGGACACGTCAAGATCTTCCACACTAGAACAGTAGTGCCTGCCTAAGTGCATCTCTTCATGGGAAGAGAACTTCTTCCCTGGAGCTGGAAGCCTGGGCAGTGTCTGGTCTTGACAGGCGAACCTGCCAGAGCATAGCATTTGCTATCTTTGTAGTATTACTAAATCCCTAACCATTTCTCTGCCTCCAACCTTTGCGGGCACAGAAGTTTATAGGATATAGGACAAGCCTTAGCCAGGCAGTGGTAGTGTATGTCTTTAATCCTAGCACTTATTCATAATCCCAGCATAGCACGCTGAGGTAAGAGGAAAGTGAATTCAAGACTAGCCTGGATTATAGAGAAAGAGAGACCCTGCCTCAAAAAACCAAAACATAATGAAACAAAAAATTCAGTTAAAAGCCTCATAGCTTTTACCTTAAAGTATAACAGCTGGAAGTCCAATATTTTTTTTAAAAAAATCACTTATATAGTAAAAGTATATATAAAGTTACAGCATTTTACATAAGGGAGAAACTGAAAATAATTTAAAGGCCAACACAAGCAGAATACATAACCAAAATATGGAATATGTAGCCTGGTGCTAGAGGCTCACACCAACAATCCTAGTTACTCAGGAGTCTGAAGTCTGATACTGAAAGTTCAAAGCCAGCCTGGGCAGACATATCTGCAAGATTCTTTTTTTTTTTTTTTTTTTGGTCGGCCGTGGGGCTTGAACTCTGGGCCTGAGCGCTGTCCCTCAGCTTTTCAGCTCGAGGTGAGCGCTCTACCACTTGAGCTATAGCGCCACTTCCAGTTTTTCTGGTGGTTATTGGAGATAGGAGTCTCACGGTCTCTCCTGCCCGGGCTGGCTTTGAACCGCTATCCTCAGATCTCAGCCTCCTGAGTAGCTAGGATTACAGGCGGGAGCCACCAGCGCCCGGCATCTGCAAGATGTAGTATTTGCTAGCCAGCAAATACTAGAAGTGGAGGTATGTTTCTTATGTGTGTATATGTATATATGTATCAGCGATGATTTATGAAGAGTGTAGTACATAATACAGCATGGATTTACTTGGAAAAGGAGGGTTCAGCCAATTCTGAGACTTTAGTGGAAATGTGTTGAAGAGCTGCCTCTGAGGAAGGTAATGCATGATGGGTACTTCTCTGCTCACTGCTGAATATATTTATAGTTTTCATGTTTCAGTATCAAAGTAAGAACCATACACTGGTGGCTCACACTTATAATCCTAGCTACTCGGGAGGCTGAGATCTGAGGATTGCGGTTCAAAGCCAACTCAGGCAGAAAAGTCCATGAGAGTCTTATTTCAATTAACTACCAGAAAATTAGAAGGGAAACTATGGCTCCCAGTGGTAGAGTGCTACCCTTGAACAGAGCTCAGAGACAGCACCAGACTCTGAGTTCAAGCCCCATGACTGACCAAAAGAAAAAAAAAATCAAAGTGGGGCACTGTTAATCTTATTTTGGTTTTTTGTGGTTTGTGTGAGTGAATGTGTGTGTGTGTGTGTGTGTGTGTGTGTGTGTGTGTGTGTGTGTGTGTGTGTGTGTATGCGTGTGCTAGTACTGGGGCTTGAGTTCAAGGCCTGGGTTCTGTCCCTAAACTATTTTGCTCAAGGCTAACATTCTACCACTTGAGCCACAGCTCCATTTCCAGCTTTTTGGTCATTGGTTATAGGTAAGAGTCTCACAGTGTTTTCTGCCTAGACTGGCTTTGAACTGCAGTCCTCAGATCTCAGCCTCGTAAGTAGCTAGGATTACTAGCTACCAGTGCTCAGCTAGCCTTAATTTTAAAACCTTACCTCAGAGGAGTAGTTTTCTATTTTTTAATTGACTTTTTTATATGGTTATTACTAAGTCATTGTACAAAGTAGTTACAATTCCATGTCAGTTATGAGTAATCAGTGTCACCTCTTCTATTGCTCTCCCTTATTTCCCCACTCTCATCCCTACCCTTGTTATGTACTTCCGTTTTTACATAATGCACATTGAATATAACGACTGAATTTTCTAACGCTTCCTCCCTCCATTCATGTGCCTCCCCTCCTGCTTTGCCCACCCTGCAAAACATGTTTCCTCAGAGAAGTGGTTTTCAAGCACTGTCTAGATAACAAAGTGTCTAGAATTCTAGCTAACATGAAGCCACGCCCCCTCTCCTGGCTTTGACAGTAGTATGCTGTTCACTTAAATCCCCTTGCTCAAATGAAGTTCTGCAAGCCACATAACCTTATGGGGTGATCTACATGATCTTTTTTTTTCCGTTTTATGAAGTGAAAAATGGGGGCCAGTAACTCCAAAACATATGCCATATTTTAATATATGCATGCCTTTTTTTCTGGCTGCAAGGAAAAAGTGTCTGAGTAGAGTAGAAGGAATACCTTAGGCCCTTGCGGGGAGAGAGGCTTCATTGTCAAAAAATAAGATCAGCATATCAGCTAGAGAAGCTACACAAGCAAGCATAGTGTGGAGAAGAGATGGACATTTAATAAGCCATTCCAATTGTGTGCACATGTGCAAAGTATTCGGTTGAAATTGCAGATGGGTCTAAAATACCTTGTAGGAGAGGAGGCATCTCGTGAATTATCAGGAGGGTCGGGAGCCCAGACCATTTCCTAAAGGAAGGAAGAGCCCAAGTGCTGGGAGCCATTTCTTGCAGGTTAGAAATGGCAGGGGGAAGGATGCCTGGGCTGAGCCTATGCCTGGGTGAGTCTTTTGTTGTTGTTTTTTGCTTCATCTCTTGTGATTTCTGTGGTTGAAGGAGTGTTTCCTCAAAGTGTCCTCTTTTGTCCTTTGTTCCATAGCTGCAAAGCCCAGCGAAATCTGAACTCTTTCTTTGCTATTGTGATGGGTCTCAACACTGCCTCTGTCAGCCGGCTGTCACAAACCTGGGAGGTGAGCTTTGGGGTTTCACTAGGGGGATGGGAAGTGTGGGCAAAAACTGAAATGTTCCAGGGAAAGCCTTCATTTAAAATATATTCATTTAGCTGGGTACAGTGTCTGATACCTGTAAACCCACTTACTTAGAAGTTGGAGGTAGGAAGGATCACAGTTGGAGGCTAGCTGGGACACAGTTAGTTGAGACACCATTTCAACCAGTAAGTTGGGTGTACCTGTCATCCCAGCTACCAGGAGTAGTAAATAGGAGGATCTTGGGTCAAGATGGCTAAAGAAAAATGGAAGATGCATAAAGCGTAAAGAGCTGGGTGCAGCTCAAGTGGCAGGCAGAATGCCTGCCTAGCAAACATTAGTTTAAACACACTAGTACTATGTATGAATGAGTAAATAAATAAGTACACATTGATTTGAATATCTTAAGTGAGATAAGTAATACCCAAGGTAAGAATGTTAAAAAATAATAAGTCAAGGTGGTAGGGAACATCTCTATCAGTAGTCTTTAAAATGGTTCTCTAGTATATATGAAAGAGAAAAATCGTATCTACTCCCCAACTGACCTCATCGTGTGTGTGTGTGTGTGTGTGTGTGTGTGTGTGTGTGTGTGTGTGTGTGTGTGTGTGTGTGTGTGTGTGTGTGTGTGTGTGTGTGTGTGTGTGTGTGTGTGTGTGTGTGTGTGTGTGTGTGTGTGTGTGTGTGTGTGTGTGTGTGTGTGTGTGTGTGTGTGTGTGTTGGCCCTGAGCCTCTCAGTGGCATGGTTCAGGCAGTGTGTTCACTGGACACATTGTAACATTTGCCAAAGCAAAGCAATTTTCATAATTGCTTTTTTCTTAAAGAGGGCATATAAAATTTAGTGAGTTTCAGGCCTCCCAAGTTCTGGCTTTGCTCTTTGTTTTATGAAGGTTGTTTGGGTTATGAAATGCCAGACCTGGGAACTTCTTTACTTAACCTGACACAGGAGGTAGACTACCTCCCCTCGGTGGCCCATCCCCTCTTTCCTTTACTCTTTGTTTGCTTCGCCCTCCCTTTCCTGCTGACTGCCTACTATACTCTACCATTTCTCTCTCCTTCTGTGATCCTCTAACCTTCCTCATTTGTGCTCCAGCCTGTGTGTGTGACTCAGGTCTCCTTGGCCTTGTCTCATAGTGCCCTCAGATGCAAAACCTGTCACTGATTTCTCTTATGGCTCTTTGAATCAGGGGCCATTTCCAAAAGGTATGTGTTGTGATGGCCTAGGGGTCTGGGTCAGTGCTCCTTAAAGAGGTTCAAAGATGAAACAGAGAGAGAGAGAGAGAGAGAGAGAGAGAGAGAGAGAGAGAGAGAGAGAGAGAGAGAGAGAGAGAAGAAGGGAGGGAGAGAGGGAGGGAAAGGGAAAGGGAAAGAACAGAAAAGCTTGCCTGCTCTGGTTAAGCACATACATCCCAAGGCATTCACATACCTCTAAGGTTAAAGGAGACATGACAGACGCCATAGCTGATCTGAGCAAGCAGTATGAACACAAATAGTTTGCAAGCATCTGTGGGAAGTAGAATTTGAATTAAATCTTGAAAGAAACTTTAGTCTGCAAATATTGAGAGGAGCATAAATTTAATTAAATTCAAATAATTTAGTGTTCATATAGCCTGCCTGCCATATACTAGGACTGTATCAGTACCAGGTAAATAGATTAATAGGCCCTTGGAAGAGAGAGAGAGAGAGAGAGAGAGAGAGAGAGAGAGTGTAAGGAAATTTTGACCAAGTACCCTGAGACCAGGGAGGATAAGTGGAGGGAATTCATGCAACTTATAGAATGAATAGATGGACAGCCCAACAGAGTGACCACAGGTCTCTGAATCTGCTGAATGGATAAATGAAAGTGATGACACTATCCCAAACAGGGAATACAAGAAACTACATAAGTGAATGGACATGGCCGCATTCCCATATTTATAAAGGTGGCAGTGATCAGTCATAGCTCAAATGTAAATCACTTTGACTTTGGACACATTGAGTTTGTATTGCCATTGGGAGGTGGATTTCTAAGTCATAAAGCTCAGAGGAACAATTGCCAGTAGTCATAAAAGTCAAAACAGATTAACCGGGCCAATTGCTGTGAGAAACTAAGTCCAGATTCAGAATTAAGGACTGAAAAATTGTTCCAAGGAAATAATGTACAAGTCTGATTACTTCAATTTGTTTTGGAAACAGACAATCCCATGAACATCTAAACATCTTCTTGAACCTCGTTGTTAGTGTTCATGGACCGAATCTGTTTCATACCCAGTCTCTGTATGTGCAGCTGGAGGTCAGAGAGCTTAGGGACCAATGCACCAAACCACGCTGCCAGAAAGGGGGAGAGCAGAATTCACACCAACTTCAAGTCTGAGTTCTCCTCCACAGAGGGCCCGTAGTCAGAGTGAAGGTGCCAGGTTTCCTCTCCTTCACATTAGAGGCAGTCTGGGGCACCGTTTGTAGATGTGGTTGGGTGGAACAGTCCAGTGATTCTGCCCATTAAATACATACAAACCCCGTCACTTAAGGTTTCTCTGCCCATCACCATTTATCCCTCTGTAGTGAAATATAATTAAGTCATTTATATTAAAAACATCAGCCAGCATGATTATTTCCCACTCAGCAAGATCATTAAGAAGATGAGCACATTTGTCAAGTGTAAAATGTAGAACAATCTCAAGTTTTTATTAAATGACCACCAGTGTGTGCAATGTCTAACCAGCTAGATTACCCAGTAGTGGGGCTTTGAGCTTTTCTTAGCAGTGTTCCTAAGGCCTGATATAATAAGGAGATGATGAAAATTGCATCATGAGAAACAATCAGGAGAGCCTGATGATAGAAGTATTTATGTTTAAGCCGGGCGCTGGTGGCTCACGCCTGTAATCCTAGCTACACAGGAGGCTGAGATCTGAGGATCACAGTTCAAAGCCAGCCCGGGCAGGAAAGACTGTGAGACTCCTATCTCCAATAACCACCAGAAAACCGGAAGTGGCACTGTAGCTCAAGTGGTAGAGCGCTCGCCTTGAGCTGAAGAGCTGAGGGACAGCGCCCAGGCCCAGAGTTCAAGCCCCACGACCGACAAAAAAAAAAAAAAAAAAAAAAAAAAAAAAAAAAAAGTATTTATGTTTAAAAATATAACAGAAGTAAGCGCAACTCAGTGAACTCTGCATCCTCAAAATAAATTGACCTCTGTGACTTTTCATTGTTTGTTTGTTTTTTTTAGAAAATCCCTGGGAAGTTTAAGAAACTTTTCTCTGAACTTGAAAGTTTGACAGTAAGTAATTGTCTAACCCTAAAGCAAAGCAGACTCGCTCCTCACATTAACTGCTAGTGTCCAGTTTCCTTCTGGTTTCAGTCTGGTTTCAGTGGTCAGAGTCTAGACTAATTTGACAAGAGAGATATTGAGAAAAGAGAGGAAAGGGAAAAGAAAAAAGAAGAAGAAAATTGATGAAAATGTTGCTTTGCTCTGTAGGGGGTGAAGCAAGTTGAGGATGCTCCTTCCTGTCTCCCTGTAAAAGCATGCTCATGGTCTGTTTCACAATCTATAGAAGTAATCAGTATAAATTTAGTGTTCCATTAGTTCTTGCACATTATTCTGTCTGCCTTTTTTTAAACTAGTTCTTAGTTTTAGACACAAAGTTTATAGTTTTTTCTAGCAGAATGACAGTATTCTTGTTTCTTTACATTGTCTATGTATTATAAGGACAGTTTTTCCTTGCAGTGGACCTAACAAAAGGCTTTGCTCTTACCTCCTGATAGAAATTATGTAGAGTAAACTGTACTTAAAGAACCCATTTGAAGAAAATAATGGGGCAATCAAAGGTGTCTCTCTTCACAGTCATTTCCCCTTATTGTAAGCCAATAACTTACATTTCATTTATCACCTAGATTCCCTGCCCTAATTTAGTGAGTTTATTCTCCTAGGAAACCTTTATCTCCTTCATTCTCAGAAAGAAACTCTCTATATCTAAATCATGTTCAAACTATAAAGCAAATTGTTCCAATAGCACATTGATTTTTTTTTCATTTTCTTTGTAATCTGCTTGGTTTGGCAGGATCCTTCTCTAAATCACAAAGCCTACAGAGATGCATTCAAAAAGATGAAGCCACCAAAAATCCCATTCATGCCCTTACTACTTAAAGGTAAGGATTTCCTATCTTTTATGCCTTGTAATGTTGTCTTGTAGAAATACATCCTTCTAACTAAGGAGGGCAGAAAACTACTGGTTTCTCTCTTTACAATAATTTTGACATTACAAACCAACATTCATTTGTTTGTTTCTCATGTGTGCTGATATTAGGGCTTGAATTCAGGGCCTAAGTGCTGTCCTTTAGCTTTTTTCTAAAAACTGACACTCTACCACTTGAACCACAGCTCCACTTCCAGCTTTTTGCTGCTTAATTGGAGATAAAAATCTCATGTCCAGGATGACTTCAAACCTCAATTCTCACATCTCAGCCTTTTGAGTAGCTAAGAATACAGGCATGAACCACCAGCACCCAGCAGCACCCCGTTTTTAATTTACTTTGTTTCTTAACCTGCATTATTTTCTTTGAGTCAACCATATACTTATTTCAAACAAGAATAAGACTGATGTAAGGAACCCAATAGTGATATTCACACTCCATATTTCCATCCTGCATTTCAGAGACAACAACCCAATACATGGTGTGGAGTGAGCGATTTCTTTAGATGACAAGTCAGTATAGTGTGTGAAAAGTCACTGGTACAGAGTGTACTTTATGTTTTCAAGGAGTGAAATCCAATTAGGAAAGTATCTAACAGCTCCAAGGTACACCACCGGCCTCTCATGTAGAGCACATAGAAGTCATCAGGAAAGATGGCAGCTACACTTACTGATACCTCTGTGGTCTGTCTTATAAAACCTGAGCATTACTGAAAAGGAGCTCTTTGGGATCTGGCCTGAGGTCCCAACACTCTGTGTGCATCTTTACCCGTGTGCTGCCTAGGAAAATGGGGATTTACAAATTTTTCTTGACCATATTTTAATTCTTTCAAGGGGCTTTGTAAGAGTTCTTCATCCAGCCTTTGCTATTTCAGGGTAATGTGACTGCACCCATAAGTACAATTGTGGGAATGAGCTGCATGGGAACGGTAACTCGAGCTGGCCTGGCCATCCTTCTACATCTCTCCCATGGCCAACCCCCACTGGCATGCAGCTGGTGTTACCAGCCTGGGCTCTCTCCCGGGTTTTCACCTAGTGTGGAGCCAGAGACCCTATGAAACAAGGAAGTGGTGTTAGGACAGTTCTGAGGCACACAGGATGCCTCCTTCAAACCCAAGAGTGCCTGTTAAATACAAATAAAGGAAATAAGGAGAGGCTGCAATGCTAACATAACAATTTCAAAGTTCATTTGAGCTTCTTGTATTTATTTGTTTTTAAGGTAAGTTTAGTCAAGCTCATTGTTTTAATTTGTAAAATGAAATGCCTGTAGCTGGAACGTGAATGGTGGCACAAAGAATCATTTAGGCACCACGGGAAACTATAGGAAATGAGGACAGATATAGGAAAGGATTGATTTTGGGTCAGAAAAAAATTTAAACAGTAAATTCTTTTAAGGTAATGTATCTTACAGAATCCCTTTAACTTAAAGAGGTAGGGTAGGAGCTTTCTGTTGTTTATCAGTGGATCTTCCCCTCCAAATGTCTCCTATGTACATCTTAGCTTGGATCTGAATTTACCTAGACCTCTCTGTTGGCTGAGAGTTACATGTCTCTTTTTCCTAAAGAACAAGGCTATGGTTGGTGAATAGCTGTATGATTATAGCACTTGCCTAGCATATTCAAAGTCACAGAGTCAAGACCTAGCATCACCAAAAATCTTTGGACTGGAATGGTAGGGTGCCAACTGTGAGCAAGCAAGCCAACGGAGTGTTCAAGATCCAGAGTTCAAGCTCCAATGCTGGCACCAGAAAGGAAAGAAAGAGAGAGAAAGAGAAAGGGGGGAGGAAGGAAGGAGAGAAGAAGAAAGAATACACAACTGTAATTTTAAGTAATTATTTTAAAGGCATAACACCAACTGTTGTACAGCACCTACCTTAATTTCCAGTGAAAATTCTTTTCTTCCCTCTTTTATACCATCTACTTTGTGTTGTTTTTGAATTAGCAAACAGGACAAAATTGAACGTGTTTAGAAAAAGGGTAAGCTTTCCACGTTTCACTTTTTAAAATGGTTCCCAGTAAGCAGGCAACTTACCAAGTTTCTGAGAGTTATCAATGGGAGGCCTTAGTATTAGCAGCACCTGGGCAAGCTGTCTTTTGGTGATGGTGATCCCTTGTATTAGAGTGGATAGTGAGGAGGTGGTTGAGGGTTAACTGAGGGCCCTGTAGGATGTGTGTGTGTGTGTGTGTGTGTGTGTGTGTGTGTGTGTTAGAGATATTTGTGGTACGTTCATGAGGTATTTGAAGGAAAGGGATGTTGAGGTGCCTTTGTGTTTCTTTCTCCTCTACCACTGGCCATCTCTGCAAACCATGTCCTTATAACCAGCAGCTCTATTTTATGAGGTGTTTAAAGCATGTCTACATATTTCTGGGTAATAGGGATCAGATTCCAAGTCATATTCCATATCTCAGTTTTTAAGCTCACCTATTCCTGTCTTGTCTCTCATTTTTCTTATCATGAACCTGCCATTCAACCACATCAAAACCTTCAACCACTTGACACCCCCCCCTACAGCTGGAGCCCTTGCCAGACTCTGGCCCCATAGTTACCCCCTCAGCCTTTTCTCCCTAACTTCCTCCTCGCCACCCCGGCTTAGTGCCCACCCCAGCATCAGTCCAACCGTTAAGCAAGAACAGCATCCAGACTGCTGCCCTCCACTGGTGTGGAAAGTTACACTCAGGAGAGATGGAAGACGGGCAGGAATACAGACAAGGAGTGCTGATGAAAACACATTCAAAGTGGAGAGATAACTGATACCCAGCATGCAGCAGGTTGTCTGGAACTGGAAGCAAGATAAGCCCAAGTTTACTCAACTTTCAGTTCCTGAGAGGTACCACATTGAGGAAGTTCAGCCTCCCTGGGTTTGACTCTTGGCTCTGCTCTTGTAGCTGGGAGCTTACTCAGTTATGGATGCCCTCCTCATCCTGGTATCTTCACATGCATGCCCCTTAGGGCTTTTGTGAGGGTTGGATGGGTTGATGCAAACTACAACTGACATTATTTTCACTATAGGAACTTGGAGGGCAGGAGGGTGGAAAACCTTGTTCACAGTGTGGCAAGGAACCAAGCAACTCTGAGAGATGGCTTATAATCTGGAGTTGTCCCTGAAAGAGTAGAAGCCAAGCTTTCAGGCTGGGTTTAAGGAAGACAGTGTTGCCATATTATATTTGATACATACAAATTGTAAAAGCAAACCCTGTGGACAACTCTTTTCTAAATATTATGTCACAACATGAAAGCTTACAACTAGTTCCTGAAAACAAAACTGCGAAAGATAATAAAAATAACCAGAGGGTTTGTCAGATCGTGTGGCTAATTGGGAATCATTTTCCTATGCAGACATTGGTTTAAAAGAGAAAAAGAAGGGAAGGGACTTATGAAAACATGGCAGGCCATCCTGGAAGTTGGCTATAGGGAACGTCTTGGGGAAAGAGTTGCACAGGTGTGTGTGGTGACCATGTCTCTGGTGTTACTGTCAGGAAGACAGTCTTGATGCTTGGTGGCCCAGTGTTTTGGAGCATGTCTCCTTAGCACCTGTCATATATTAGCCCCTAGGGAGTAGAGCAAGTAAATGCAAATATGGTCTCTATTTGTGGGAGTTTTCAAGCTGTCTTTTCTCTCTTTTCTGTCAGGTTCATACAGTTTTTTAAGGCTGTTTTTATTTGGTTGCTTTCCACATTTGTGACAGAATGTGAATATTTGCATCCCTTTAAGTTACAGTGTACTTATCACGGGGCTCCTTGTCTAGTGCTCAGTTATGGACCTTGTAGGCTGGATTCCTGCACATCATTTGCTCTCAGAGCTTCAGTTGCTATCTTTAACATGTCTAATTCCCAGATATCCATGTCCTAAGGAGGCATGCCTTTGTCTTTTGTGCCAGAAGGACATTTTTAATTGAATAGCTTCAGTCTCTCTCTCTCTCTCTTTTCTCCTGGTGATGAAGAGGGAACCAAGGGCCTCACATGGGCTGAACAGGCAATCGATCACTCAGCTGTACCCCAGGCTCCTCAGTTACTTTGAACCTAGTGAATTGAAACCAAACTCAGCTTCTTCCAAAAATGTACCTTCATCCTATTTTCCTTATTCTTTCTATAAATAGGGCTGGGAACACCACCTTTTTCAATTTGTTTCTCTCTTTACTTCTGATACACAATCAGGCACCAGTTTGGGGAATTAAAAATTCCCACTTAAACATATAGATTTAAGAAATCTAAATCAGTTTTTAAAAAAGCAAGTCGCATATACATTGCCAGGATTTGTCTTTTAGCCAACACATTAATGTTAAAATAATGGTTTTTGTGAGTATTCTACTCAACTGTTCTATAAACGTAAAGGTTTAAGTTTCTTAAACCAAACAGATTGAAGTCAAATACTTCACTATGAGCATAAAATATGTGCTTTTGATATGATTGTATATTGATATTATGTTGTTTGAGACTACATATATGTACATTATATATGTATTTGGTGTTATTATATGTTTTTATATTTGTATTATACTACACACACACATACAAGCACACAAATTACATACTTTCACATCAAGTAGCACAATAGATTCAGTTTCAACATGCCATGCCAAATGCATGGAATAATCTTGTTAGAAGAATTCCTGTGTTGCATTGTTTCTTAGCTCTTCAGCCTGCTTCATGATCCATTCCTAATGGCATATATTTCTTTTATTTTTAACTTACAGATGTAACATTTATTCATGAAGGAAATAAAACATTTCTGGATAATCTTGTCAATTTTGAAAAACTGGTATGTATATTTTATTAATATTTATTATTATTGCTTGTCTTTCCTGCACAATATCTTTTTCTACTAACCATGCCATTTCCAGGAGCTCATTTGTTACATGTTGAACAGTCAGTACACAGAATATTCCAATTGACTTTTAACAACATTTTGAGAACCAAATATGAAAATCTACCCTTTTTTTGTTGGTTATGGGTCTTGAACTTGGATCTGGGTGCTGTCCCTCAGCTCTTTAGTTCAAAGCTAGCACTCTACCACTTGAGCCACAACGCCACTTCTGGGTTTTTCTGCTTATGTGGCACTGAGGAATCGAACCCAGGGCCTCATGCATGCAAGGCAAGCACTCTACCACTGAGCCACCTTCCCAGCCCCCCACTTTAATTTAAAGTGGCCTTTCAAGCTGGGTGCCAGTGGCTCATACCTGTAATCCTAGCTACTCGGGAGGCTGAGATCTGAGGATCGTGATTAGAGGCTAGCCCAGGCAGGAAAGACCATGAGACTCTCATCTCTGATTAACCACCAAAACACACACACACACACGCGCGCGCGCGCGCGCGCTCCTTCCTTAGACTGCATTAGTAGTTGAATGTGTGTTATGGAACTAAAATTTAAAACATAGACCTCCTGGGGCTGGGGGTTTAGCCCAGCGGAAGGGCGCCCGCCTGGCATGCGCAAGGCCCTGGGTTCGGTTCTCAGCCCTAGTTTAAAAAAAAAAAAAAAAAACATAGACCTCCTGTCAGGAGTTTATCCTCAAGACTGAGCTTTATTGCTTCAACGGTATAATCTGATACCTTGGTATGCACTGCTGTCAAGGCACTGTGGGAGAGAGACCTACTGGGGGAAGTGTGTCTGTGCCCTGAGCTTGCATATGCACTGGGATTTGTAGGGTCATGTAAAGGGAAGAGCCATCCCCTTGTCCGCTCTTTTAGCCTCCCTGCTCATGTGTTGGGGACCCCCAGTCTGTCTTGCCATATTTCACCCTGAATGCCAGGAGTCATGCCTAGGTTCTCTCAGGGGCTTTGACCTGCAGTGACCTCTTAACCCCTTCAGGCTTGTCCTTACCTACAGAGCTAAGTGGCTGGAATATAGGATATTCTAGAGAGACAGACATCCTTCTGACAGATGAACTTTAGTGTCACAGATGATTGAATTGTTCTGTCATGGCTAAATATGTTCCCAGTAACACAACTCCAGGGATCCAGACCTTTGAATGACCTTTCTAGTCATGGTAATGGACTTTGGGGAGCCCTTTCAGGAGCTGCCCCCTGCCCCCTATGAGATTGGGGCAGGCCTTTGACAGAAGCTGGATTGAGGCAGGAGCCATTGACCATGACCAGAACAGTACGGACAAGTCCAGTGAGGGCTGACGTCTAACCTTTGCCTCCCCCACGTGCTGCTCTAATCATCAGGCCAGCTCACCCACGTGTGCTGAGACGATGCAGGGAGAGCCGAGCCGCTCTCACACGGCTCCCAGCCCACTGACTGGGCTCAAAGAGGGACATCTTCCACTGTCTTTCCATAGCTCCCCTTTAAGCACTGTGAAGATGTCTTCTGGCCTAGGTAATGACGTGGAAATGTCAGTAATTTTTTTGGGGGGGGGTCCGGTCTTGGGGCCTGAACTCTGGGTCTGGGTGCTATTCCTCAGCTCTTCAGCTCAAGGCTAGCTCTCTACCACTTGAGCCACAGCGCCACTTCCGGCTTTTTCTGCTTATGTGGTGCTAAGGAATCAAACCCAGGGCCTCAGGCATGCAAGGCAAGCGCTGTACCACTGAGCCACCTTCCCAGCCCTGTCAGTAACTTTTAAAATGCCTCCTACCTACACTGTGTTAGAATCAGCGTTCATTGTTGTAGAAGCTTATCTAACCCGCCCCTTTAGACATGGCTAATGTTGTCTTTTGTTTTGTGTGGCTCTGTGGTGCCCTGCACGTTGCAGGACCCCCCTTACCAGCAGAGGCTGTAGTTGCCCATTCCCAGCCCTTGACACTAGTGTTAAGTAGTAATGAAAGGCTTGCAGAAGTATGAAGCTTTGATGGCTATTTACTCAGCCTCCTGGGCAGCGCAGGTGGGTGAGCTTTCAAAGTGTATCCCACAGCCTAGTGGAATCTTCCTGAAGGCCTAGCAAGTTCTTCCCTCTGACCAGCGGGGACCCAGTGGGGATAATTATACTCTCAAGCTGACTCTTCCCTGTTGTTCCGAGCAACCTTCTCTCTACATTGAACCAGTAACGTGAGTTCATGTTGTCATTTCCCGTCAGTGAATGTCACCAGAGTAAGAACAATTCCTTACAGGAACCATGGGGAAAAGCCATGGAATAGTTCCAGCACCCTCTCTAGATCCACCATAGATGTGACCTTTTTCTGCTTTCTCCAGAAATCCAGCTGAAGCCTTTTAATTCCTTTACCTCCTCTTTTTTTTTTTTCTGGTTGGTACTAGAGATTGAACTTAGGGCCTACACATGTGCTCTATCACTTACGCTGTAGACCTAGGGCAGCACGGACCTGCAATCTTCTTACCTGCAGACATGACCACCATGCTTGGCTTGTTTCTCGAGATAGAATCTTAACAATTTTTAGAAGCTTAATCATTCCTTCCTAGGCTGGCCTCCAGCTGTCATCCTCCCGGCACTTCTGAGGAGCCAGGATTACAAGTATGCATTGATGGGCTGAGACTTCCAGCCTACCGTAGGGACTAACAGAAAGTCTAAATATTAGTGATCTTAATTGAAGTCAGTGATGTAAGGAAGGTTAAGGAAATTCCAGGATAAGGAACTAGGTGCACTTGTGCATGGCACAGCAGTGAACAGGCAAAGCATGTCTGGTGACTTCCTGGTTCTCCAAGTAGATGGCCTTCGGGTCTCATGTGCCCCAGGCTGTCCCTTCCACACAGAGGCCTGGCCAGAAGTCAGTTTCACATCCTGCAACGGCCTGTGCTGACCTACAGGCTGGAGGAGACTGATGTTCCTGGAGCAGCGTCAGGCCATTCCTTGCTAAAGATAGGGTTTCTCTGGTGCTCATACAAGGCCATGGCTCACCAACACAAACCAATAGAACCAGAGTGAATTCACTTGCGAGAAGGAAGTTCCTCATGATGGATCTGAACTTAAGCCAGCTCACAGATAATTCAGTGTATTATCTTCATCTAGCTGACATTGGCCAATGCACTAAAGCAGACTGCATGCACATGCAGAAGTACTCAGTGGGTCTCATAAAATTTCTCTTGTTCCCCGGGCTAAGTTCATTGCTGCCTCGACAACTTTCTGTATTCTCATACCAGACTAGTAAATGACAGGGAAACAAAGAGCTTCCCTTTGCTTAAAAGTGCCATCTTACTATAAAGAGCATCGCCCTTCTTCCCCACAGAAAGCCCAAGGATAGGAACCAGCACCGGAATGCAGTGCACTGTCCACTGACCCACCCTCACATCAGCTCCAGCCCTGCCTGAGCTGGCACACGATAGAAATCAGTGTGTCGCCACAGCCCAACACAAGGAGCAAGGTGTCCTGGGAATAGGGGTGAAATGTGGAGAAGGAAATGGAACAATACATTTGCACAGACATGAGTCAGGTCTCATTTCCTTCACAAATGCTGCTTGGATTGCTGCTGTAATCACTGTTAATTTTCCACTATTGAGAAGAAGTACATTAGCAGCCCAGTTGCGAGAACAATTTAATCAGTGGGTCATATTTGAAGAGCTTTTCTGTCATCCTGCCAGATTTTAAGCAGAAGGTTGTGTGTGTGTGTGTGTGTGTGTGTGTGTGTGTGTGTGTGTGTGTTAGCATTGTTCTGTCAGCAGTAATCATGGAGGGCTTGCTTCTGGTGGCTGATCCTAGGTCCTTGTATACAGGCAGGATATGAAGTACAGGGGCCCCTGGAAAGATGGGGGTGTCTGGAGGTGCAGATCAGGAGCAACTTGACTCTTGTATTATAGAATGACATGGATTTCAATCTGAAACAATGTCAGAAGTTGCTCTCATTCATCAGAGGGCTAGAACATAATGACCATAGTATTTAAAGATTGTCTGTCTGGCAAGTGTGTGAGGGAAAGTATAGTAGAAAGTGGTCTCTTCCAAAACACAAAACAGGGCTGGGTGGTAAAGCGCTTGCCTAGCAAGTGCAGCATCCTGGATTCAACCCAGAAAAGACCAAAAACCAAAACAAGAGGTTAAAAAAACAAATCAAAACACAAACATCATCATTGTGGAAAAGAAGCAAAGAGTGAGTGGAAGAAAGGCTGTGGCACAGATGCATGAGTGTGCAGTGGAGGGAATCTTCTCAAAAGCAGCTGCAGTTTCCAGAAGACTTTTTCCTGGCAATCAGAAGAGGAGTAGGAAGGATAAGCAGAAAATGTTCTTTGTGCAGATGTCAGTGTTACAGGAATTTATTCTTTCATAAGTACCTTACTCCCTGCTGCCATGTAAGCCCACAAAATCTGTGCCATGTGTGTGCCACGTGTCAAGCGCTGGGCTTGCAAGGCTCTCTGGGGTGCATGATTGATCTTACACTGTACAGAGACTTTGCCCTCACCTGCAGGGAAAGCACAGGAGATGTGGTCAGAAGGTTTGGTGCAGGGCTATGTTTACTTACAGTCTCCTTTCCCAGGACTTAGAATCTGTGGAACCCAGTTTGGGAGCTGTTTCCACAGGCCAAAGACTAAATATTTGTTTACAGTCCAAGCTCAGTATAACCAAATAAAAATCATCTGCAGTTCCAGGGGCCGTGGAGGCTCTTCGGTTTATACCTGAAGTGTTAGGTTGTCCATCCGTTCCAGCAGGCACTGCTACTTTAGCAACACCTAAGGGACTGTTGACTAATGGGCTCTTTTCTGCCTTTCAGCACATGATTGCAGACACTGTCAGAACCCTGAGACACTGCAGGGCTAACCAGTTTGGTAAGTAATTGAAAGCAGGTATAGGATGTGAATCAACTGTGTGTGAGTGTTGACTGTCACCAAACCCCAAGTGCTAGGTGGTCACAAGTTTAAACAGAGCATACAACATCACTCTGAGGAATAAGGTGTGCACGCTTTATGCTCTCGCTTTCTTCAATGCTTGTTGGGGATGGTCAGAAAGACAAGATGTGGCCAAAACATGACCCCTTTGCAGAAGCAATTTGGCTGTGACTGTGATCAGTTATTCGCTCCCCCTCCTACCTGGTTCAGCCCTGCCCCTGAAAATCTTGGCTTCACTTGCCTACCACTCCAGACCTGCTAGGGAGTTTAGCTGAGGTGACTCTGTCCTTGGCCTCACCTCTTTCGTCAGGGCCTTCCTGGAATAGGACTCTAGTTTATAAAGCTGCCTTCCATCATCTTTCTTCCCTCCAGCTGTACTTCCTGTCCACAGCTGCCTTTCAGCTAAAAAAGTACTCTTCAGAACACATCAGTAGAATCCACACTGAGGAATATTCCAGGCATCATATTGCAGGAAGGACGGAGATGGGGAGCTTCGCTTGGCAGCGGAGTCCTGCAGCAGCCTAGTGAAGGGGGACCATGAGCCCCGGAGGTGCCGAGCACAAATGTGCACCTCAGAGTCATCAGCCATGAAAGATGAGCACAAAAATAAAAATAAAATAAAAAGTCAAGCTCAAGAATTATAAATCAACCAAAAGCCACTGCGCCTAACCAAAGTTCTCTGTTTGAAAAGGAGAATTATAAATATATGACCAAGCCTGGCATACCAGTGGCTCAACCTATAATCCTAGCTACTCAGAAGGCTGAGATCTGAGGATCGCAGTTCAAAGCCAGCCAGCCTGGGCAGGAAAGTCTGTGAGACTCTTCAGTTAACCACCAGAAAACCAGAAGTAGCACTGTGGTTCAAGTGGTGGAGTGCTCACCTTGAGCTAAGGAACTCAGGGACAGCACCCAGTCCCACAACCGACAAAAAAATAAATAGATAAATAAATACATGATCTAATTTTATACATAATCATATCACTTATCATTTATTTGGTACCATGTAAGTACCATTGATATACACCTATATAATTCATTAAGTATGCAATACAATGCAGATATAAATAACAACAACAACATTGTCATTGGAGTTCCATCCAGATGGACAAGCTGATGAGTCTGACTTCACCTTTCCTTCATATCCAGGGCATTACAGGATATTCAGTTCATTCAAGGGACTCTCGTTTTATATGTTCATGTTATATGTACTGACTTGGCTGGCCTTGAATCTCTTCACCAAAGGAGAATCTATATAACACAAGGAGAAATTTAAGTAACTATCAAACCAGTTTATGTTCTAGTACTTATATACCTTTAAAAAAAACTGGTATACAAAAAAAAAACTGGTGTACATAGCTAAGATATGGAACCAACCCAGATGCCCCTCAGTAGATGAATGGATCAAGAAAATGTGGTATATATACAAAATGGAATTCTATGCCTCCATCAGAAAGAATGACATTGCCCCATTTGTTAGGAAATGGAAAGACTTGGAAAAAATTATATTAAGTGAAGTAAGCCAGGCCCAAAGAAACATAGGTCCCATGGTTTCCCTTATTTGCAATAACTAGTATATGTCTGAGTCAAGCAGAAAAGGTCAGATAAGTTGATGTTTTTTTTTTTCCTTTCATGCAACTGTTTCTATCATATTTATAAGATGATTTCTATGTTGCTTTGTATGTCCCTCCCCCATGGTATAACCCATACTTTCACTGTATTTGATGTTGGTATAATTTGTGGAGGGGAAGGGAAAAAAACAAATCATTTAACTCGGGATACAGGTGGACCCATTGCAACAATGAGATGTACAAGTCGTTATGTCAAAAAACGAACTTTACAACTTTGGTGAAGGGTGGAGGGAGGATCGGGTGGGGGAAGGAGTATGGGAAGGGATGGGAAGGGGAAACAAAGAGGAGGCAACAATGCTTGATAAGAAATGTACTCGTTATCTTGCTCATGTAATTGTAACTCCTCTGTACGGTATTCTCACAATAAAAAAAAAAGTACTTCACTTTTAAATTTATAAAAACAAAAAACTGGTATAAAACTGAATTTTTGGAGTTTATTTTAACAGTGTGTATGGGCCTAGCATCCAGATAAAATAAGGTAATACCAATGAGACCAGTAATACCAATGGGTGCCATGAAGGGTTAAGTTATGGTGAGATGGCTCCCCCACCATTATTCTACTGCTTGCAAGCTAACAACAGATTTGTCTCTAGAGCCATCATGTGTTTCAAACCAAAAGCAGTGTCTTAATATCTTCCAGAAATGCATTCTCATTTTAAAATAATAGAGAGTTTGGGGGGTCATAGTAAAAACTTATTTGCTGAAACCAGGAAGCCTGTTGTTATTAAACCCAACAGTTATAAGCCAAATTCAGACAAATGCTGAATTATTTCTTCATACAACATAGAAGAGGGAAGTAAAGGTTTTCACCAGGAGAAATAAAGTTGTAGTAAAATGCTCAGCATCCTGCAACGCCCTTGCTTTGGCTCTGCCTGAGCTCCAGGGTCATACCCTGCCCGAGCCTCGGAGAAGCAGCCCACACATCTATAGTCTCTTCCCCCCCACCCCGCCCCATTCCCACTGGGTGGCCCATTGCCCACGCTCTTATCTCTGATGGACACAATACTCTGCAGGCTCAGTAGGCCCCACATTTCTTTGACATTTCCTTGCATTTCCAAGTGGGAAGTTCCTTTGCTTGTCCTCCTCTGGAAAGGGTTCATCACACACACACACACACACACACACACACACACACACACACACACACACACACACACACACACACACACACACACACACACACACACACACACACACACACACACACACACACACACACACACACACACACACACACACACACACACACACTCTTCCTGAGCCCTCTTTGCCTGTCAACTGTATCTGAGATTCCGCTCTGGCATCTCTTCTTTCAACTGTTTCCTAATGTTTCCCCTCAAATAATAATAACATTAAAGAAATATACAGATCTTAAAACATTTTAAAGAACCCGCTGTTGTGACCATGTGCTAAACGGATGATCTGATTGCACCTAGAGATATGCAAGCCAGTGTAGGCTGGTTACACAGACAACTGCTATAAAAGGCTGGCCAGTATGGGGGCTCCAGCCCTGGGCCCAGGAACCACGGGGCCTGGCTTTCAATCCTGGCTGTGCCAGTTTCCCCACGGTGGAGAGGGATAGGAGGAGGACTTCCTAACAGCACAGACTGTTAGTGCCTAGCCAGAGTGACTGCCCCACAGCAGCCTCACTTGTGCTGAGGAAGCATTTCTCCTGGAAGGACAAGGGTGTGCCGCATGCTGGGGACGCTGAGTTGGGAGAATCTACCAGGAAGTCACGGGGATTGCCACTCCTAGAGATAGTACCACTGCCTACGTGAGTTTGATTGTTGCTTTTCCCTCCAACGCATAGGAGGTGATGTGTCCCCAAAGGAGCACCAAGAGCTGAAGTCCTACGTCACCCACCTGTATGTCATCGACAGCCAGCAGGCCCTGTTTGAGCTCTCCCACAGGTTGGAGCCCCGGGCCTGAGCCGCCCGCCCATCCCCCTCTGACTGCACAGCGCCTGGCTTGGAGTGAATGGAAGGGAAGGTCACCGCCCAGCACATTGCTTCCTGTGAGGAAAGGAGTGGCTGAGTTTTATCAGTAAACTCTAAGATGTGCCCAGGAAAGGAGACCAAGGCGGGGTCAGGAAGTGACATCAGCCGCCAGACCGGGGAAAGGCCCCTCCACTGGACTGTCAGAACTGGAGGAACAGAGCCAGGAGCATCCTTAGAATGGAGGAGTGTGGTGTCCTGCCATCATGTTGTAGATCCAGTCCATCTGTGTTTCAACTTGAGATATATCAGCAGGGAGAGGAGGAAGGGCGTCTTGACAAGGTGAACGAATACTTCAGTCAGAGCATGCTTGCAGGAGCAAGGAGTTCTAGTCTGCCTGGTGTCAGACTCCTGTCCACAGGCTGCCAGGTCTGAGAACGTGATGACCATGATGGCATCTCTAGTTGTCCAGGGAGAGGGAGAGGCCTCTGGGGCGTAAACTCTACATCACCTCTAGAGTCAGGAAGACACGCAGCTGTCCTTCAGGCCCTGCCTGCCCAGCAGGTGGGCAGTGCCCAAGCGTGCACTTCATGCTCTCAATCACACAGCAATGAATGCTTGCAGGCGAAATTAATTTCTGTTCAGCTGATTTGCAACAATAGACAAAGTAGAGTAAAGTGGCTTTCCCAATAAGGAGACATCCCATTATTTAATTTCTGGGGATTTCCTTTATATTTGTAAGTGCACATTTTGTTTTGTTTGTCCTAGGCACAGTATGATTTTCAGAAAAGCACAGAGCCTGATATACTGGGCACTCAATAACTGTGTGTGGAGAGGACAGAGCCTTTTCCTAGGAAGCCTCAGCACCTCCACGCCACGGGCAACCCCCTGCTGGCAACTCCCCCAGCCTGCAAGAACGCTGCCAACAAGGGAGGCTGGGCTGGGGGGAGAACTTAGCACCCCTGAAAAAGGGAGAGATTATCCATATTGTGGCAGATGTTCTCAGAAACACTCAGATGTCCGATTTGTGTTGGAGCCTTAGTCCATGCGCTCACCAAAGCAGAGCCTTGCTGTAATTCCCAGAGTCTCCTAGTCTCCTGAATCTTTTTTACTATCCCATGTGTACCATTAAGCCTCTTACAGCAATTAAGACCTCTTGTTGTCCTCAAGGACTGGTTAGAGGATTTCCCTCAACCATCGAAGAAACAAAAAGCCTGTGGTTGAAACGAGCCAGTTGTCTCTGCTAGCTTGACACCTGTTGCTTTGCTGAGTCCGCAGCCCCCTACTCCATGTATTCGGTCCATTCGTGTTGCAAACGTGTGAAGCGTGTGTGCTTCTTGACATTTCTGCCTGTTCATCTAATGGGCTCCTGCTTCTGTCTCTCCAACACCTCGTTCAGCCTCATTACCAAGCTCAGTTTCCTAGCCTTTCTGACACCTTCATAGCAGTGCTGTTTCCTGGGCTCAGGAACCACAGTGAACTTGAAATTCTGTGGGAAAGAAGCAAGCAGACATATTGTGGTATAGGACTTTCAAAAAGACTCAGTCTTGTCCAGCATGTAAAACTGGAGTCCTGAAATCTTACAGGGTTTTATAGAAATGTTCCATCCATGGCTAGTCTACTTGTAAAAAACACTTCATGCTCCTCCCGCTAGAGGGCTTGAGTCCACAGAAATCAGACTTCACTTAAAAATCCCTCCTCTTAGCAATGCCAACACCTGTTTGTGTCTGTTCTCCAAGCTAGCAACTAGGGTTTAGCCAGCGTAACTAAGGACATTTCAGCCTTGTCTCTGTGATTTTTAAATTTAATTTCACATTAGATCTACATTACACCAAACAGAACATTATCTACAGAGGACTAGTTTTGAGTGGAGATCTATTTCAATACCTGTTGCTTAGATTCCAATATGTACACTTGACCAAATACAGCCATACATTATGTCAAAGCACATTTTGCACTACCTATTCAGACCATCCCATGTAGCATGAGTGGAAATGGCCAGAGGGGAAGGGGTATTTAGCTACCCTTTCTTCCAAAGCAAAAGGGAAATGGGATTTTGTTTGGTTTAGATCTGCTTTTTTAGTCTTTGTCTTCTGAATGTCGAAATCTCAACATCTTTCTGAAATTCAACTATTGTTTTCCTAGAGATTCTTTTTCCAGGCAGCAAACTCAGAAATTTTAGAAGCTTTGAGGATTCTTAACCTGTGACAATTATGGGAACCAGCTTTTGTACCATAGGAAGCTGTTTCTGAGGAGTCTGAGCTGATGTTGAATGGGTATTATAGAACTAGAACATTCCTACCAGTGGGTAGGGGCCCCAGTCCTTTGCAGGTGCTCACCACGGCCTCTTCAGACCTGGTTCTCTTCCAATTAGTAGATGGATGGACTATAAGGTGTCTGAGCTCTTTTCTCTGTCTCCTTGG
Source organism: Dipodomys merriami (assembly GCF_024711535.1). NCBI lineage: Eukaryota > Metazoa > Chordata > Mammalia > Rodentia > Heteromyidae > Dipodomys > Dipodomys merriami. The sequence continues at coordinate 13,829,672 of NW_027206068.1, forward strand.
AGTTCTGTGATTGCATAAAATCTCCATTCGCTTCAAAACTCTTTTGTAATATGGCACCTTCATCAGCAGACAGTGACCCCGCACCTCCACAGATGTTCTTTGTGAACAGCACAACTCAGCCACAGTGCTGGGGCTCTTTGAATCCGTGAGCATTGCAGTAAATAAACCAGCCTTGCTTAGAAGTTAGTACAGGATAGCAGAACACAGGTTCCTATAGGCAGAATCACAACCTTCTCAAATTTTTTAAATAAATTACAGAAATATAGTTTATGTCCCATAAACTATATTAGACATTCACTGTCACGGTCTTACAGTGCCCCGATGTTTCAGTGAACTATGACTACATTCACACTTTTCTAGTATCCTTAATTATATGTGGAATTAACTCACTTTCTAGAACAGTTACCTACACAGCAGGTAGCATGGCATATGCCCGGACTTCAAAGGCATGAGGATAAACGCAACAGCCTCTGGGGGGGGGGGGCTTGGGGAGGACTGCACCCTAGAGCCAGCCTTTCATTCACAGCCCTGCAGTTTTGCCAAGGTCATCTCAACACTGCAGGTGCTGAATCGCCCGGCATGGCCCACTGAGCTTCTCTAAAATGGAGCACAAACATTAACATTTGGGAGAGCAACCCCTCCCTCAACGCAGGATTTCTTCTCACTGCTGCAAAGATATGTCCTTAAAATTTCAGCTCGCTCACCTTTGAGCAGGCCTGTTTCACTTCAGACTGTAGAGGAGAAAAGGTTTTTTTAATTGCCAAAAAAAAAAAGTTAGATGAAAATGAGCTCTACTGTGTAAAGCAAAGCTGTATATACGAAACATTTTCTAGCAGAGTAATATTTATTTGCATAGCCTATTTATTGTATTCGTATCACACTGTTATTAAATACTGGGATGAAATTGATGACCAGAAGCAAGGAATCTTGCCTTTTAATGTACCATTACTTAGGGCTGCTGTGATATTGTCAGCTTGCATTAACACTTAGATGATAGGAAACCCGCCGTCGGGATATCTACCTAACTTCTCAGGGACTACACTTGTAGTTTTCCACCATTATTCGCACTGGTAAATATGAAACGTCTGTTGAATTACCAGAATTGCCATTAACAGTGTTTCCTTTGTCATCTCTCGGCTTTCTGCCTCTGTATATATGACTGGGCTGTGTATTTATCAAAGCTAGGAAGCAATAATTTATATGTAAAAAATGGACAAGCAATATAAGGTTAAAACTTATATAAGTAAGCATTACCTTATCTTGTAATTTCAAGTGTTTTTTTAACTGCTTTTCCAAATATAAGACTATGTTAAAGATACTGTTTTCCTGTCTCGTCCCTTCTTGCTTGGCTTCTGGAACTCGAAGGTCATTTGATCACCAGAAGAGCTGCAAGTGGATGAAAGGGTTTCTCAGACATTCCCAGGAAGCTGGCACGGTGGCATTACAGAGCCTACCCACTGCCCCTGTGCTCACGGCCACCGTCCCACCTCCCTCCACCTGCGTAAAGTATGGAGAGAAATGTCACGCACTGTGGTGGTATCTTGCAGCCAGGATAGAGGCCCTGAGGCCCAGGAGCCCACCAAACAGGAACCCTGGCTGTGTGTGCACTGCGGTAGCCCAGAGCACCAGTCAGTGTGCAGAATGTCCTCCATCTCTCCCTACAGACATTCCTACATTCTGCCAGTCCTGGTCAAGCAAGCTTTGGGCATGCGGTATTCCCTCCTGCAGGGAGATCTCCTGTCTCATCCCATTAGGTTCTGTTCAGGGGGAAACAGGGCCACATGACCCGTGGGGCTTGTTGCAAAGCAGACCATGTCTGCCCCACACTTTTCCAGGTCCAGATGACACCATCACCCTGGGACCTGGAGCTAAGGCCATGTGGAGCAGAGCTTCAATTTGGCAAGGGAGTATCACTTGAGAGAGAAGTACAGCATCAGCATGAAAAGCCACTGAGATCTGGCAGTGGCTCGTTGCTCCCCAGAATTTAGCCTCAGCGGACTAGCAGTCTCCCTGGACGTTTCTTTCTTTGTGAACTGCCTTTTCCATCGGCCGGTATGCTGAGGAATGTATCAGCAATATGGTTCTATGCAGCGCCTGACTGATAAAATGCTTGTCCATGTGGGAAAAGGTGACGGTGGCTGGACACCAGTTTTCTGAGGCTGTCAATGCCTAGGAATTGGCCTTTCTGTGAAAGGAATGACAGAGCCTCTCACACACCACTGGGAGCAGAGAGAGAAACTCTCTGAGCAATTCTACCCAGTCTACCTCTGTGGGAGTTGACCCCTAAGCCCTTCCCAAAATTGAGAGTCACAGAGGAAGGAAGATTGGGCAGGTCACCCTCAACTGACATTGCTCTTGCTTAGTGTTTTTCTTCCACAAATCAAGAACTAAAGTTAAAATAACAAGTTAGCATACACCTGCATTAGTTTCATCATATACGTATTTGTTGGCCATCTATTATGAGGCAGGTACTATTTTAGGTGAAGACAACCAAACAATAATCCCTTCCCTAATAGATCTTCAACCCATGATTTAAAAAAAAAAGCCATAAAGAAACAAGAAAAACATGGAGTCATGCATTAGACAGTAAGAAGGCTAAAGCAGGGAAGGGAGTTGAGTGTCCAGAAAAGGATGAAACCACTTTCAACAGGGCAGCCAGAGAAAGTCTTTGCTATGGGTGGAAGTGTGCTGGTCTCTGTCTCTTGCAGTTGTAACCTCTAGTATCCAGGAAAATGATTCCTTTTAAATATAATCCTTAAATAAATAGGTAATCAAATTTAAAAGTGAGTTATCAGGGTCAATCATAATCTGCTATGACAAATGACTGTTAAAAGTGAACTCTAGAGACCCATATACACAAGGAGAAAACCATGAGAAGTCTTCGGAAGGCAAGGGATGACCCCATCACTCTGGTGGCTAACTTAAAGACCAGAGGCAGGAGTGAAGGCACCCAGCAGGAAGCTATCCCAAAAATTCAAGCAAGAAGCATTGTATAATGGGCACCTCTTTGTACAACTAAAATTAATAAATCCAAGCAAAATACAGTGGTGACTTTGGCCAGGTTATGACGGACAGGTGTGATGTAGAGTAATTCTGGGTAGATTTAATATCATTTGCTGATGGATTAGATTATAGAGAAAGACTGGAATTAAAAATCCATCAAAAGAGCCAGGTGCTGGTGGCTCACACCTGTAATCCTAGCTACTTAGGAGGCTGAGATCTAAGGATCCTGGTTTGAAGCCAGCCTGGGAAGGAAAATCTGTGAGACATTTGTCTCCAATTAACCACCAGCAAACAAAATGTGGCTGTGGCTCATTGTGATAGAGTGCTAGCCTTGAATGAAAAAGCTAAGGGACAGTGCCCAAGCCCTTCAAGCCCAATGACTGATTGAATAAAAAATTATAAATAAATAAATAAATTCCACCATAAGGATGGAACTGTGACTGACAGGAATGAGAAAGATCCTGAAGGAAACAAAGAGAACACCCAAAACTCAGACATGAACATATTTGTTTGAGACACTCACTGGACATGAATTGTAACCAACAGTCTTCTCTTTACACTAAGTCTAACGTGGATGCTGGATAACAATGCGCCATCAGCCTCATGTATTTCTGGAATTTTGCTTGGGTCAGAGTTACTGTATAGTTATCCCACAGTGCTAGCTTAAGCAAAATAATGACAGTCTAAATCTAAGTCCAAGCTTCAAGCCATTTCTATGACAGCTGTGTGGAATGACCTCTTCAAGTCCTACCCAGCACCCCATGGTACCAGCAAGGTACCCAGCACAGCAGTATATATGGACACTTTTCACTACCACTCTGCCACCCTGGACTTCCAGTCCCTTCCATGGCTGGTTCCCACAAGAAACAGAAATGTGAATTGCAACTCTGTTATCTGACACGAATCACAGTACAACCAAAGCACAAGTAACTGTTGCCCCTCAAGGCAAAAGCCCCAAGGTACTCTCAGTCTTTCAAGTTCAACTCTATGCTGCACAGGCAGAGACAAAATGTTTCACTTCTACGAAAACTAACTCTTTTTTTTTTTTAATTTTATTTTATTTTATTTGAGAACATACTGTACAGAGGGGCTACAATTACATGGGCAGGATAATGCATACATTTCTTACCAAGCATTGCAGCCTCCTCCTTTGTTTACCCTTCACCTCCCTTCCCAGCCTCCCCCCTCCCCCCACCCAATTATACCCCCCTCCCCCCCACACACCGACATTGTAAAGTTGGTTTTGATATGACATTTTGTACTTCTCATTGTTGCAACAGGTCCACCTGAATCCTTAAACGACTTGTTTGTCCCCATCTCCTCCACATGTTATACTGACATCTCTTGAGGCTGTTCGTTGTCTTTGTAGATTCCTCCCATCCCCCTCAGAACACTACTGTAAGAAAGAAATTGTTATCTACAAAGTGCTGTGTGCCACACACAATCCCCCTTTGTTGCTTAATAGTTGTTGACGGAAGGAGGCCTTTGCCGCTGGCCAGAAAAATGTGAGCCCTTAGCGACATCTGGTGGGTATCTGGTGATCCTGACGTCGGTGTTGAGCTATGGAAACACTTCACTGCCTGTGTCAGCTTAAAGAGCTAGCAAGCGGTTTTACCCTTCACTTTCCTGGGATATGGCCCAGAGAATTACTGTTCTCTGTGTTTACAGTGTGACCTTTACATGTGACCTTTAAAAAATACAGAAGACAAAGAGATGGAAAAGGAGCTGAACTAGAGAATGCTGACACTTGACGGCATCTGGACTGGACAGTGGATCAGGTAAGGTAAGGCCTTGGTGCTCCCTGATCCCTGCCGTTGGCTTAGCGGGAGCATCAGGATCTGAGCCCTGTATCCTGCTGCAGCCTCCCCTCTGGCTGTCGCTCCCCTGACCCCATCCTGCCTCCCAGGAATCACAGGCAGATGTCCACACCAGTTGGTCTGCCAGGCCAGGGTCCTATTGAATAGCTGTCCACCCATTGGGGACATTGTGGCACCAAGGACACTCTGAGCTAAAGATGGGGCTCCATCTGTGAGCTAGGCATGAGCCCATCCTCTTGCCTGTCCCAGCTGTCAGCGCCCCTCCATACCTGCCCTGGACCCTGTCCTACACTGGACACCCTCCACCAAGTGCTCTCCTAACAGCTGAGTGACAGCCTCCCCGCTGGGCCTCATCCTGCCCCTTCCTTAGCTCTCAGCTCCCCGGGGAACAGGCTGCTTATGCCATTGATTTTGTTGGTGCTCCTTGTAGATGTCCCTGTGGCTATGAGCAAAGCCATGATAACTGGATGGACACAGGTAAAGGATGTAACACCACGTTGAGTGAGCAGCAGACTCAGAGCATTGTCATTGATGCAAGGGAAGCTCTGCCTGCCAGGCTTGGTCCCCACAAGAGGGAAGATAAGCAATGACCTGCCCGGTTGGGTGGGGGTAGGGCTCCATGGAGCTGGCAGGGTGCCTGGAGATCCCTTCAGATGCTTCCTGGGGCTCTAGCAATTCCACCTCCTTCCTGAGCACGTATTTCTGAGGGGAATGCACATGAACCTTTCCGGACCCAGGTAAACCACACCTGATGTCCAAACCAGAGTGGCAGATTTGGGAAGCCCAGCACCACCCATTCTTAGTGCTCGGGAACAGCATCCACACTCACAGGAGCTAGGTGTGACATGGGCAAAGCCACACTCAGAGCAGCACCATCCCTGAGCAAGGGCACTGAGAATCCTTGTCTGCCCATCTTCCCCCTCTTTACTGTCACCCCCAACAGGCCTGTGGGGGTTCATCATGTGGCTGCTCAGAACACCTCTGTGCTCACATGGAGGACTGGGCCTTTCTGCTTCCTCAGCCATTGCTGAGCATTTGGAACGTGCCTGGCCTTAGTGGGCCACATGCAGCTTCTGCTGCAACATGGGTGGGAAGGACCAAGGGCATCAGGCAGAGACTTTGTTCCCTCCACCTGCTCCCTTTGCCTTGAGTCTTTGTGGCAGATCTGGAAGGAAAGGAGAAGAAACTACTAACTTCTCCTTCAGGCTGCCATATTGGCTCCAACACTTGTCCTGGGCCCCTTTAGTTGTTCAGTGGTGTTCGTGACCCTGATCAGCCTGGGTCCAGCCTAGGGCACCAGCAGAACCCATAGGACAAGATGCACCTGAAAACTAAGCATTGTCCATGTGAGCGGAACTCAGCAGCATCTCGAGAGCCAGGCATCAGGTGTGGGGCCTTGTTCCTTCTCTGCCTGGTAGTGCCATTTTAGACACCAGATTGGTTGGGATCCAAAACCTGACTGTTGTGGGCTGTGCTGGAATGTGCGTGTGGTTGGTAGGTTGGCAGAAAACAAGACAAATTTCCCGGTAAGGAAGGTGACGATCCTTGCATCTCCTGCTCCCTTACAAAGCTCTCCCAAGAGAATGTGTGCGCCTTTCAGTAGAGTCATTTTTCTTTTAAGAAAGTATTGGCCTTGTGAGTCATGCCTGGAATCCTCACTACTTAGGAGGCTGAGATATGAGGGTTCAAGATTTGAAGCCAACACAGACTGACAAATCTGAGAGACTCGTATTTCCAATTAACCAGCAAAATGGTGTTAGTGGTGGTAGGCTCAAATGGTGGAGTGACAGCCTTGAATGGGAAAAGCTCAGGGACAGCACCCAGGCCCAAAGTTCATACCTCAGTACTAGCGTGCGCGCGCGCACACATACACACACACACACACACACACACACACACACACTGAAAAGCAAGTCTTCCATGTTAGGGATTTAGAAACAGTAAAAGTCCTGACACTTTGGAGCTGTTTAGTGTCTTCAGTGAGATGCTGAAGTTGGCCCATCTTTTCTGCAGTGCAGCTGTATTATAAGAGGCAACTTAAAAGATGGGTTTGCTAGACCTGTAACTGAACTGAAAGCTGCATGCCCAGCCAGCATCGTGTGCATCGTGTTCACCACTCACTATGCCACCAAGGCAGCCCAGCCCATCTCAACCCTTCCTCTGTCCTGGGTTTTGCTCAGTGTCCATCAGACAGATCCCTGAAGGAAACTGGGATCTGGTCCCTGATCTACCATCTGCCTTGCTTGATGTGTGCTCTTGGGAAACTCATTTCTCTTTTCTGGACTCACTTTTCTAATGTTCTGTGATTATATGGTACCACGGGGCTGAGAGATGGAACAGGGCTGGGTGAGTTCATTGTGTCATCATGCAAGGATTAGTTAATTTTATCTGTGCCATTATTCATTTGTTTATCAGATACTTAATGCACAGCAGGAATCTTGGCAGGCACAAAGATACGGATTTAATAAGATGGTGGAAAGTACTGTAGCTAAACTACATTACAATAGTATTCTTTATGTCAGTGTTTCCACAAAGTGGTGCTTTATGATACTACATTTCTGTGCCTGTGGCGTCACTAGACCATAAGAATTGCTAAACTCCATTATAATACATCATTATTCAGAACTGTGGTCATACAAACGGTGCTGCTGACCAAAACACTATACAACACATCTCTATCTATCATCTCTCTTTCTAGATACATATTTCTATCTATGTGAAAGTGTATTTTATGGCTGTGTTGGCATAAGAATAAATATGATCCAGGGATATTTTACTTATTTATTTTTTTATTTTCAGAAGAATTCAAAACCCTTCTGAGGCTCCCTTAAAGGATTCTACCTGCATTGGCTTCTAGGATCCTGGGACAGGTTTGATATGTGCATTGAGCACCATCTAGTGGCCTCAGTGTGCAACAGACGCAAAGTGCTTCTCTTCGGGGGCTTTGTAGGGAGTGGAGACGGTTTGTTAAGCTTCACTTAAAACCTTAAACCTACCAGGTTTTATTAATCTTCACTCAGGGATCTCAACCAGATCCAATCCATCATGATGACTGCCTGCCTTAGATTAAAACTAGCTCCACTGGGCTCGAAGGCTGTTGGATCTTCCGACAGCTTAAAATGGTATTTCAAGAGCACAGTAACTGCCAGTCATGACCACAGATCAGCTTAGGAAAACCAAGCATTGTTTTCTCATTACCAGTTGTCCACTGTGGGACTTTTCCACAGTTTTTGTGCTTGAGGAAACACACAGAAGGGAGTATAACATGAAGGCAGCCTTAGGAAAGCAAGTTTTGAATAATAAGAAAAAAAATCACCCATTTTCAGTATTCACCCAGACCTTGCTTCTGTCTCAGTTGTACTGAATTCGAGATCTGTGAGGCCTGATTGCCAAACTCTTGTTAAGTGTCCTTTCTTTGTTGCTAACTTGGGGCGATCTTCTCCTGGTCATACTTTGTCGTCTCAGCTCTGGTTTGTCCCTTGTCGTCATGGCTCTGTGCGTGGGGCTCTCTCTGCAAGGCCGGAACAGCTGAGGAAAACCCAAGGCTCCCATGTGTGTCTGCAGTGAATGATAGCCAGCAACTCAGGAGGGAATACACCAGCTTCCCAAAGCAGGATCTGGGAGCTTTTCTTTTTCAACAACATGTATTTATAACATGGGTTTAATACTAGTTGCTGCCACACTTATAAAGTATGATGAATTTTGCACCCCAGATTCATATAGTGAAGTCCCAACTACCAGTACCATAGGATGTGACTTTACTTGAAAACAGGGTGGCCACAGATATAATGAGTTAATGAGTAGGGGTGGGGCCCTAGCCCCCATTACTGGTGTGCTTGTGTATGCATTACAGAAATGCACACAGAGAGGGAAGGTGGTAGGACATTCAGGGGGAAGGTCTGCAAGAGATGTCCACATGGCCCTAAAAGGAGCAACACTCTGGCACCCTGGACTTGGGCAGTCAGTTAGAATGATGAGATGCTTCCGTTGCTGAAGCCACTCCATCTTTAGCAGGTGTTCACGTCAGCCCTCGCACACCCACAGAATTGGGGTGACTCGCTGGCGATCTTTGGTGTTCCTTGGCTGACAGAAGCATCAGCTGATCTCTGTCTCCTCCCCAAGATTGAGAAAAGTGCAAATGCTACAGTAGAATTTTCTGTGAGAGCCAAGAAAATCCACCATGAGGACAAGGAGAGCAAGAGAAGAAAACAGCAGGTGTACCAGAGCAATAAGGAGCAAGCTGGTGGCTCTCTTCTCAGCCCCAGTGGGAGGTGAAAGGTGTCCTTACAAGCTCAGTTTACAGACAACACTTGGTCTGAAAGGTCAACAAGCAATGAAGGAAGTGGTTACTGTATACTCAGTTATTTAAGGGGGGAAAGCACAGGTGGATTTTACTGTTACAGAGAGAGGGGGAGAGGGAAGAGGGGGGGATTTGAGTACTGTGATTGTCCAAACACAGCGACCTTAGGAGAAAATAGATGGCAGCCAGCAAAGGGATTGAACAATGAGGGCTGCGGCATGCCTCATGTGGTACAATAGCAAGTGCGAAGCCCTGAGTTCAAGTCCCAGTAGTGCAAAAAAAAAGAAAGAAAAAGGAGGGGCAATGAAATGAAATCAAGAATAGTGAAGGGCAGCAGATCACAGTAACTGCTGGAGTTAAGCAGGTTTTTTTTGGGGGGGGGGGGTGTCTGTTCGTGGGGCCTGAACTCTGGGCCTGGGCGCTGTCCCTCAGCTCTTCAGCTCAAGGCGAGCGCTCTACCACTTGAGCTACAGCGCCACTTCCTTAAGCAGGTTTTTAAACCCAGATCCCCTCACCTGAATGGGAGACCACGCCCCAGGAAGAAACTGCAACAGCAAGGCAAGCACAGGTGATCACGATTCAGCAGGCTTTCCTGCAAGATCTCAGGCCTCTTGGGTAGCCATAGCTGAGGACAGGGGAATATCAGAGACTCTTAGATACAGGGTCCACACATCATCATGAGACAACGGGTTGCAGTCGGTGGATAGAAGAAGCAGGCAGCTCCTAGAGTCATGGCCCAGCTGTTTTTCATGGTCCATCCACTCCACCTACTGAATCTACCGGGTAATCATTTTCTCAGTCTCCAAATATATGATTGGAAGAGTCGTTCCTGGTAATGAGCACAATGCCACAGCAGTTCTTTGGCTGTGGTAATAAAGTGATTATACTAGGGAAATTCTCCAGAAACCTTTGAAACTATACTCTGCCCTGGTCAGGATTGCGAATCAAAAACATACATAACTAGATATGGTGACCTAAGACCTAATCCTAGCTACTTAGAAGGTGGAGATCGGGAGGTCAGGGTTGGAACCAATGGCTGGGCATGGGAGCATCAGCTTGTTACCTTAGCTGCAGGGAAGCACAATGAGTGGACTCAGTGGGGCGTGCCTGTCATCCCCGTCTTCAGGGTGAAGCACTAGTTGGCAGGGCCTGGGAACCAAGGGATGGAAATAGGGTCCCCTCTCTAACTGCTACCCTAGATGGAGGTTTCTCATCTCCACGGCTCTGGGCTCTGAGGTTTCAAAGACCAATGTGCTGACTCTCTCTTACCTTACTCCATTTATGAAACCAGTGTTGTTGTTGTTGTTGTTGTCTTTTTTGGTGCTGGGGATCGAATCCAGGACATTGCACTTGCTAGGAAAGCGCTTTGCCACTGAGCTACGTCCCAGTCCAAACAGATAGTCCTCAGGTGGCCAAGTGTAGCCAGGGCCGCCATGCCCCCCCTCACCCACTGAGGAAGACCACGCCCTCTTACCCTTCCCCCAAGCCTGCACTCTCACACAGCCCCTCCTCTCCCATGCCCTGTCTTCTCCTCTTCAGTTCAATGTAAGGGTTCCTATAGTCCCACCGTGCTGTCCAGTCACATGGTGAGTCAACCCTCTTCGTTCCTACTATAAATTATGAACATAATAACAATGATAAACAGCTGATGATTCGGTGAGTAGCAGACAGGTTTCCACCTACTGTGCTCAGCCTCACCAACTCATCCCAGATGCAGAGGTGTTAGTGAGAATTCATCCCATAAGGTCTCCCATGGGGCTCTGGTGGAGCATCTGGCCAGCCCCCAGCCCCCCCCCCCAAGGCTGGCTCCTAACTGTCAAGTCATGTTAATTAGGGAGCATAGCTTTGACTCCAACAATTCCATCTTGTTTGTTTTTAGAACATCACTGTCTTTTCAGTCTCACTTTTGTTGGGGCAGGGAAAGGATCCATGATCTGGGCCTGTGCTCTGCCCTAGTAGGTAAAGAGATGGTGACAGTCAAGAGGCTTCTGAGACCACCTTCTGTTTCAATGTCAGGGGCCATATGGACATTTATAACATTCATAAAAACGATCATTGCATCAGTGGATGGGCTGCAGGAAGCCAGTGAGAAGCATAGAAGTCTGTGCTGCATGTACTGAATGATTTCACTGGCCTTATACAACCGGTGAGCTGGAGGTTCCCCAGCCTGGTGCCAGGAACTCACAGAACTCAGAAAAGTTGGTTACTTGTGGCTACAATTTTGGTGGAAGCATGCTAATTGAAAAATAAAGAGCCAGGATTATATTCAGGAGGCTGAGATCTGAGGATCATGGTTCAAAGCCAGCCTGGGCAGGAAAGTTCGTGAGTCTCTTATCTCCAATTAACCACCAAAACCCTAGAAGTAGAGCTGTCAAGTGGTAGAGTGCTAGCCTTCAGTGAAAAAACTAAGACACAGCACCTAGGCTTTGAATTCAAGGCTGAATCCTAGCACTAAACAAAAATTAAATTAAAAAAAACCAATAAAGGAAAGAGAGAAAAGGGACAACATAGGGCATTTCAGAATCTTCCATAGAGGGCTGGGAAGGTGGCTCAGTGGTAGAGTGCTTGCCTTGCATGCGTGAGGCCCTGGGTTTGATTCCTCAGTACCACATAAACAGAAAAAGCTGGAAGTGGCGCTGTGGCTCAAGTGATAGGGTGCTAGCCTTGAACAAAAGAAGCTCAGGGACAGTGTCTAGACCCTGAGTTCAAGCCCCAGGACTGGCAAAAAAGAAGACTCTTCTATGGACTTCCACTTCTTCTCCCCCAATGGAGTCACAAGACTGCATTTATTTGTTCCAGTAAAAGAATGTGGTAGCATGCTAACCAGGGACCTCACCTGAGTCTTAGTGGCCAGTGATCTTGTTAAAGGTGAATCCTGTAGTTGTAGCTGAGGAGGACTTTAGTCTCCCATGGAGGACTTTAGTCTCCAGCCCAGAGAAGTCACAAAGCTACAATGAGGCCCAGTGCAGCCATCGTCAACATACTGTTAACCCAGATGATCTGATGTGGCCCAAGGCCAAAGAATAAACAGAGATGCTCTTATTGGGCTGGATATTCCAGGTGCTCAGAGTTTCCTCCCAGGAACTAAGCGAGGGCCATCCTTTCCCTGGGCAAGGTTATCCTTGTGTGTACATGTGCCCAGGCTTGTGTGACTCCCAGGAGCTAGAGTTGCTCACACTTGCTGGTCTGACTCACAGTGCAGGTGACGCTGTAGGAACACTGATAACTACTCTGGACCTGGAGAATTTGAGGACTTTGTTTTCTACAATAATACCATAGACCCATTGCTATTCCAGCATGCCTTTGCAGCCTCTGGCTTCCAGAAAGGATCATAGCCAGTATTTCATGCCATTCTGTTACTATGGCAACACACATAATTTAACCCTGAATTCAAGACATTCTTGTTTTGTTGGAAATAAAAATTCCCTTGGCCATTTGCTTCCACTATCCACTCTGTTCCTCCATGGTCTCCACTTTGGCAGCAAAATCACAATCTCCCATTTTCTACCTCTCTGCCCTCACCAAAGTTCAGCTCTAGACCCAACTCTGAATACCATATCCATTTAGGAACTTGGTGGAAGGACAGATATTCTCCTTTCTCCAGAATCCTCCCTCCTCGAATGCATTTGTGATTGTGCATTTCAGTGTATTTTCCCATTCCAGTTACACACATCGGTAGTCATCAACCATTGGTGAGTTCCCTTCTCAACTGCACCCGCTGCTATTCACAAGGTGCCGCCCCATCCCAGTCCTCCACAGATGGGAATGCTCAGCTGGACCAAGGCATGGCTGGTGTGCTCACCGGCATGAGTGTGTGAAGGGTGAGAAAGTGACTCCTCTTTGCAAAGCCGTTGTGCTGTCACTGTTTAATTTTGCACATTATGGAATACTTTGGTTTCTTTGAATGATTTTCTCCCACCTGGGTCATTCTGTTGACTTGCTTTTGTAGCGGACACTCTGTGTCCTACACAGTGTCCTCTCATCCACAGCCGAGTGTACATGGAAGGGACTCAGATAGAGCTCGACTTGATTTGCAGAGAATTCTTTCCTTTCCAGTCCCGAGTTCCTGAGTCGGAGCTGAAGCACATACAGCGCAGCTGTGAGCAGCCATGAGTCACACACGCTGACATCTTGTCAGCCTGCGTGCGGGCACTGCATGGCCGTGTGGCCGGTGCCACCCCACGGAGCCCTGGGCATAGAATGGCACTTGAAGTGGAACGTTTTGTGCTTTCCCTGTTGAAATTATTTTACTATTATTATTTATTTATTATTTATTATTATTATTATTTACTATTACAGAGGAGCTACAGTTACATGAGTCAGGCAAAGAACACATTTCCGTTTGGAGAATGTCACCCTCAGTCTCTCCCAGTTCCCCCACCCCCATTCTTAATAGTAGCTCTCAATGTGTGTTTTGTAAATGATGGACAATGGGACAATGGAACGTGTGCTGAGTGTTTGAAATCTCACCACGTGTGAATCCCTGGGGGGGATTCCCTGGTACCCCAGACCCCACATGGCCTCTTCCTCCTTAGCTCTCCCCCTATGCAGTGATGCCGCTGCCCTTCTTACCCAGCAGGTGCCTGGATCTGGACATGGAAAGCGCTGGGTGACACCTGGGGCTGGCCATGCCTGCAGGCCCCCTTCTGACAGTGCTGTTCAAGATCCAGTCTCCTTACTTTAGGCTCCACCTCTTAAAGGTTCCTTCACCTCCTGGCATTACTACACCAAGGGGCTTGCTTCTGACACATGAACCCTTAGTGCAGATACACTATATCTAAACTACAATGTACTTGTTCCTCTGTATATACAGTATGTTCCCTCTGATTTCTTTCAAGAGATTCACTTTGTCTTCGATTTCATGTACTTTGCATAGAATATGGCTGGGGTAAGGAATGTTTTTGGCATATAGTGGTGCTCTTTACCTGGATGTATAGTTTGTTTCTATTAGTTTGATGGAAGGCTCAGGCATTATTGCTTCAACTATTTTTTCTCCCTTTCTTTTCTGCTATTTTCACCATGTGTGTGTTGCACCTATATATTTGCCCCACAGTTCTTAGATATTCTCTTTTGTTCCATTCTCCTTTCAAATCTTCATTTCCATTTCAGTGTTAGATTTTTGTTCTTACTTTTTGTGCCAGTACTGGGGCTTGAACTCAGGGCCTGGGCTCTGTCCCTTACTCAAGACTGATGTTCTACCACTTCTGGCTGTTCGGTGGCTAATTAAACAGAAGATTGTCACAGACTTTCCTGCCCTGGCTTCAAATCTTAGCCTCCTGAATTGCTAGGATCACAGGGCTAGGCCACCAGAGCCTATGCCGTTTCTCTATGTTCTACCTATCAATTTGTTTTTTGCACATTGTTGACATTGTTGTTTTAAATTTTCAGTCTAACAATCCCAATACCTCCGTTGTATCTATGTCTGGATCTGAGCCTCTTCAGTTGGCTTTCCTGTCTCGTAATATATCAGAATGTTTTGTTGCTGCAAACTAGACAGGATGCATCAGGTGAAAGGAAGTGGGAACACTGTGGTTAGGGTGAGGTGTTTGTTATCTGGCTAGGAGTTCATTCAGAGTTCATTCGGCTGTGTGTATTCTTCACTGTAGTTGTTGGCCATGTAAGTTAACTTCTCTGGTTGGCTTGGTTGCACCTGCTCTGTTGCCTTTGGGCTTCCCTGCAGATGACTTAATCATAGGCAGACATGCAGCTGGTCTCTCCTTTCCTTCACACTACTTTAGAGGAACCCCAACTGATATGATAAGGGGGATGGGAAAGCACTCTGGGGTCTTGTGATTAGGGCTCAGTCTTCTAGTGAATCTGTGTCCTGGGCTGTGCCCTTCACAAGTGCGTCCCCACAGAAAAACAAGATAGCGTGGCTGGAGAGTTCCGGGGCTGGGTATATATAACTCCATCCAGGTGGTTAGGCTCTGGTAAACAGAGTCTCCTGAGAGCCCTCGTGAGGGACAGCATGCTCTGAGTGTTTTGTTTTCCCTGCTGGAGTTGGAGAGATTTTATTTTTCCTTTGGTCCCCATGGACCTGGATAGAGGTCCCCTCCCCCAAAGCTGTGGCTTGTGGAGTTTTAAGTCCCACCTGGGCCACCCCAGCGATTACCACTAGATTTCAGCTTCTCCAGGCCTGCTCTGGCTTCCAGGATGCCTCTCCGTGGAAGCATTCGCCTCCTGTAAGTCTTACTCTCCTTAAGTGCCCGTCCCTCAGTGATGGAAGCTGTTGCTTGTTCTGTGACCTCCTCCGCGTTCTGGTGATTCTAAGAGATGCTTATTTTCACCTTGTGGAGCTTATTGACTTATTTATTGTTGCACTGTGTGAACAAGAGAGGCATTCAAGCTTTGTGTGCCAAACTGAGAGCGAGATAAGGCCTTAAATTATTTTTCCTACTTTTAAAATTTAGTGAGAGACAGTGCGGTTGTGTGTAAGAGCATAGACTTTGTTAAAATATCTGCCTGACTTCTCCCAAAGGCTCTGGAAAGCCCAGCCATGTCGCTCTCCACAGTGCCCTAGCTGGTTAGAAAGGCCTGGTCTCAGCACCTCCTGCTGAATGGGAGCCCGGAGCACACATTCCAGGTGCTCACCTGTGCTGCCTAATGCGACTTGAAAAGCTTCGACCTGGATTTCCAATCCAGGAGTGTGTTGTTTGTTCCCAAACTGTGCTCTGAGGCTGGGGATGGGGGTGGAGTGGGGGCACTCCCGGGTATTTTAAAGTTTCAAGGAAAATAGAATGACACTATGTGGACTGCTCGAGATAGGGAGGATTTCAATGCTAACTTGCTGCCTGCCCTTGATGTCATGTGGATGAGAAGCTAGGATGCCAGCCGTGGTCTAGGTGAAAATCTAGGTGAAACAGACAACAAGGTGATTATGCCTTGTCTGATTCCCAAATCTGAGAATCTCCCAGGGCCTGGTGCATGCTGGGTTATTGTGATAGCCTTTGCTGGGTCTCACTGTCGGTGAAGTCAAGTGACACACTAAGAAAAGCCCACAACTGAGAAAGTAAACTGGTTAAGTGGAAATCAGTGGGCTGATTGATGTGTGTGTGTGTGTGTGTGTGTGTGTGTGTGTATCATTTCTGTGCTTTTGCTCAGATAAATGCCAATTTAAATGTTAGGGTGAGTTTAAATTACTTTTGTGTGTGTGTGTGTGTGTGTGTGTGTGTGTGTGTGTGTGTGTGTGTGTGTGTGTGTGTGTGTGTGTGTGTGTGTGTGTGTGTGTGTGTGTGTGTGTGTGTGTGTGTGTGTGTGTGTGTTTAGAGATCAAATCCAGGGCCTGGCTCATGCCATATTATGTTCTGCCACTGAGCCCTGGGCTGCCTGCCCCACTTCCCACCACCCCACGACTTTTGTTTTTTTAACATCCTAAAAAAAATGTCTAGGGACATTGGAGAACGGGGACTGGGAAAGGAGTTTTTATATACACTGCAGCTGGCAGGAGTGGCAGCACCTGTCTGCAGGAGCCGAAGTCCTCATCACATTGCATGCTGGAGGGGAGCTAACAGCTGGCCCAGGAACCACACTGCAAAGCCATGGAATGTGGCTCATACTCAGCTTAACTATTCAAAAAGTTGAGATCTGAGGATAGCAGTTCATAGCCAGTGCAGGCAGAGAAAGTCCATGAGACTCTTATTTCCAGTTAATCAGCAAAAAAAAAAAAAAAAAAAAAAAAAAACAAGAAAAAACCTGAAGTAGAGATGTGGCTCAAGGTGGTAGAATGCTAGCCTTGAGGGAAAAAGCTCAGGGACAGTGCTGAGGCCTTGAGTTCAAGCCCCAACTGGAAGGTACACAGGGTGGGCGGGGGAGAGCCTCTGTGGTTGTGTCCCCAGCGCTGGGCTGATGTTGTGGGAAGCTGAGGCCTCCACTAGGTAGCACTCTCCAGAGAAGCATCAGGACGTCCAGTACTTCGCTGTCTCTGCAGAAGTCACTTGTCCACCATTGGGTTTCTGTTCCAAGGTGGCTATCAGTTAACGAGGCTGTGAGGGTGAAGAAAGAGAAACTTGCTATTCAGCTCCATTGATTTCCATTTAGGCTGATGTAATGACCCTTACATACACACAGGTAATTTTGGAGGTACAGTTGGTCCGGGCAGGTAATGGACAAAGACACTGGATGGAAAGGGGCTGGGACAATTCATGGAAGGCAATTGAGTCCCCCACAGAGAGCTTTAGCTGAGCAGAGCTACATTAGAGCTGAACACACCATTGCTTCCGGATCCCTCATTTGGTTCTTGTCCAGATCAGAGGTGACCGGGAATGATGACCATCTGTCCACTGTTGCTCGGGCTCCAGCCGGGCCAGGCAGGCCTGGCATGCGGACCCCCACTGCCCACACTGTCGCAGTCTGCTGGGCAAAGTGTCTTGCTAGAGTCCTTTTCCTGCTTCTCGGGTTCTATCCCTGCCTAGAGGCTGTGTTCAGGATCACTTTACCAAAAACAAAATCCAACATTCCTTGATGAATCTCAGTAGCAAATACTATGCTCTTAGATATTTGGTATTGGGTATCATGGCAGTGGCCCTAGTTACTTTGGAGACCCTGTTAAGGAAAAGGTGAGTTATAGGTGCAG
Source organism: Dipodomys merriami (assembly GCF_024711535.1). Lineage (NCBI taxonomy): Eukaryota > Metazoa > Chordata > Mammalia > Rodentia > Heteromyidae > Dipodomys > Dipodomys merriami. The sequence goes on from NW_027206068.1 coordinate 13,847,364, forward strand.
TTGCTCTGTGTGTGTGTGTGTGTGTGTGTGTGTGTGTGTGTGTGTGTGTGTGTGTGTGTGTGTTGTCAGTCCTGAGACTTGAACTCAGGTCCTGAGTGTGGTCCCTAAGTTTCTCTTACTCAAGGCAAGCACTCTACCATTCAGGCCGCAGGGCCACTTCAGGCTTTTTTTTTTTTTTTTTTTTGGTAGTTTACTGGTAATAAGAGTCTCCCAGACTCACTTCAAACCACAGTCATTAGATCTCAGCCTCCCAAGCAACGAGGATTGCAGGCGTGCGCCCCTGGCACCACGCTTTTCCTTTGGTTTTTGTGGGGATTATTTACTTGGTTCCGAGTTGCTTCCTTTACGAAAAACATGCTAACTGCGTTGGTTGCTGCAGTGTGGGGAGGGGTTTTGCAAGCACACTTGCGGTCCCCCGGGCTTCCTCACTTCAAACTGCCACCAAAGTCAAAATGTGAGTGGAATGAAGGAGAATGAAGTCTTGAAAAGCAAAAGAGCAGATGGTATCGTGTATAAAGTGGACAATCCTCAGAAAAGTGACATTTAAGTGGAGGATTTAGTTCTCACTAATGCAATGTCATCTGACATTTGTCTAAAAACTAGAAAAATAATTTATAAAATTTCATCATGGGTACAATGGCTCATGTCTGTTATTACAGGAGGGAGAAATTAGGACATTGGCAGTCTGAAGCCAGCCTGGGAAAAAGTTAGTGAGACTTCATCTCAACAAATAAGCAAGTGTAGTGGTATATGTCTGTAATCTCAGCTGTGTAGGAGGTATAGGTATGAGGATCATGAGCAAAAAAGTGAGCTCAGGACAAAAGTGCAAGGCCTAAATATAATAAATAACTTAAAGCAAAAAGGGGTGATTCAAGTATGTTTCAAGTAGTAGAATAGCAGATACAAAGCCCTGTGTTCAAACCCTAGTACCATCACCACCGAGAGAGACAGACAGACAGACAGACAGACAGAAACAGTGACAGAGAAGACTCATTATAAGCAACTATAATGACAAACTGATTCTGAAAATCAGTACTTAAAATTAAGACTCCATCTCAACTAATGGTTTGACACAGTGGCTCATATCTGTTACCCAGTCAGCAAAGGGAAGCCCAAATAGGAGGTTCATAGTCCAAGACCCTGAATCAAAAGTAAAGGGTAGGGGAAATAGAACAGGCCAGCAGTGTTGCTCAAGTGATAGAGTATCTGTCTAACAACTGTGAGGCCTTGAATTTGATCCCTAGTAAAACCCAAACAAAAGTGGATTGTTTTTATTTGTTATTACAAACATCATTATCATCTAAAAAATGTACAGCCAAAATGTAGAAAACATATAGGAACAGTGGGGGGGCTGTCCAGGTACTTCTTCTCTATCTTAAGAATATTTGTTTATTTGTTTTTTGTGTTTTTTTTTTTTTTTGGTCCAGTCGTAGGGCCTGAACTCTGGGCCTGGGCACTGTCCCTCAGCTCTTCAGCTCAAGGCGAGCACTCTACCACTTGAGCCACAGTGCCACTTCCAGCTTTTTTCTTTTTGCGTATATGGTGTTAAGGAATCGAACCCAGGGCCTCATGCATGCAAGGAAGCGCTCTACCACTGAGCCCCCTTCCCAGCCCAATTGTTTGTTTGTTTGTTTTTAACTGTATTTTTTTGTCTTTTCTTTTGTGGTACTGGGGATCGAACCTAGGATGTTGGACTTGCTAGATAAGCACTTTGCCACTGAGCTACCTCCCAGCCCATCTATGAATATTTGAATAATTATATATAAATAATGTCAGATCTGGGGGCTGGGAAGGTAGCTCAGTGGTAGAGTGCTTGCCTCCCATGCATGAGGCCCTGGGTTCAATTCCTCAGCACCACATACACAGAAAAACCCAGAAGTGGCACTGTGGCTCAAGTGGTAGAGCACTAGCCTTGAGCTGAAGAGCTGAGGGACAGCGTCCAGGCCCAGAGTTCAGACCCATGACCAACCAAAAAAAAAAAAAAAAGTCACATCTGGATCTTACTATGTATGTGACATTTGTCAGAAACCATGTGCTGTGTTAGTAAGGCATACTGCCAGCAACCAGGGGAAAGCCATGGATAGAGGGAAGGGAGGGAGAAAAGAAGGAAGAGAAGGAGAAAGGGAAAAGTACAGAAATGAAGGTGGGCAGGAGAAAGATGGAGGAAGACTCGGTAATTGCTGCCAAGCAGAAAGAGACAGAAAGCAAAATATTAGGAACTGCAGAAAAAAACAGATGAAACATTTTAGAGGGTTTGCTAACTCCCTGCCTGTCTTCTCTTTGCTGGCAAGGGCACCATTTGCTTAAATTAAATCTTGCTTACATTATAAGGAGCTGAGCTAATTCCCAATGTCAAGAATTCTTGGAAAGGTGCCATGTACGGTACTATCAGGAGGGAAAGGAAGAAACATTCGTTGGCTGTGGAATTCTGGGATCCTTCTGGTATTTACACATTTAAAGCAGCAATCACCCTCTGAAAGCTGGCCACTTTATCGTCATTGATGATGAGCCAGACGCAGGCCCAAGAAGTATCAGCATCTTTCATGGAAGTCTCCTATACAGAATCCCCTGAACTGAGTGCAACAGAAGAAAGTAATAAGATGATAGTCATGTTGGTGGCTTTCTCCCTCTCTCTTTACTTTGTACCAGTATTGAGGCTTAAACTCAGGGCCTGGGAACTGTCCCTTAGCTTTTTCACTCAAGGCTGGCTGGCACTCTACCACTTGAGCCACACCGCTACTTCTGTGTTTTGACTGGTTAAAGAGAAGAGTCTCATGGACTTTAAAGCCTGTGTTGGCTTTGAACCTCGATCCTCAGATCTCAGCCTCTTGAGTAGTTAGGATTACAGATGTGAGCCACTGGTTCCCAGTTTCTTCTCTTTTTATACTTGTTATTGTAGTTTTTACAATGATTTTTTATTTTTAATAAAAACAACCTAGAAGATTAAAAACTAAAGCATGTCAAAGTGGTTCATATTTCTTTAACTTTCAATTGTCATTGAAAAGCAAATTCAGAGTTGGGAAGCATCTTAATTTACTTTTTTTTTGGGGGGGGGGGTCCGGTCTTGGGGCCTGAACTCTGGGCCTGGGCGCTGTCCCTCAGCTCTTCAGCTCAAGGCTAGCACTCTATCACTTAAGCCACAGCGCCACTTCTGGCTTTTTTCTTTTTGCTTATGTGGTGCTGAGGAATCGAACCCAGGGCCTCAGGTATGCAAGGCAAGCGCTCTACCACTGAGCCACCTTCCCAGCCCTTAACTTTACTTTCTTACTATTGTCATTGAGCGGCCACAGCTAATGGCCAGAAAGCTGACTGGAACAAACAAATAGATCAGCCTGAACAGTCACCTGTATGACTCTCCCAGGGATACATTAACTTGGATCCGTGGCTGGGAGCAGTTCCAGAGACAACTTCAAGTGCCCTAGGTGTGGGTATTTGTAGCTTTTCAAATCCCTGCCAGGTGCCAGCAGCTCATGCCTGCAGCCCTAGCTACTCAGGAGGCTGTGATCAGATTGCAGTTCAAAGCCAGCCCAGGCAGGAAAGTCCGTGAAACTATTGTCTTCAACTAAGCACCAGAAAACTGGAAATGAGGCTGCTGCTCAAAGTGGTAGAGAAGTAGCCTTGAAAACAAAAGCTCGGGGACAGCACCCAGGCCCTGAGTTCAAGCCCTGTGACTGACAAAAAGAAATCCCTGCAGGATACATGGATGCAGGATACATGGATGCAGCATGGTCTATGGAGGGGAAATGGATCCCTGTCCCAGGTCTGTCTCTGTTCCTTTCCTGCATACAGTATGAAGTCAGGAAATTCACGTGGCATAGGAGGAGAGATCCCATCATCCCCTGCACTGGGAAGCTCAGGAGAACGGGAGGGATTCATGTTGTAACAGGGCTTAGGCACTTAAAAAAAATGTAAACAAAGCATGTCCTCCAAATGGAAGATTCTCTACTCTTGAGCTCCCTTGGGGGCATGTCCATGGATCGGGAGCTCTGTTGTGATGTCCTTCATTTCTATGAGAGATGGAATTCTTCAGTTTAGGAAGACTCAGTAGTATTTGCAGCTCTGTTTTTAATCATTATTGTTTTTGGCTGGACGGGGAATTGCATTGCGGCTGCCATGTGTTTTCTTGGTAGGTGCCGCTCGAGCCTTTCTTCCAGTCCCTTTTTGTGTTGGTTATTTTTGAGATGGTTATTTTTGACCAGCATCCTCCAAAAGCAAAGCAGTAGATTAGATTAGTAGTTACAATGCATGAATGATGACATGAATGCAAGTAAACTAGGGCCTAGACCTTCTTCACTAGCCTGAAGAGTGTTCTCTGTGGTTTTGCTCCATATTGATGATGGAATAAATGGCAGAACACTGATAAGCCCATTTATTATCTGTTAATAATATCCAAAACTACTGGGTGCTAGTGGCTCATGTCTGTCAATCCTAGCTACCCAGAAGGCTGAGATTAGAAGATCAAGTTTCAAAGCCAGCCAAATCAGGAAAGTGTGAAACTCTTATCTCCAATTAATCACCAAAAGGCTGAAAATAGAGCTGTGGCTTAATTGGTAGAGCACTAGCCTTCAACAAAAAAGCTCTGGGACAGTGCCCAGGCTGTGAGTTCAAACCTCAGGACCAGCACAAAGAAAGTGCATTGAATGCACTTCACCTACAAAACTTCACAACTCAGTAACCATACCCACAGAGCACAGGTTGAGTTCTCGGTTATTGTGGGAGCAGCTTACAGAAACTACTCACCTAGTTTCCTGGGAGGAGATTATGCGGCCCATTGTAGCCATGAGAAAGATCAAAAATTCAACATATGATTGTTGTTGAGAGAGCATTGCTTTTGCTCAGTTGTAAGTCAAATCATCCCAAAGGTGGGAATCTGCAATGTCACTTCCTGGTCTCTGGGCAGATTTCCTTTACTTACTGATTTCTACAAGGATGTTAGTAAGCCAACTGTGACTGCCAAGTTCTGTCTTAACTTTAACTTTCCGAAAACAAGAGTATCTTTCCCCTGGTACAGTTGTGTCTTTCATATCGGGAGAAGATTTCCTCAAGGTGTGAAATGAGGAGATAGTTGTCAGTACCAGGCAAACAGACCTCAGAACTCTCAAGCAGAGACAATGGAATAATTAGAAAGCAAGAAGAAGTATTCATTGGTCTTTTGTATTTTGTGTGTGTATCGTGGTACAAGGGCTTGAACTCGGGGATTTACTCAGGAATTTACTCTCTTGTTTGATTTTATTTTTTGATAGGTGTATATATGTATGTATGTATATATGTGTGTGTATGTTGCTCAACTTGTATCACACCTCTACTTCCAGCTTTCTGCTAGTTCGAGATTAGAGTCTCTACAATTTGTCTGCCTAGGCTAGCTTTGAACCTTGATCCTCAGATCTCAGCCTCCTGAGTAGTTTAGGTTATAATTGTGAGCCACTAGCATCTGGCATGTTTGGTTTTTTTTTCAAATTATAAAAGTAATTGCACTTACTGAAAAAAAATAAATCAGCCCTTAAACTACAGCAACATGAAAGAGGCAGAAAATCTCTGTTCCATGTGGGCACTTTCTTTCCAGTATTTTTCTCCAGAGTATTTCTTTGTCATAACGCCAATCCCTTGTGTATTCTCTTCATGAATAACTGCGAGTGGCACTTTCATACAGGCCCCCGGGGAGCAGGCACTGCCCAGCTGATCGCGGAGCCCCATCTCATCTCTTCTTTCTTCAGGGCCTCTCTCAGCCATGCGGTTTTCTCTGTCCATTTGTGAGTGACTCCTGGGCCATGTCAGCAAAATTATCTTTAGTGGTCCTCTTGTGCTGCAAAGTCTCTGCTCATTTGTTATGTGTGATAAAACTAGGATGATCCTAATTTAGCCAATCAACAATGGAAAAAGAGCCACTGAGTCTGACCAATATCATCGCCACGGCCAAGCTAGTTGATCTTGTTCTGGTGGGAGCGGGGGAGGGAGGGAGGAAATAAGGGAGGATGAGAGACACTGTTTTCATCCTTGCTCACATAATGGGGAAGAGTTTTCTAAGCTCCAAAGCTCCTGTGCAATCTAGGTATTTTATGTGAGATATGGACGCTTCTATTAGAGTATCTCTGTAGATGGTGAATGAGAGAGAATGAAGAGCAAGTATTTCTCTCTGAATTATTAGCATCTAAGAGTCTAGGCATAGATCAGACTACAGTACCATTAAAAGCTCTCTCTCTCCAGGATGTAGCAAGCACCCCATTCCCAGGCAAAAATTACTGAGCTTCCCACTGACATAAGTGGTCTCCAGTCACAGAAGGGGACATTCCAGCCTCCCCTCCAGCCCTTAGTGACGTGGTCTAAACATTCGTACACAGTCGTGCTCTTAGTGCAGTGCTCACAGTGCAGAGGGACAAGTGGAAGAAAGGGACAAGGCTCCTGAATTCCATCTTCATGCAGGGAAATTTCTTATATTCCCCACTTGTGTACATGCATGTACATACACACCAGTACTAGAACTTGAACTCAAGGTCTGGGAATTGTCCCTTAGTTTTTTGTTCCAGGTTAGCACTCTGCAACTTAAACCACACCTCTACTTCTGCTTTTTAGGTGGTTGGTAACAGTTTCACTGACTTTCTTTCCTGGGTTGGCTTTGAACTGTGATCTTCAGCTCTCAGCCTCCTGAGAGCTAGGATTACAGACGTAAGCCACCAGCAACAGGCCATTATCCATTTTATGACATTATTTTCTTTTTTTTTTTTTGCCAGTCCTGGGCTTGAACTCTAGGTCTGGGCACTGTCCCTCAGCTCTTCAGCTCAAGGCTAGCACTTTACCACTTGAGCCACAATGCCACTTCTGGCTTTTTTTTTCTGCTTATGTGGTGCTGAGGAATCGAACCCAGGGCCTCATGCATGCAAGGCAAGCACTCTACCACTGAGCCACCTTCCCAGCCCCTATGACATTATTCTCTAAGTCTGATATTAAGTCTCCACTGTGTAGATGATTCCCTGTGAAATATTTTAAGCTTATTGGCTTCTGTCACTCATTTTAGCTCAGAATAAGAAGTTTAAAATTATTGTTCAACACAAAAGGCTCACTCTCTGAAAAGTTGTCATTGGAGAGAGAACCTGTGACTATATGAACACATATGTATATATGTATGGGCATGTGCATTATAGATGCACACACACATATACTGTGTATATATTAATTTACATATTTTGGATGCAATAAAATAGATTCTTGAAACATCAGGTTCTTAGTGCAAACCTCCTAAGACAATGGTCCTGACATGCAATGGCCTGTGTACCATCCCTTCAGAACAACTTGGAACATTTGTGTGTATGTGCCAGTACTGGGGCTTGAACTGGGGGCCCTGAGACTGTCTCTTAGCTGTTGGGTATTTTTTCTTAAGGCTGGCACTCTAGCACTTGAGCCACAGCTTCACTTCCAGGTTATTGCTGGTTAATTGAGGTAAGAGTCTCTCTAATTTGGCTTCTGAGGCTTAAATTTGAAGTGTGATCTTCAGATCTCAGCCTCTGAGTAACTTGGATGAGCCACCAGTGCTCAGCGTGCATTTTTTTTTAAATTTAAAGTATGTTTAGGAATTTTATATCACCAGAGATTTAAACTCAGTCAGGGGCCTGGGAAACTATTGAAAGCACGGTCATCAGCACATTTTTATGCCCAGCTATATTTCAGAATCACTATCTAATGAAGTATATCTGCCCACACCTAAAAAAACAAGAAAATCAAAGTTGTACATTGTGCATTAGTTTTCTGACATAATAGTGGCCAGGTAATCTCTGTGTTATGTATTTTCCAGAACTTGAGTGAGGGATTTCCTTCATAATCCCTTGATAAAAGCTCATATTTATTGATAATCTATTAGGGTCATCTCGTCCAGATTAAGAATATTTCTTGGCTGGATGCTGGTGGCTCATGCCTGTAATCTTAGCAACTCAAGAGGCTGAGATCTGCGTGAGGATTGCTGTTAGAAGCCAGCCCAGGCAGGAAAGTCTGTTATCGCCAATTAACCACCAAAAAGCCAGAAGTAGAGCAGTGGCTAAAGGGATAGAATGCCAGCTTTGAGCTCAGAACTGTTCCCAGGCCTTGAGTTCAGGTTCCAGGACAAGCACAAACAAAACAAAAAACAAAAACAAAAAAACCAATAACAAGAAAGTGTTCCTTTAACTTTAGAAGAATGTTTGAAAACTAGACAATGTATGAAGTCATTGTTAAAACACTCAGTTTATGTACTCTGATTTTCTTTCTTTAGGTACAATTAGAGATGTATGGATAGATGTGTAGATGTGCAAATCCGCTTTCAGTGGGGTTTGGTCCCAATAACCTACTGTAAGCTGACAATTTGTTATTATATATAACCCACCAACAACTCAGCCACACAGCACATGGTAGGGCGGAGGGGTGGTCTCCCTTAAAATTATTGGGGCCAGCATTGGGAGAGGGAATGTCACCACCTCATGTCACTAGTTCGTGGAAATATCAACATTCAAAATTCAAAGTAAAGCTGGGCACCTGTGGCTCAGACCTGTAATCCCAGCTACTCAAGAGGCTGAGATCTGAGTATAGAGGTTCAAAGCCAGTCTGGGCAGGAAAGTCCGTGAGATTCCTATCTCCAATAAACCACCAGAAAACCAGAAGTGGCGCTGTGGCTCAAGTGGTAGAGTGCTAGCCTTGAGCTGAAGAGCTGAGGGACAGCGCCCAGGTCCAGAGTTCAAGCCCCATGACTAACAAAAAAAAATTCAAAGTAAGGTTTCCACTTAATGCATATTAATTTTACATCATTGTAAAGTTTAAAAATGTAAGTTGAACTGTTATAAGAGACTGTATATAGACAAATCAATGTCAAATGAATGTAACAAACCTCCTTTCTCCTTCACACTCTATTAGGCATATAGGGATGAATAGCTGAACCTAACATGGGACCCCTAGACTGTGGCCCTGGCACATAAGAATCTAGTTTCAGCTCTGTGCAGTCTGCTTTGTGCTACCCCAGCCCTTCAGCATTAGCACTGTGAGCCAACTAAGTGTGAGCACTAAGATTTCCCAATCCACCCCAATGACAGACTGCCACTTGTCAATCTGCCCCTGTGGCACCTAATTCAGCCTAATAGCTAACATCTCAGCACCCACAGGTAGATGGCGTTATAGCTCTCTAGAGAACAAGGCCCTGTAAGAGCTACTGTCCTTTTTAGTCAATAAGGAAGGATGTACATCTCTTAGTATTCACTTGATAAATACCAACTGGATATCTGACCATCGGATGTAAGAGACATTTTTTCCTATGCTACAATGGAGTTAGAAAGAGGTTGGAACTCCAGAGATTATGAGACGTCTGTGTTTGAAGCAAAGGAAAAAGTTCTGCCTTAAGATGTTATTAAAAAACAAAGAAACAAACAAACAAAAAAAACCCTTAGAAGGAAGGATCATCTATTTCCTGGGAGCCTCTTTTTTAATACTGAGATGAACTCAGGACCTCTCACTTTCACTGTTGCTTGGCCTTTTTTTTTTGTCGGTCGTGGGGCTTGAACTCTGGGCCTGGGCGCTTGTCCCTCAGCTCTTCAGCTCAAGGCGAGCGCTCTACCACCTGAGCCACAGCGTCACTTCCAGTTTTCTGGTGGTTTATTGGAGATAGGAGTCTCACGGTCTCTCCTGCCCGGGCTGGCTTTGAACCACGATCCTCAGATCTCAGCCTCCTGAGTAGCTAGGATTACAGGCGTGAACCACCAATGCCCGGCTTGCTTGGCCTTTTAATCCCAGCTGGTGCTTTACCACTTGAGTCAGAGCCTCTAGCCTGGCATTTTGCTGGTTGATTGGAGATGGAGTCTCAAGGACTCTTCTGTCTGGGATGGCTTCCAGTCGTGATCCTGCTATCTCTGCTTCTGAGTAACCAGGACTGCAGGTATGACACACTGGTTCCCATCATCTCAGACGCTTCTTTAATCTCAAGATGAAGAAAAAGTTGGGCTTGATTCCAGCTTCCCTTCCGCCCCCCCCCCCCACCACCCCCCAACAAGAAACTTTTAATTCTCAGAGTCTTTGAAGCCTGGAGGACAAACACTGAAATAGTACTTCAGGAGCTTCCAGTAGATTTGAGGACACACCAAAGTATTTCTGATCCTAAGTTTTTTTAGGCTAAGAAACTCACGTATGACACACAAGGTCCCCTATATTTATGCCTATATGTGTATCTCATCTCTATACAAATAGATGCACACAAACACCTTTTATCTGGATAAAGAAAGCGCATTCTATTCATAGGAAATAGTTGGGTCAGGCGTTCTGGGCTTTTTGTTTGTGCGCCACGGGGCGCCTGATAGCTCTGCAGGGGCAGGCGCGCTGTGTCACGCCAGCCACCTACAGCACGCACGGCACTAATTAGAGGGTGTCAGAAGACAGGAGAGAAGGAAGGGGCAATAAAAAGAAAAGCATAAAACTTTCCATGAAGATGGAAAACAAAGGGGTGGGGGACCTCGCCTTTATTTGGGGTGGGAATTCTCTGCTTCTGGACTGCACTTACTCCAAAATAGTCCTCTCTTGGTCCTTGGTTTACAGCAAGGAGTTAGATTCAGGGCAATGGCTGTGTTTTATCCTTTGAATGTGGGCCACCTACTCGTAATATTCTGGTAAAATCTGTTTTATTATTATAAAGGTGATGTGCAGAGGGTTAAAGTTACATGAGTCAAAAGGAAATGGACAATGTCACCTCTTCCTCGCTCTCCCAGTTTTTCCCTTCCTGTCTCCACCCATAAGTTTTAGAGTTCATTTTCAGCACAGTGTCTGGTGAGTGCCACTGCTGCATTTGACCCTCCATTTCTGTGATAGTTTTTTAATCTGCTTTTCTCCACACGTATATCACAATGACACCTCTATTCTCTACCAGCCATTGTCCACCGACAGTATAAATGTCCCAGAGCCTTCACAAAAGAATGGTGACCTTTCCCAGTCCAGCATTCCATATTCCCTCTGGGCCTTTTGTGGCTTTGCTTTTTTAGAGGCATACTACCTGCTGATGGAAGGGGACCAAGCCCTCTCAGCCTAGTTGATTTTAGAGCAGCAACATCGTTGTTGTTGTTGCTATTATTATTTTGAAATGTAATCTCCCTATACGTTGTATTATTGCTCTCTAATGCATGAACTCAAGTGATTTCCCATCTTAGCTTTCTGAGTAGCTGGGCTTATAGGTGTGAAATACCATACCTGGCTTAGATGAACATCATTAGCGTCACTAAGAAATCATAAGTACTGAAGATTTGGAGGGTGCCAGCTATAAAGTTGTCTCTTTTTTCTGGATCTGATTTTATTTTCCCTCTGTCTCTCCCTGCCTATAATAAACCTTCCACAACTCTACCTCAATAATATACTCATTTGAGTAAAGATTTCTAAGAAAATCCATTGTGGAATTCCAAGGGTTTTGATATCACATATTCCAGATGGCTTCCAGAGTCTTCTGGATAGCACAATAAATATCAGCTTGCATGCTTCCTTCCTCCCCTTCCTCTCTTTCCTCTCCCCCTCCCCCTCCTCCTTTACTCCCTCCTTTCCCTCTTCCCCTTTTTCCTTTTCCCCTTACCTTCTTGCCTCCTTTCTTCTTCCCTTCCTTTTCTTTCTTCTTTCCTTCCTTTCTCTTCCTCTCTTTCCACCTCCTCTTCCTCTTTCTCCTCTCATGAAGCTTCATGAACATTCTCAGCTATCATCTGAATCTGTAGATTGGTGTTATAGTAGGACCTACCTTGTGGGATTATTTTTAAAAGTAAATGAGTTGATAACACTGAGATTAACGCCCCCTCCCTTACCATCCCAGCAAATACGCACATGAATTTATCAGCTTTGATCAGCAGTGTAGTCATTGAGATCCACTGTCTCACAGGATGACTAAGAGGCTGAGTTCATCTGTATATGTAAGGGACTTAGCACGAGTGGTACTGAAGCACAGTTACTACACACCATTAGTTACTCATTACTGACCCTCTCCTCATCAATTCCAATGTTAACCTAGTTTTTTCCAGAATATAGAGCCCAAGAACATGATTTGTGTACCTGATTTTCATTGATAACCAACATGGAACACATTTTATTGATTGATTGATTAATTTTGTGTAGGTACTGGGACTTGAACTCAGGGCTTCAGTGCTGTCCCTGAGCTTTTTTGCTTACGAGCGATGTTCTACAACTGAAGCCACAGCTTTACTTCAGGCTTCTTGGTGGTTCGTTGCAGAGAAGACTTTCAAGGCCTTTCCTGCCTTTGAACCACAATCCTCAGATCTCAGCCTCCTGAGTAGCTAGGATTACAGACTTGAACCACCAGCAGCTGGCTAGATACTTTTTCAAAGTGTGCTTTCTTTGATTCAGTTCTCTTGGCTGATCCCACTCTCATTCATTAGAACTTGTCACCCTTAAAAGGCATCTGTTAACTTCTCAGTACAATATTTTTCTAGATTTTCTAACTCCATGTAAATTTCCTCATTCTACTACTTTATAAATTCCTTCCTTTTTCCTTCTCTCCCTTTCTCCCTTTTCTTTCTTCCCTCTTTCTCTCCCTCTTTTTCCTTTCATCCCTATTCCTTCCTTCCTTTTCTGTTCCTCTTCTTCCTTCTTAACATTCATTATGCACAGTGTTAGAACTATGATAAACACAAAATGCATATATATATATGTATATATATATATATGTATATATATATATATGTATATATATATATTAGCTAAAGGAAGCAGGAGGTTGCAGTGAGGAGGGATTCTGAGAGGAGAAGAACATAGTGTGGCTTCCATACTTATAGAAATCAGCTGGGATATCCTTATGTATTAGCAGAACAAGACCACTTGTTTTTGTTTTGGAGGGTAGGTGTACTTTCCTCCTCTTAATATCACCTCTAATATATAAATAATAGTGTTTTTTAATTTAATAATAGATCCTAGTTAAGAAATATAAATGTCAACTCATGTTAACAGTAGAGTAAACATAGTATAATTTGCCTTTCATGATCCAGATGTCTCAAGAATGAAGATCACTATAGTCATTCTGCAAAACCCTAAAATGCAAGAAAAATCAGCGTTAACCCAGAAGTGCAAGAACAATCAGTATTACGACACCAGTGTGCACTTGTTCTTATTTTAATAGATTTCCCAACCTCAAAAAAACCTCTGCCTTTTCCTCCACTGAGTCATCTGTATTTACTCAAAGTACAATGTTGAGCCACTGATGGTTAAGCCCCATTGATAGACTGGTTTGGGAATTAGAGTCTCCAAATGATATGTAAATTGCCTGAGGAATTTGACTCTTCCTGCCTGCCAGAGAGGAGCCTATGAATAATATAAAGCTATTATGAATAATTTTCAGTGTATGTTAGTCCATAGACTGTAAAGTATATGGACACTGATTGGATTATGAGCAGGGTTTTTTGTTTGTTTTTGTTGTTTTATAAGCTGCCATGCTGATATCTCTTCTTCTTGGTCAGTTCTGTGTTGTGGGAAACTGACTTGAAATATAGAGGCTTCCTTATTCTCAGAGGTCCAGTTGGGTTTGGTGGACTGGAGTGCTGAGATTTAGGGTGAATGTTTCTCAGCCTCCTCACTACCACGGAACGGTTGTCATGGCTCTCTCAGGCGTGGGGTTTTTGTTTTGTTTTGGGGTTTTTTTTTGAGATTTTTTTTCTTTATTGAAATTAAGTGATTACATAAATTTCACACTATTGTGGGATAGTGATACTTAGTTAAAGTCACGAACACATTTTAACCTTCATGAGGCACATTGTCTTTATCATAGTCTATAAAGCTTATGGACTTTACAAACTTTGATACTACAGCTATTTTTTTCCACATTGGGTGATGGGTACATTTTTTTCCTTTTGCTTAATGTAAGCTGTTCCCTCTTTCCCTCTCATTCCCTCCCTCCCATCGCTGCCCTTGAGCTGCTTAATTCGTTTTCATCAGTGTCCAGTGCAGCTGACGGGCCCCTCTGTTGTATTTTTCCCCATTTCCCCCTGATTCTGTACCTCCTCCTAGCTTCCATCAGATGTGTACATGTATATACTATATGTGAGGTGAAGGTTCTGTTGGACTTTTGACATCATTTCTTCTGGCTGTGTAGAACTGTCCCTCCCTTGCCTGTTGACGCTTGGGGACAGTCAAGATTACTTGTCTGTGGTCTCCTTTGTCTCAATAACATCTTTGTAGTTTCTGCATCAAGCTTCCTCAAATTCTCAAACTGTCATCTGTTTGCTGGATACTCACGTATCCACCATTGTTATATCTGCCTCCAACATCTGAGAGTTGACTCTAAACTGGAGTCTTGCAATCCTGTCAAAGAAAGACCTTGAAGGTGAAAGGAAATTCTCTCACTCCTGTGACTCCTGTGGTGACTACTGTTTCTTCTTAGAACTGAACCAGAGAAAACATTAGCAAATTCCCACACCCATGTTGAGAGGTTGAAAAGTCAATGCCATACGTTTCAGGTGGACAATGTGAAAATCAGGAAGTTAGTAGTATATGATTCAGAGATGGAAAATGTCATATTTTTTAAGTTGGAGGAGATAGCTACAAATGGAAGACACTCTTCTAGCCTTAATTATGTGGCTGGCTCTTCAGGGCTCTCAGTCTAATCTGCATAGATGCAAAAATTACACAGCAATCTGTATAAAAAGAGAGAGAGAGAAAGAATTAAAGGAAAGAAAAATGGCAGTAATTAAATGACAAAAATATATTCAAATAAAATTAAGGGTTTGACTTAAAGCCATGGGGGGCACCTCCTTTTGTTTCTTTCCCTGAAGCATTTAAAGGAAAATGAAACAAAGAGAGCATTCTGGAAGAGTCTGAGCAGTGATAGTGGCCCCATCACCAGGAGAAGCTTGTTGGCCCAGAGTCCCATGTGTCCAGCATTTCTGCTTTGGCTCTGCTGTTGTGCTTTCAGGTAAAAGACCCAGGACAGAAGACCCAAGATTCACAAAGAAGGAAGCAAGCCAAGGTTTAGTTGATAGGTTTGATCATCATAACAAGTGTTTCAAAGGTTCATTCTTTTTTTTTTTTTTTTTTTTTTTTGTCGGTCGTGGGGCTTGAACTCTGGGCCTGGGTGCTGTCCCTCAGCTCTTCAGCTCAAGGCAAGCGCTCTACCACTTGAGCTACAGCGCCACATCCGGTTTTCTGGTGGTTTATTGGAGATAGGAGTCTCGCGGTCTTTCCTGCCCGGGCTGGCTTTGAACCGCGATCCTCAGATCTCAGCCTCCTGAGTAGCTAAGATTACAGGCGTGAGCCACCAGCGCCCGGCTCAAAGGTTCATTCTTGATCCAGACCTACGTGTTTATCTTAAACACTTGCATGATTCTATTATGAGCATAGTAGTCCTTTCCCTTCTGAGGTTTTGCACTCAACTGTAGCCTGAAAATATGAAATGGAGAATTCCAGAAAGAAACAACTCATAAGTTTTAAATGACAATTATCATAGCATATTATCACATTGTTCTTTTTTATTGGATTTAATTCTTTTCTTACTGTGCCTAACTTATAAATGAAACGTTATCATATTAATCTATATGTGAAAAAGTAATATATATGGGGGTTTAGCACCATTGGTTCTTTGAGGCATCCACTATGGATCTCGTCTCAGAGTGTGTCCCCACACATAAAAGGAACTACTGTGTGCTCCAAGTTGATTTCTCAATATCTTCATAGCAGGTGTTTAGAATATTTCTTTCTGCCATTGTAAACAACATTAAGGTGAGAACCCTTGCAAACAAAATTTTTAGTTCATTTATGAGAGGCAAAGATTTATAATTGGGGGAAAAATACGTTGGGCCCTATGTCTTGGCTCCTGTCACTGAGCACTTACCTTCTTACCAGCAGGATCTGACAATGCCCCTCCCCCACCCTTGTGACTGTGCCATAGGATGAAATGCTAAGATTTTTATTCATCTCATGGTGGTTTAATTTGCATTATCTTGATTCCTAGTAGGGTTTGAGTTTTGCTTTCTCAGTGGCCCTGTCATAGAGATCATTGCTCCTTTTCCTTTCTTTCCCTAACACATCTATATGACCTCTCCACACTTGAGCTTTCCCTCTTTGAGTTTTATGTGTCATCCATTTGTCTTGTGGGGGAAATTCTAGGTTCTGTCTACTAAGCAGCAAGCTTTGCACTTGTCACAAATGACACTTTAATCCAGAGTTGACTCTAGGCCTTGTCAGAAAGAAGAAGCAAGCCTGTTGGAGTGTACACTGTAGGTAGACATATGGTGATAGAACAAGGCTCAGTCATCTGTGCATGTAAGGGATTAATTATTGAGGAGAAATGAGCTGGGAACACAAAAGCAGTGAACTGAGATTCTATTAGAGTGCAGGCCAAAGCTCAGACACGAACAAGCAGCCAGGGAAGTGACAGGACAGCAAGGGACTAAATGATGGGTTGCAGTGTGATCTGTGTAATATTTAGGATGACTTCCTCCTAGGTGGCTTCTAATGACTTCTCAGGGCCTAGGGAAAGAGGTGACCTCCCTGACTGTCAGCCCAGTGTCACAGCAGTAGGCGGAGGGGAGAGAACACCATGGGATGTGAGAGGAAAAAGCTCCCAGCCAGCTGCTCTTCCCCACTAGTGATGGTATATGACTATCACGCTGCCAGTGATGGCCAGAACCTAGCCAGGCTACCCGATCACAGGACTGGAGTCGGTGCCAGAGTCCTGATCAGCACCAAATGTCATTTGACTTCAGAGAGATGATTTCTGTTCTAGGCTGACTCCAATCAGTTAATAGCAACATGTAATGGTTTGCATTTTACCTACTTTGCTTTCCCTCTCTGTCCACCTCGTAGAGGATATGTGAGTGATGAAATTCCCTTCACACAGGTGGAGTTAGGTAAGAGGAATCCTTGGTATATGTGGCTGGCTACTGAATGGAAAAACTACTGGGAACATATTCATATTGGTAACTGTCTTCTGCCATGTGTTAACAACCTGTTTTAATATCCAAGAAGATAAATCAAGGCTACATAGCAATCAAACACATCACTCCTCCCCCCGCCCAAACATCTTTTTGGTTTCTAGCTATTTCTGGTTTAAATAAATAATATTTGATATGCTTATTTCACTTGGGGAATGGAGCAATGTCTCATTAAATAACCAAGTGAGGGACTGAATCAAGACAGAGTCTCGGACAGACATTGTTATATTAAAGTGGGAATTAAGAAGCCACTTCTGGCCTTATGGTATCAGCTAAGCACCACCTTTCCTTGAAAAGCAGACATCAGTGTTTATGGTGGTTGAGTTTTGTCTTTTTGCTAGCATATGTGGGTTGGTGTTCTTACCTAAATGTAGACAGTTGCACAGTGAATAAAGTGTCTGACAGACCTGGAAAGGCTTATTGTAAGCACATGAATAACTATGCTAATAAAGAAATAAACACACTAGGCCTCCAGTATCCATTCTGAAAACTTGCTTCCTCATTTTTCTGTTCCATTCAGGAAAGTATAATATCATTTACCTTCTACCTTTATGTGCATCCCAGAACCGGTTCTACCTGTCCTCAGAGTAGATTTGGAAAACAAAGGCTGATCAGGAATTTTCCAGATATTCACTTTGGCAATATCAAATTGCTAGTTTCCCTCAGTCAGGCAATGTTGCCAGAGACAAAAAACAAAATAAATAAAAGAAGAATCCAATCAGTCTCTTGTCCTAGACTGCCAGGAAGTAAATTAGCATATTAGAGGATGTCCCTGTCTCCCCTAGCATTTAGGAAGAACAGACAAAATCGTGGGTTAACATGAAATTTCAGACAAAGCAAATGCCAAGCTGCCCCTTCACATCCATCTTTCCAATTCTATTAAAGGAGTTTTCCTAAGAGTAGATTATTGGGTTTTCAGAAATGAGCTGACACTCACGACTACGCAAATATCTTTGCTAAGGGTATTATTTGGTTACAGTGTCGGAAGTGTTTCCCTCATCGCAATTTTAATCAGAACTCACTTTTACACAGCACTGTGCTCCATTTAAGTCTGACTCCCCTGGTAAATTATGTCTGTTTTGTAAAGAATGCAACTCTCTTATGGTGCCCACTTACTTGTACTTTTCAGTTTAAAGACATGTTTGCAAATTCTTTCATCTTCTTTTCAATCATATCGTGATGTTGTTGTTTTTGGGAAACATATCTCAAAAGAGCCTTAAGCTATTGATACATGTGTGGGTGAGTCCTTGTTCTCTGGGACCATATAGAAATAAAACAGACACAGGGAAAACTATGATCAGAAGAGAATGTTTATTGCAAACCAGAAGAGAAAGGATACTCGGAAGAGTGGGCAGGGAGACTTAAAAACCAGGAGTCTGTTTTGGGAACTGGGGACAGATGGGGAAAGGTCTGGGTTTTTTTGTTTGTTTTTTTTTCCAGGTAGGTATGTAATCAGAAGCCTTCAGCTGGCTTTGGAGAAGTCTGATTGGGTGGGGAATGAGTAAGCTTCCAAGATTGGTGATTGAGACTCTGGAGACTCTGGGATGCTGATAAGAGGATCACGAATGCCTATCAGGAGGGTGGGAGGGTCGCCGTTCAACTGTTATAGTTATGGCTTTTTCCTATTCACAACTTTCTCCTAGTTCTTCTGAAGAACCTTACACCTTTGGATAAGAAATAGTGAAGGTGCCAGGTGCCAGTGGCTCATGTCTATAATCCTAGTTACTCAGGAGGCTGAGATTTGAGGATCATGGTTCAAAGCCATCCCAAGTAGGAAAGTCCATTGGACTCTTAGCCTCCAATTAGCTATCAAAAAAGCCAGAAGTGGAGCTATGGTTCAAGTGATAAGGTGAAAGCCTTGAGCAATAAAACTCAGGGATAATATCCAGGCCCTGAGTTCAAGTACCATGATTAGTACCCCCCCCCAAAAAAAGAAAAGAAAGAGAAATAGTAAAAGTATGTGGGGGGGGAGGGGAGAATTAAGGAGAGAGAGGGGTGTCTGAAAACCAAATAATGCTAAAGTCCAAGCATACACTAATTAAATAAAGATCTCAATGTGACATCCCAGATCAAACTGTCTGAGATGCTTCTGGGAACTTGTTAAAAAGCTTACCATTGAGTCCCACTTCAAGACCTGGGGCTCAGGGCCAGCAACTAAATTGGCCCACCAAGTGATTCTGATCATGTTCAAGTTTAAGGAAGGATATTTTTACATGGTACCTAGATGACATAGAGGCATAAGGAGAGATGAGAACAGTTAGATCATTCCTTCTCTGCCTACATATGGACTGCTGTTTGGTTTCAGTGAAGAAAGAACTAATACATATTTTGTGTCTGGTTCCTGAACTCCAATGGCATTAACTGTGATGGTTCTGGCTTTCTATGCCAGGGTTCCAAAGTTCTCAGTGTGACATATGTCTGGGAGAGTCTAGCTCCAGGACTGGCCTTTTAAATAATGCTCTAGAGAGTCCTGCACATTCTGTGTCCTGCTGATCTCTAAAACCCCAGTCATTGCTTCCTTCTGCGTTGATCGTGTTCAAAATCATAAGACCTTTGGAGTTTATTTTATTTTATTTTTTTTTTTGTCGGTCGTGGGGCTTGAACTCTGGGCTTGGGTGCTGTCCCTCAGCTCTTCAGCTCAAGGCGAGCACTCTACCACTTGAGCCACAGCGCCACTTCCGGTTTTCTGGTGGTTTATTGGAGATAGGAGTCTCACGGTCTCTCCTGCCCGGGCTGGCTTTGAACCGCGATCCTCAGATCTCAGCCTCCTGAGTAGCTAGGATTACAGGCGTGAGCCACCAGCGCCCGGCTGAGTTTATTTTATTTTATAAAGGCTCCAAGTGGCCTGATTGCTATCTACTTAATAAAATCTCAAACCCGATATCATTGAACTTAAAGTCTGATTTCATATGAAATTCTGTAATTTATAAAATCACTTTTCTCCATGGATTTTCATCTTCATTCTTTTCCTCTTCCTCCTTCCTATTGAGTGCCTTATTTCTGCTCTTTGTAAGATAGTAAGGACTATAGTCCGTTTCCAGACATCTTTGGGACCAGGTATGATTTTGAAATATATAGCATTTTTAGAAGAACATTATACCTCTATGATTTCTTTCATTAGGCTTTTATAGTTTTCACTAAATAGTTCTTTTACATCTTTGGTTAGATTAAGTCCTATATATTTTTTGAGGTTATTGTGAATGGGGTTGTTTCCTTGATTTCCCTTTCTGCTTGTACATTGTTGGTGTACAGAAAAGCAACTGGTTTTTGTGGGTTAATTTTGTACCCTGATACTTTGCCGAAGTGGTTTATAAGCTCTAGGAGTTTGGGAGTGGATGTTAAATCCAAAATGCAAGGAGATATGACAAAGAAACAAAGGACTTCCACTCAATTTGTTGTATCGTTTCTAAATGAATCCATGTTCTTGACTACATATATGGTATATGTGTGTGTGTGTGTGTGTGTGCATGCACACACACATTTGAGGGAAACTAGGAGGAGAGCACAGAATCAGAGGGAAACGGGAAAATATACAACAGAGGAGCCCATCAGCTGCACTACATACTGCTGAAAACAAACTAAGCAACTCAAGGGCAGCGATGGGAGGGAGGGATGAGAGGGAAAAAGGGAACAGCTAACACTAAGCAAAAGGAAAGAAATGTACGTATCACCTGATGTGAAGAAATAGTTATATTGTCAAAGCTCATAGAATTCACAAACATTATAGACCATGATAATAACAATTTGCCTTGTGAAAGTTAAAATATGTTTGTGACTTTAAGTATTACTACCTCACAATACTGTGAAATTTCTGAAATTTATATGTATATATATATCACTTAATCTTAATTTTAATAAAAATTATTTTAAAAAAAGAACATTGTACTTGGTGCTAGTGACTCACACCTATAATCCTAGGTACTCAGACAGCTGAGATCTGAGGATCACAGTTTGAAGCCAGCCCAGGAAGAAAAGTGTCTAAGACTCTTATCACCAGTTAACTGCCAGAAAGCTAGAATTGGAATTGTGGCTCAAGTGGTAGACTACTAGCCTTGAAAGGAAAAAAATGCTCAGGGACAGTGCCAGGGCTCGAGTTCAAGCCCCAGATTTAAAAACAAAAAACAAACAAAAACATTGTATATACTGTTTCAGGAGGTCTAAAGTATAGTTATTCCAAAGACAGAGACTTTGGGGACTATGAACAGCCTTATGATGATGATTTACATCAGATGTCACCAGCAGGTGACATTCCTCACTTGAGGAAGGAGGCTTTGCAGGCTGGCAGGCTTTCGGCCCTTGTCCATTTCAGCATCCTGGCATGGACTATGGATGGTGTTCTACCCTTGAGCCCCAAGGCCAGTCAGCACTTACCACAGTGAAAGGTCTTGAAACAGAACCTCAAAGTAGTAATATTGAAACAGGCCTTAAGCTTCTTGTTATACTAAATTTAAATGTATTGGCATTGAGAAGGAATATGAGGCTTTGACCCCATGATTAGAACAGATTAGAAATGATGATTTGAGACAGTCACATGTAGTGTAGGGACAATGTAACCACTGAGAATCTGTGAAGCTGGATCCTTCAAACCTGTCCTAACTATAGAATATTCTAGATGGGTCAATTCATAAATGTTCTGGGGAGGAAAAACCCACAATAAAAGGGGTGAATATAATACTAGAGTTGGAAGGACTTTTCAAAGACAGTGGAAGGCCAGGCACCAGTGGCTCATGCCTGTAATCCTAGCTACTCAGGAGGCTGAGATCTGAGGATGGCAGTTCAAAGCCAGCCGGGGCAGGAAAGTCCATGAGGCTCATCTCCAATAAACCATAGAAATCTGGAAGTGGCGCTATGGCTCAAGCAGTAGAGCGCTCACCTTGAGCTGAAGTGCACAGGGACAGTGCTCAAGCCCAGAGTTCAAGCCCCACAACTGACAAAAAAAAAAAAAAAAGATGGTGGAAACTCCAAAAGTTACCAGGGTGTTCTTAAATTACATAAATATTATTGTTGGGCTGGGAAGGTGGCTCAGTGGTAGAGCGCTTGCCTTGCATGCCTGAGGCCCTGGGTTCGATTCCTCAGCACCACATAAGCAAAAAGAAAAAAGCTGAAAGTGGCGCTGTGGTTCAAGTGGTAGAGCGCTAGCCTTGAGCTGAAGAGCTGAGGGACAGCGCCCAGGCCCAGAGATCAGGCCCCACGACCGGAGCCCCCCCCCCAAAAAAAGCTGTTTAAAAAAATATATTATTGTTGTTTAGGGACAAGAATTCACTATAAAAAAGCAAAAGTATCAACAATTTGGAAAATAGGCTAAATAAATATTCCTTTAAAAAGTGCTTTTATAAGAGCCAGGCCCTGGTAGCTCCTGCCTGTAATTGTAGCTACTCAGGAGGATAAGATCTGAGAATCAGCATTCAAAGCCAGCCCAGGCAATAAAGTCCATGAGACTCGGTGAGCCGGGCACTGGTGGCTCACGCCTGTAATCTTAGCTACTCAGGAGGCTGAGATCTGAGGATCGCGGTTCAAAGCCAGCCGGGGCAGGAGAGACTGTGAGACTCCTATCTCCAATAAACCACCAGAAAACCGGAAGTGGCGCTGTAGCTCAAGTGGTAGAGCGCTCGCCTTGAGCTGAAGAGCGCCCAGGCCTAGAGTTCAAGCCCACAACCGACAAAAAAAAAAAAAGTCCATGAGACTCTTATCCCCAATTAACCACCAGAAAACTAGAAGTGGTGCTGGGGCTCAAAGTGGTAGAGTGCTAGCCTGTAATAAAAGAGCTCAGAGACAGAGCCCAAGCCCCAAGTTCAAGCCCCACAACCAAAAAAAAAAAAAAAGTAATTTTACAAGTCAATGATAAAGACTAACCTTTACCAAGAAAGTGGAAAAATAAGCCACAGGCAAGAAAGACATGCAACATTTTTTTGAAATATGAGTTTTTCCATCTCATTTTTGAATTTAGTAGGATTAAGTATGAAAAAAAACTGTTACATTGGTAAGGATTAAACCATATAGTAATTCTGGTTTTAGGAATTTACCCTGTAATTATGCTTACACAAATGAAGAGATACAAACAAAGATTTTCACCCCAGTTTTCTTTTCAGTAGGTTAAAAATTGTAAGCTACTTAATTGCACATCACCAGAAGGATAGTTAAAATGTGTTCACAACCTAAAATATTCTCTAGCTGTTCAAATAAATGAGATAATTCTACATGTGCTGACATCAAAAGTGCTTGATTGTGGTTTTTCTTTTTTTTTTTTTTTTTTTTACTATTATTCGAGTTTAGTGAGCTCAAGCAGTTAAAAAAACTAAAATACATTAGAAAAGCAGAAATTTGCTAAATTTTGGAGTTAGTCACATTAATATTAACTAGAGAGCCTTTGTATCCCTGTGTATTTTAATATCATTTACTATTAATGTCTTGAAATCAAAACATTCTAAATTACTTGAATTATCAGTACAAATTACCCACCAGTGTTCTCTCAAACATGACACACTGAAGGATCATACCTAATAGTGGTTTAGTATTTTCCCTGTGTGCATATTAATACCTAAATATATAACCATAGAACCTATGTATATTACTTACACTTATATCTTCTTTGACCAAATACCTGGCAGAAACAACCTAAGAGAAGAAGGAATTATTTTAGCACATAGTTTCAGAGGGTTCAGTCCTTGGTCAGTTGGTCCATGTGCTTGGGCAGAACATCAATGCAGTGGGAGTGTGTGATTGCAGGAGTTTCTTCATCTCATGGTGGACAAGAAGCAGAGAACAAGACAGGAAGAGCCCAGGAATGGGAAACCCTCAGGTCCCGCCTCCAATGATCTACTTCCGCTAACTAAGGCCTACCTCCTAAAGTTTCTTGGGAGATGTGTGTGTCAAAGGGAGCTGGGCTGCTGCAGACACACTGAATCCACTATGCATGGGAGATGCAGGCTGAAAACCAGAGAAGTATAGGGAGTGGTGGGAGGCAGGTATGACATTCTGCTGTTGTCTTGAGGAGTAGAAAGAACCAGTCACAGTCACATCTTGTATGTGTTGGTGAGAACATATGTTGGGGTAATATGAGTCATGCTGTTACCAGTGGTTTCATCCTGGGAGGCAAACAGAAATAGTTTGATTTATTCATAGTGAGCATGGATTAATCTAACAATATACATTTGAAAACTTAATCTATATCCCCTTCTTGCAAAGACAAGTTTTGATGACCTACAATTGAGCAAAAAGGGAGTTGAGTCTGTAGGAGTGATCTTTCATAGGTTTGCAAGGAAGTCTATTTGTGATGTTTAGCTATCACTGTTCATTTGAAAGATTTATTTCTTGATTCTTTCCTGTCTTCTACATGTCCCCCTCCCCCTCCACTCTCTTTTGAGACTGTTAGATAATAAATTCAAACTAATCTGCGTATTACCCCAGTCTGAGCCCACTGATCTCACATAACATGAACTTCATGGTGCTCAAATTTTTTTGACTAAGAAATCCTTGGGATCACTAGAGTTTGAGATTGGGGTTGTGGGATTTTAGGACATTTTAGACTTGGGAAAACTTAAAATATAAATAATGAGATGTCCTGGAGATGGGATCCAAGTGTAAACATGGAATTCATTTTTTTCTCAATAATAAGGATCATTTATTTGGCAGATAAACTTTCTAATGAAGAAATAACAATAACTTGTATGTAAACTAACTCAAAATATTATCATAATGTGACAGTTTCACATCTTTTCACCAAAAACATTTTTTATTATTGAAAGACTGCCAAAAACATCATTAACATCATGTCCCTGTTCAAGTTGTTCAGATTTTGGAGGCTTTTAGATTTTGGATGTGTGTGTGTCCATACATGCTGGTCTCGGCTTGAACTCAGGGCATGCGTGCCTTCCCTTATCTTTTTGCTCACGGCTGTCTACCATTTGCGCCATAATAGCTCCACTTCTGGCTTTTTGGTAGTTTCATGGACTTTCCTGCTAGGGCTGGCTTTGAACTTATATTCCTCAGATCTTAGAATCCTGAGTAGCTAGGATTACTCACATGAGCTACCAGGGCCTGGTTTGGCTTTCGATTTTTGGTGTTGAATACAGCCCATGTTGAATAATATCCAGTGCGTGAGGGAACAGAGGGAGGCTGTGAGCATTGATTTGGTTTGTGAGTATCCAGAAAGACAAAAGCTAGCGAGGTACTGTGGGATGCTGGAGCAGACCTGCATACAGATCGGTGACCCGTCTGCTTTCCCCAGCACCAATGCATATCCACAGCATGGGAATTCCAGTCAAGCCCCACAGTTTACAACATCTCCTGGTAACTCATGTCGGCTACCTAAGAGAACAGGGTATGCAAGTCTTCTGCCCAGAGCAGGATAACCAGGATGGAAAATGAGGTGTCAGGTGAGAACCTGTTGTTTTATTAAGAAAGCTAATGATACACCCGTTATTCCAGCCTGCCCTCCTCACAAATCCCCATCAGCATCACAAGACGCAGCAGCACACACTTTAAACCCAAGCCATTTTGTTTCCCCAACAGTCAGGGTCCTAGACTGGAGAGAAGCAGTAGGGTTAATGTGACCAAAACCTGGTGGTACCAGGCTCAGGAAGAACGCAGTTCCCTACTCTCTTCCCTCCCCTCTCCTCCTCCTTCCCTCCCTTCCCCTCTTTCCTCTCTCTCCCTCTCCCTCTCCCAACTCTGGATAGCCACAGGCTGGAGGAAAAGGCTGGTGACTGTAAGGATTTTTCCTGTCCTCCTCTTTCATTTTTACCTCCTCCTGCCCAGTCTAATCTAATGCATTTTAACTTTCAGTAGGCAAGGCAGGTTTCCATTAGCAGCCAGTTTGCTCTGTGCCCAACATAATTGATGAATCCAAAGGAGATCATTGTGATTTGCCTCATCCTCGAAGCTGTCCATCAGCCTTGACCATGACGACAGTCTTCACAGCTCTAAATTTAGCATCTTTATTTGAGAGCTTAACTTGCCTCCTGACAAGGCGCTGGGAAGGATCTGTGGTGTGTTTTGGGTTTGCTAATCCAACAGTCATTTCTGAGATCCATACAAATGAAAAAACATACCAATAAGACACGAAACCCTTAATTATTCTAATGTATGTACCAAGGCTCTCCTCCCAGCTCCTCCTCCCTGTCCCCCTCCAGCCCCCCTCCCCCAACCTTCCTTAACCCCTCTGGGCAGAATCCAGGAGCAGCAGCATCCAGCCCATGGTGGTTGCCTTCAAAGACTACAGGAAATTTGTTTTACAAGGCTGGTTTTAACTGAGCTACCTGCTGTGCGCCACATTGCTACTGTTGGTGAAATGAATGATGGCCAAGGCAAGTCTGTGATTTCATTTGTTCAGACCGATTACTCACACGTTACACACAGTATCATTTGCTTGTCACTTAATGACTGACCAGCCTGCCTGAATCATTAGTGCCGCAGCAGCAGTGAAAGGAAGACCTCAGCATAATGAGGAGCTGAAGGAAGTGGGGGTGCTGTTTTACCTAAAAGAAATGGTGCGCAGAAATCCAGCACAGCTGCAGGTGTTCCGATGACAATGTGGGAAGCAGTTAGCTTCCAATTTAGCAGAAAATTAAGAGCGAAAAAAACTGTTATTTGTGCAAGAAGATACTCATGGCAGGCAATCATCCGCGCTCAGCATCCACAAGATGAGCATTCAGCTGTCTTTGTCGTGACTTAAAACAATTGGTATCTTGGGCTGCATTCAACACCAGATTGGTGCTTATTATCTGCAGTTTATTCTTTCTTGGGATATTTTGTGTGTTTTTTTTAAAAAAATCTCCCCCCCCACACACAACTATTTTATGGTTAATTTGCTTGCATGAATGTAAAGCCATTTGAGCTGAAAAATCTGGATTGTGGCAAGTCATTGTGCCAGGGCTCTGAGCTGTATGATGCAAGATAATAGGCAATTTTCAAATTCATAATCCATTTTGTTTCACTCAACCCCCCCTTCCTCTCTGTCCCTTCTGCCGGCTTCTCCATTCCCTGCTTTGGTGTAACTTTTGGAGCTGGTCACAGAAGGAAGGTGAGGGCAAAGTAATTCCTCTACTCAAGAGCACAGACACTTCATATTTACCTTTGGGAAAATAAGAGAACCAAATTCTATCCCATAAAACCCATATGTCTCTGGAGAAGCAGTCACCAAACTTAAAAAAATATATACCCAGGGAAAGATTTAGTTTCATTTGGAATCCTTAGAGCCTCGTGTCAATAGGATAATACTCTTTTTAGATTGATTTATTTTTTATTATTAAAAACATCTTTAGTTGTACAAAAGGATTTCAATTCAACATGTCAGTTTGTAAGTACAGTGCATGTTGATCAGTGCCAACCCTTTCATTCTCTCCAGCCTTGACATCTTATAAGCCATTGGACAGTTTCCTAGCTAACGGTGCCTGGATGGAGCTAATGGAGTATTCTCTGTCCCTTCTACCCCTGGACATGTCAAGCAAAGGGAATGCTGACCCTGATACCCACATCCATGTCCATGAGTGTGATTTTCTATTTGAAACAGATCTAGCCCATGAAATCCACTCTGAATCATGTGAGCTTTTCCTGTTTTATTCCTTTCTATTTTCCAATGTTAATGGAGTCCAGTCATTCAGTCACATTGTTTGGGGGCAGCAAAGTCTCTCGCAGGTTTCTTTGGCAATAAGATGAGAAGCTCTTATTTCTGCCCTGAGCTACACCCAGGATAATGGTGTCCAGTTTTCCCTGGAACTTGTATGGTTGATTATAGCAATATGTTAGACACTACAGCTTTAAATGGTCATTCTGCTTCAGCTAAACCAAAAAGGAAGCCTCTTGGTAAGATAGTATATTTCTCAGTGGTCTTTTTATTCTTTGAAATGACTTGACCTTTTTCTCTTTGAAAGCAGGAAAATAACAACATCCTTGTTACTTCAATTTATTGATCAATGCCAATGCTCTTTCTTCGGACACGCCTACTAATAACACCAGTTAAAACTGTAAAATGTTCTCTTTCTCCATTTTACAATACATTTTCCACTTGAATTATAATGCTGTTTTTATGCACTTTTGTCTAAGCTTTGAAGGAAAATGCAAAAGTGACTAATCAGAAACAAGCAACAAATTAGCAGAGGTGAACAAGTAGAAGAAAAACTGTGTGTGTGTGTGTGTGTGTGTGTGTGTGTGTGTGTGTGTGTGTGTGTGTGTGTGTGTGTGTGTGTGTGTGTGTGTGTGTGTGTGTGTGTATGCTGGTACTGGGGCTAGAACTCAGGGTCATGGTGCCATCTCTTCGTTTCTTCAATCAAGGCTTATCACCCTAACACTTGAGCAATAGCTCCATTTCTGACTTTTTTTTTCAGTTAAGTGGAGATAAAAGTCTTACAAACATTCTTGCCTGGGCTGCTTTGAACTGTGATTCTCAGAGCTCAGCCTCCTGAGTAGCTAGGATTAAAGGTGTGAGCCAGTGGTGCCTGACTCAGATCCTGTTTTATGCTCCTCTTTCATTACTGTCTGTCAGCTTTCCCATTCCTTCCCAGCTCGCACACACAAATCCCCTTTCATCATAGTTGTGTTTATGTTTCAAAAATGCTGGCAGACCTAAATTTCCAATTTATGCATCACTGTCTGTGGTGAAACTTGGGTTTCCAAGCCCTCCCCAACCCATGTGTGCCTTTCATTTTGCTACTTCCTTGCACAGATAGATGTTCTATTGTCACCAGCTGGCCTGAGAAGACACTCAGCCACGCTTTATTTCCGTGTTCACTAATCGTCATTCCGTCTTCTGCGCTGCCAATTTGGTGCATAATATTTTCATTTTCTCTCGATTCATTTCCAATACTCCTGTCAGCTTTCAGCATTTCCTTCATTAGGCTTGTCCTCTGCGTTCACAGCCATTAGCTGATGGGCCATCCTTTGTGAGGTGGGCTGAGAATTGCTCTCCTCTCCCCACACTTGTGGACCTGCCATTGCAGGAGAGGATTTACTGTGTGTGTGTCACCCAGATTGCCTGGAGGACACCCTGTGTCCCCATTTGTCACCTGGCTTCCATTGCTCACCAGGCATGTCGGCTTGTAAACTTCTTTCTGAAAATGTTGAAAGGATTATCCCTGCTCATAAAATGCAAAATTTGCTTAGCTGCCTTCAATGATTTAAGGCTGTTCTGCTTGCTGTGCAAGGAAAGGCTTATTTGAATTACAAAATAAAATGGCAGGCTGTGGTGGGAGATGGCCACACACCAGCTATCTTCTTCCGGAAAGGAGCCCCTGACCACGGCAGAGAAGTTGCTGTGTTAATTCGCTCAAGTTAGACAAAGTCGTTGGTAAAGGTACCTGGTTGGTTTTTAATTTTAGGTGTCATGTACAATTCGTCTAATTTTCTACAGGGCAAAGAAATGTCAATGAGGAATTAAACTCCAGCATTAAAGTACTAGGTTAAAGTCCAGTTGCTTAAGATGCATTGTATTTATAACGGACATGCTGGGGCTGGGAAGATGGCTCAGTGGTAGAGCGCTTGCCTTGCATGCATGAGGCCCTGGGTTCCATTCCTCAGCACCACATAAGCAAAAAGAAAAAAGCTGGAAGTGACACTGTGGCTCAAGTGGTAGAGTGCTAGTCTTGAGCTGAAGAGCTGAGGATCAGCACCCAGGCCCAGAGTTCAGGCCCTATGACTGGACCCCCCCCCAAAAAAAAACCCAAAACAAACAAGCAAACAAAAAAAAACAGACATGCTGAATTGAGATCCCTTTTTATAACTACTTAATTTTTTTTAAAGCCTGGATGCAATTTAACTTTTGTTAAGCTTCTAAGCAGTTATAGACTCTAAATAGAAGATTAAAACCACCCAAAGGAAGGGTGACTTTGAGTGGAGCAACAACATTGTAACTAAGCACATACAAGCCTTCCTTCTTGTCTATTATCATTTACCAAAGCCCACGCTGAACTTATTTTTATACCCACCCACACATATAAACCAACTCCAACAAGCCAACTTGGGTGTGTTTATAATGGAGTCCGGCTATGAGTATACTTCTATAAAATCACCAGCCAATCAGAACCTTGGTTACCTAATTAAATCTAGAGCATTCAAAGAAAACACCCTCTCGAAGTGGCAATGAAATAGTCTAGAAGTGGGCAGCCATTTTCCAGAGTCAGTCTAGAAGGCTCCACTTACTCATTCACTTCTCTCTGCAGATCCCCTGGCCACACTGTGCAGGGCTTACTAGTTTTGTGTGCTAAGCATGTATAATAGTGATAGCACATAGTCATTGCTCAGCAAGTGGGTGTCTAAACAACAGTGTGGAGTGTAGTTCTGTGGCCATTTATTTCTTTGTTTATTCTCAATGGAAAACTCCAAGTTAGATCAGTTCTTTTAAAATTCTTTTCAAAGGATGTGATAGATATTATCATTTACGGAAGCCCATGCTTAATTTATTTTTAAGTTAAAAATTAGGAAAACTCGGCCAGGTACCAGTGGCTCATGCCTGTAATCCGAGCTACTCAGGAGGCTGAGATCTGGGGATCACAGTTTAAAGTCAGTCCAGGCAGGAAAGTTCAATTACAACAAACAAACAGAAGTAGAGCTGTGGGTCAAGTGGTAGAGTGTTAACCTTGAGCAAAAAGAGCTCAGGGGAAGTACCCAGCACCCCCCTTCCCAAAGGAAAACTCATCAAAGTTGTCTGAAAATGTGGAAATAAAGGAAATCTGTAGCCAAGCACCATTATAGGCTTACACCTATAGTCCTAGCTACTCGGGAGTCTGAGATCTGAACATTGTGGTTTGAAGCCAGAGTAGGCAGAAAAGTTCACGAGACTCCTATCTTCAATTAACCAGCAAAAAGCTGGAAGTGAAAGTATGGCTCAGGTAGTACAGCACTAGTCTTGAGTGAAAAAGTCAAGTGAGAGCACGGAGGCCCTGCGTTAAATCCCAAGTACTACACACACGTGCGCATGCACACACATAAGATTAGAGATTTGTAAGAAAAACGGTTCCTTGAGGGTATGGAGGAAATGAATGATGGTCAAAGAGACAGAAGACAGAAACAAGGGTTGGCAAGGGAAAGGAGGCATGTGAGGCATTTCACTAGCGGATTTGTCACACTGATGAGTCAGGGGATGTTTGCTCCTTTTTCTGTCTCTTTCCTGTCCTCACTCTTGGGTGCCCAGTGCCCTCAGGCTCTCATTGACTTGTGGTGTGATTCATCGTCTTACTATGGCAGGCAGAAGGGCGGAAACAACCCAATGGTGCGGGAAGGGAAAGGAGCTGCAGAGACAGAAGCAGAAAGAACTAACTGCTCGCTCTGAACATCCTGCGGGGTCTCCTCTTGGTCGCACCCTGGCTGCATCTCACCACGGAAGACCACCTTCTTCCTTAGCGTGCACACTGCAGTGTTCTCCCTTTGCCCACTCTGTAGCATTGCCTTTGCTTTGCTTACTCTCTTCTTGCCACTCTGAGTGGCATTGTGACCATCATGTCTGATGGTCCCCTGCCTCCCATCTTGAGATCCAGAGTCCTTCCCACAGTCCTCCCTGAACCCACTTCCCACAGTGGCACACCTCTGCCGTGGGGCCGCCCTCGTCCCCACTACAACTAGGACCTCATCATATCCTCGCAACTTTTCTTGCCTGGCATCTAACCAGTCTGGTGGAGTGATGTGGACAGCTCCTTGTGGAATTCTTTTCCATTTTTCTCCATTTTCACTGCCAATATCTCAATCAAGTCAATCATAGCTTTGAACCTGGATTATTGTGTTAGCCTAAACTCTGCTCCCCTCATCACCTCCCTCACCTCCCTCGCTGCCTCAGCACACACACTGGCCCTCAGCATCCCGTGCAACACCACCATTCCAAAAAGCTTATCCTCTTCTTTTGAAGAATGACTCTTCTGATTATTGGATTGATTGATTGTACTTGAATATCAGAACTTGAACTCAGGGCCTCGAACCCTCTTGCTTAGCTTCCTCCCCCTCCCCGCATTCCTGGGACTTGAACTCACTGTCCCTGAGCTTCTTCAGTTCAAGGCTGGGCCTCTACCACTTGAGCCACAGCACCACTTCTGGCTTTTTCTGTTTATGTCGTTCTGAGGAATCAAACCCAGAGCTTCATGCATGCGAGGCAAGCACTGTACCATAAGCCACATTCCCAGCCCTCTTGCTTGGCTTTTTCAGTCAAGGCTGGTGCTCTACCACTTGAGCCACAATTCCACTTGCTTTTTTTTTCTGGTTAATTGGAAATGAAAGTCCCACAGCCATTATTTTCCCCCAGCTGGCTTCAAACCATGATCCTCAGATCTCAGCCTCCTGAGTAGCTTGGATTACAGGTGTGAGCAACCTACTCCTGGCTTGATTTTGTTTATTTTTAATTGCTGTATTTATTTTTAATGTATGTATGTGTTTACAGTGTATAACATGACTTTTTGATATATGTGTAAACTGTGGAAGGTTTCAATCAAGCTGTTGGACACATCCATGTCTTCACAAGTTTATCTTTTTTTTTCTTTTTGATGGTGAGAACATTTGGGACCCACTGTTCCAGCACTGTGTCTACTTATTCAATGTGTTGTTTTTACCAACAAACACTGTGCTGTGTAAAAAGATCTGGTTCTATTCTGATCTGAGTTAAAAGTATAAAAGTATAGTCTCCTACTTGGGGAAACTATAAAGATTTTTCTTTTTGCAATTTTCCTTGATGTTTTCTCTTAGTATGAATCTATGTGTGCCGTATTTGTACTTTGATACTAAGAGTATTCCTCTTTATTATTTGAAATGCAACTGAAATGCCTCAAGATTACTGATAGGCTCAAATTTTTCTTTTTCCTATATTTCAAGGACTCCAAATTTGACTCCGCTTACCCTTTTGTCACCAGATGCTGGTTGCACATGCCTGTAATCCTAGCTACTTAAGAGGCTGAGATCTAAGGATTTCTGTTTGAACCCAGCCTGGACAGGGATGCCCATGAGACTGTTAGCACCAATAAAATTCCAAAAAGCCAGAAGAGCAGTGGTGGTTCAAGTTCTAGAGCACTAGCCTTGAGCACAAGAGTTCAGCAGCAGCACCAGGCCCTGAGTTCAAGCCCTGGGACTGGCACAAAAATAAAGTAAAAGAAAGAAAACCATTGTCTTCACTTGCCTCCTCTGTATCTTGATATTTTTCCTTGAAGATGAAAACTTTTAGGGCACAGTGTGGTAGCAAATGCCCGTAAACTAAGCTATTCCAGTGGTAGGAGGATGGTGTGCTCTGAAGCCAGCCCAGGTAAACTCAACAAGACCCTATCTAAAAACAAATTAAAAGCAAAAGAACTAGGGGCATGGATTAAGTGGTAAGAGCATTAAGCAGGAGGCCTTGAGTTCACTTCCAAGTACTGTACAAACAATTAAATATAAATAACTACCTGGATAAACTTTTCTTTATCCACATAGATGGCTTTATATAGAGCGAAGGGGATTATACTCATCCTAAAAGGATATGAGTTATATATGTTTGCATTACTAATTGATTAGCTGACCTTAACATTGACTGATCCTTGATTTCCAAGCTTGTCTCTCTCCACATGCTTTATAGAACCCTCATTTATTGAAAACAAACTTTATTAAACCAAATTTTAAAATTGTTTTGGATAAATTTGCACAAGGTACACTCTATGTACTTTAGAGGAGTATTCCTAAACTAGGGAGTGAAAAAAGGTGTTGGTTTTATTTTTTAAAAAATTATTATTTTCAGTAGTTGAACAAAGTTTCAGTTCAATAAATCAGATCATAAGTATAATGCACCTTAATCAGTGACACCCAGTCCATCTCTCATTTTATTTTTTTAACCTGTGCTTATATGTCACACATATTTTACTTCGGTTTTTGAGGTACTAGGGTTTGAACTCAGGGGCCTTATTCTTGCTAGAAAGATGCTTTACCACTTGAGCATACTCTTGGCTTTCTTTGCTTTTGGGGTTTTGTTGGTTGTGGGCTGGAACTCAGAGCCAGAGCACTGTCCTTGAGCTTCTTTCTTCACTTTGAGCCACAGTGCCACTTCTGATTTTCTGGTGGTTAACTGGAGGTCAGAGTCTCTCGGACTTTTTTTGACTGGGCTGGCTTTAAACCACAGTCCTCAGATCGCAGCCTCCTGTACAGTTACGAATTTTTATATCTGAGGTAAGCTCATTTTAAGAAAGGACAACAGTTTCAAATGGAGGAAGTGGAAGTGGACAGAGGAGTGTATCTGGAGCTTGTTTCTGGGGCTATGAGGGTGGAGGAGGTGTCTCCCCTGACAGATACCTCCCACTTCTGTTTGAACACCTTCCTTTCTGCTCAGTATGTGGAAACTGACCAAGACAACTACTAGACAAACTAGTAACCATCTGTCTTAAGAAAAGTAAAATAAGCTGGAGAGTTCTTGCAAAACCCTAGGCAGATGAGAAAGTTCATCTAAAGATGAACTATTATTAATATTAATTATAATTATGTTATTATTAATGCATAGGTTAGACAGAAGATCACAAAATCTTATGTAACAATCTGATTCCTACCTAAGGTATTCACAACTGTGTGCATTATTTTAAAGCTGTGGCTACACATTCAAACCAATGACTTATCGTGAATAGACTTGTAGATGATAATAAAAGAAATGCAATGCACTGCCATTCATTTTGATAGTTGTTCTCCATAATAGAAGCTTAAAAACAAAACAGTCGATTGCTTAGAAGATCCATTATTTTTCAAATTAGTACTTTGCGGTGGGACCAAAAGGACAAAAAATATTTGCTTTTAGAATTGCCATCAAACAATTTCTAGGTGCTGTGGCTAATTCTGTTAATCCTAGTTACTTGGGAGGCTGAGAGATGGATGATGTTGGTTTGAAGTCAGCCCAGGCAGAAATGTTTGGTAGGCTCTATTTCCAAAATAACCAGCAGTAAAGCAGAGCTGGAAGTAAGGTTCAAGTGGTCCAGTGCCAGCTAGCAAATGTGATTCCCTGAGTTCAAACCCCAGTTCAAACTGAAAAAGAAAAATAAGTCAGGTGCCATTGGCTTGTGCCTGTAATCCTAGCTATTTAGGAGCCTGCGATCTGAGGACTGCGGTTCAAAGTTAGCCCTCACAGGAAAGTCAATGAGACTTTTATCTCTAGTAAACTACTCAAAAAAGCCAGAAGGTTGCAATGGCTCAAGTGGTAGAACACTAGCCTTGAGCAAAAGAAACTCATGGACAGAACCAGGCCTTGAGTTCACGCCTCAAGACCAGCAAAAAAAGAAGCAAGAGAAAGATGTGACTTTTTCCCAACAGTTTTCTTTGCTCTCCAGTGAAACTCTAGTAGTAGTAATACTGTTGTATCACTACTGCAATATAAGACATCATGTTTGGAATACCATGTGAGTGTTTATCTCTTTGTAGATGATATTCTGTTATTGCTAGAGAATGATAAACAGAGGAATAAAATAACACTCTGTGATGTGGAGGATTCTGAGACACTCAGAAACTTGTATTTGTTATCACAGAGAAAAGACAAAGCAAGGCTGTTGTTTCCATTAAAAGAAATAATTGTGTATTGGAGAACAATAAAAGCAAGTTCATTTGCAGTTCAGTTATGTCTGAACTGATTAACAGTAAGCATAATTTGTGAACGATTACTAGTCCCTACCCCAGGCAGGTTTTATGATTTCCCACAATTATCTGAAACATATTTTACCAACTTTTGACATCAATAAAAATGTAAAGGTCTACAATTTAGGTGAGTAAAAGAAAAAAAGAAGCTCTGTAGTAAAACAATTTGACAAATGTCTTTGCCAGCATAGAGAAAGGATTTGTGACACATTAATTGAGAAAAAAATGTGAAAAAAATGTGATTTAGACCCTGAGGTTGCACCATAGTTTAATTAGAAGCTGAATTCTTTCTTAAATAGAAATTCCTATTTCTGATAAATTATCCTTTTCATAACAGGACGGGGAGGAATTTTATGTTATTGTTAACACACTATTAAGTTTACTATAAAAACATAGATACTTAATTTTTTCAATCCATTTGCCGTAGACCTCAGATTATAAAATCAATGATAACAGCTCAGAATTTGTAGCAATATGCTTGTTAATAGTCTTCTTTGTTACCTCTAATTATGAAAATATGAAAATTACCATGTCCCCTTTCCATTTCCAATTAGTAACAGGCTTTCATGCAAAAATTATTTTATTGAATCAAAATGCTATATTACACTGGATGTGGTGGATCATGCCTGTAATCTCAGCAGTCAGGAGGCTGAGGCAGGAAGAACATGGGACTCAAGGTCAGTCTGGGCTATACAGAGAGATAGCGTTTAAAAAAAAATGGTGAAGGGTATCTATCATTGCCCAGTTATCCAAACATCATGTTAGGAATAGTTATTATCACCTTCGATTTAATTAAATGTTTAAGCTCTTTCTGCAAAATAATCAACTCCAAAGCGAAGTAAACCAAGAGAGTGATTTAACAGTTCCCATACTTTATCAGGAGGTTGGGAGGTCATAACGCTGACTCACCCATCCAGCTGCTGAGTTGAATTAGCTAAGACAGGAGCCAGGCTCTTTCTTTCTAGATGTGACAATCCCCTGGAGATATAACTTGGCCACCTGAGTCCTCTTCCATGTGGCCTCTCACTCTCCAGAAGGTCGAGTGCCAGCGAGGAAGTGCGATTCTCTGATTCTCTGGTAACATTATTCCACAAGGGCAAAAGCAGAAGCAGAAAGGCTGCATGAAACCTCCTTGGACCTAGGCTTGGACAGTGGGACTTCCACCACATGTCTGGCTCAAACCAAGATATAAGCCATGCCAGACTCAAAGGGTGGAGAAATAGGCTCGATATCTTGATTGGGATAGCTTCAAAACATCCTGACCACATTTTCCAATCTTCTGCACCATATAATTTGAAATGCCAAAAAATTCAGACCCCCACTGATAGTTATACAAATTAGAAAAAAAGGCATCTTTTCCTCAAGACATTTTACTGCCATCTTCTAGAAAGTTTTAAGTGCACAGCAGCGGGGGGCGGGGGGGGGGACCACTTAGTAGGAAGATGTCCTCACAGTGGTGCCAAGCAGGTGTGCATAACTGTAATGGTTGTCCTGTTCCAGTTCACTTTGCCAGTCACTGAGTTGAAGGTAATATGAGCTAG
Organism: Dipodomys merriami; assembly: GCF_024711535.1. Taxonomy (NCBI): domain Eukaryota; kingdom Metazoa; phylum Chordata; class Mammalia; order Rodentia; family Heteromyidae; genus Dipodomys; species Dipodomys merriami. The sequence goes on from NW_027206068.1 coordinate 13,884,361, forward strand.
AATATCAGGGGGCTTGAGAAGATGATTAAATAAAGGAGGTTAGAAAGCAGAACTCTTTGGTTCAACTAGCAATGTAATAATGGACATAATATTCTAGAGTCAGACTGCTTTCAGATAGTATGTAATGAAATCCTGACTGCATTGTTAGCTGTTGTGATCTTTGACAATAACAGAAGAAGCAAAACATAACTTTTGCAGCTGGATGCTGGTGGTTCATGCCTGTAATACTAGCCTGCTCAGGAGGCTGAGATCTGAGGATCTCTGTGTGAAGCCAGCCCAGGCAGAAAAATCTGCGAGACTTACCTCTGGTTCACTAAAACTCCAGTGGTACAGCTGTGGCTCAAGTGGTAGAGCACCAGCCTTGAGTGAGACAAAAATCAAGCCTCAGTTCTGGTACCACAAAACAAAACAAAACATTGTCTGTACCTCAGTTTCCTTATCTGTAAAATAGAAATAATAATAGCACATCCCAATTACCAGTAGAAATAGATGGATGATGTGAAGTGCTCTGAAAGAGGCTACAGTCCAATATGGGCTCTATCAATATTGTTGTCTTTATCACCATCTTAGCTGTTATTGTCATTTATAACAGGGAAGATCTATCAAAATGAATGTACATTCTGAACAGGGAACATTCTGGAAGCAGAAACAACAAATCATATTACTTCACCACCAAGCCATGTTTGGGAGAGATACAAGAAAAAGATGCTAATTTTGAATATTTCTAATACAGATTTTTTAAAAAATTGTTATTGTAAATGTGATGTACAGAGGGGTTACAGTTACATAAGTCAGGTAACGAGAACATTTCCTTTTGAACAGTGTCCATCTTCCCTCATTTTTTCACACTTTTTCCCTCTCTCCCACAAGTTGTATAGTTCATTTTCAAGATAGTGTCTAGTGAGTATCACTGCTGCATTTGTTTACCCTTTGCCCCTCCATTTCTGTGTTCCCCTTTGCCTTCCCCAAATCAGCTAAACTACACACAAGACAAAAGGTACAGAAATGAAAAACGGCGACAAAGTAGAAAACAATGAAAGCAAAATAACCAAAACCTCTTGTTCCCGTTTCTTGGAGTTCCTCTTGATAAACATCATTTTATATGCTCATCTGCACATAGCTAGTGAGCCTTTGTGATCCTCAAGGGGACCTCCTTTGGTCTCACTGAGTGAATATTTAGAGACCTGTATAATTTATCATGCCCAGGTGTAATTTTTGTCTTTTACCATCTATTGTGTTTACTTATAGATTTATGTGTACATTTTAGTTACAACAAATGAGGGAAAACATGTAATCTTTGTTTCTTTGGGTCTGGCTTACTTCACTTAATATAAATTTTTTCCAAGTCTTTCCATTTCCTTACAAATGGAGCGACACCATCCTTTCTTATGGAAGCATAAAATCCCATTGTGTATATATATAAAATCACATTTTCTTGATCCATTTGTCCACTGAGGGCCATCTGGGTTCATTCCATATCTTGGCTATGGTAAGCAATGCTGCATGGTTGTGCTGGTAGCTTTAGTGTGGTCTTGTTTGTGGTCTATTGGATAAATGCCCAGGAGTGGAATTGCTGAGTCATAGGAAAGCTCTATGTTTAGTCTTGGGAGGAACCTCCATACTGCTTTCTAGAATGGTTGAACAAGTTTACATTCCCACCAACAGTGTAATAGAGTTCCTTATTGGCCACATCCTTGCCAGCTTCTGTTATTATTAGTTATCTTGATAATGGCCATTCTAACTGGGGTGAGGTTGAAGCTCAATATTGTTTCAATTTGCATTTCTTTTTTTTTTTTTTTTTTGTCAGTTGTGGGGGCTGAACTCCGGGCCTGGACGCTGTCCCTCAGCTCTTTGGCTCAAGGCTAGCGCCCTACCACTTGAGCCAGAGTGCCATTTCCGGCTTTTTCTGCTTATGTGGTGCTGAGAAATTGAACTCAGGGCCTCATGTATGCGAGACACTCTACCACTGAGCCAACTTCCCAGCCCGAATTTGCATTTCTTTTATGGGCAGAGATGTTGAACACCTTTTCATATGTCTATTGACCACTTTTACTACTTCTGAGAAGTCTCTCTTTAAGTCTTTAGCCCATTTATTTAATTGGGTTGTTTCTTTGAGGGTTTTTTTTGGGGGAGGGGTTGATTTTCTGAGCTCTAGGTATATTTTAGATATGAAAACCTTGTTTGATTCATAGCTAGTAAAAATCTTCCATTCTGTGGGCTTTCTATTTATCTTGCTAGCCATAAACTCTTCAGTTTGATGTAATCTCATTGATCTAGTCTTTCTTTGATTTGTTCTAACACAGACTTTTAATTTTTTTTTTGGTGCCAGTATTGTGGCTTGAACTCAGGGCCTAGGCACTGTCTCTTAGCTTAATCATCTAAGACTAGCACTCTCTATCACTTGATCACACTTCTACTCTGGCCTTTTGGAAGTTAATTGAAAATAAGATCTCATGGACTTAAAACTGCAATCCTCAGATCTCAGCCTCTGGAGTAGCTAAGATTACAGATGTGAGCCACTAGTTACTGCATAGAAAGAATTGTAAATAGACATTAGCTAGAAATGTTATATCTTCAAAATTTGGAGTACTAGCTCACTTGGCCAAATAGGAATGAAGAGATTCTAAGGCAACTTAAAGCTGAAGAGCAGGAAAAAACTTAGAGTGTGTCATTAAAATATCTGAAAAACTTAAAAACCTGTGAGTACTCTTTAAAAAACAGGATTTATATTGGGTATTAGTGAGTTTCCATAGGAAATATTTCTATATTACATATTAGTAGCCTTTCAGGTCTCCAGAGTCCTATCCCATAAACATAGGGTGTGTGTGTTTGTGTGTGTGTGTGTGTGTGTGTGTGTGTGTGTGTGTGTGTGTGTGTGTTGGAGATAGTCCAACTATCCATATTTTTGGAGGGGTGGGAGTGATACTGAGGCTTGAACTCAAGAACTAGGTTTTATTATCCCTTAGCGTTTTCACTGAAGATGGCACTCTACTACTTGAGCCACAGCTCCACTTCCAGCTTTTTTTCTGGTTAATCAGGGATAAAAGTCTTCTAGATATTCCTGCCTTGGCTAGCTTTGAACCTTGATCCTCAGATCTAGGCCTCTTGAGTAGTTGGATTATAGGTGTAAGCCACTGGCATCCAGTCTAGCAATCCACATTTTTGATAAACATTTTAAGAGTCTGAGGATTAATCAAGAACTGGGCTGTAGAGTTTCCATTCAAACATGGGTTAGGAGCCAGCAGTGCTGTCACGCCTTATCACATGGAAGCTTATGATTCCTATGCTCGTTAAACTTTGAAAATAGCTAGATGACAACTTCTGTTCACAATGTCCCTGTTGTTCTATTTCACAAATCATTTTCAAACATTGCAAGGTTCACTAGCTCTGATTACTAGCAGGCTCTCTCCTCCATTATTGTGGCCAATGCTGTCAAGAGCATCACCCATAGGTTTGTTTTGTTATACTTGATGTTTATGTCTCAAGGCATTAAGTCTTAGAACAAAAGCCTTACAGGAACAATTTCATTAAGATAACACTTTTTATTTTGCTTATTCAAAAGAGACAGTGTCATATAGTCTAGCAATAGGCTCTACAAATTTGATTTGGACTAGTCTAATCCTAACTCTATCTCCCACATGGCTTGGATCATAGGGACCAATCAGACCTAATGTTTTTGGTTGATAGGGAGTCTTGTTAACTGTTTGCCCAGGCTGGTTTCCAACTGTGACCCTCTCTATCTACATCTCCTGAGCATCTGGGATTATAAGCATGCAACACTATATGCTGCTTTGTTTACTTTTGACTTCTTTCTGACACCCAGTTTCAAAATGCATCTTTAAAGAGTCTTGATTCTCTGAGGAAAATTAAATTGTCAAACTAATGGCAATTTATAATTTTACATTGAAATAAAATGTTTAAACTGCATAGGAATCTTTAAAAGGATTTCCCACTTTTTGGTGAAGTCAGCAATATTGATCCTGATTGCCTCAGCTAGAGAGTTTCTACTGCATATTGAATGTGTCAGATGTCATTTAAAGAAACAACCCAGTCCAAAAAGCTGGCTCACAGGTCCCCACAGAGCATGGCAGTGCCACATGTACCACTGACTTCAATTATAAACTAGGCTCAAATAGCATTCCCTACCTTCTATGCAGTTATTTCTCTATTGCAAAATAGTTATTTTTCTTTTGCAAATACACACATGTGTATACACAGACATATACATATATGTGTATATACAGACATAAATATACATACTCAACTGGTACTCCATGACTTGAATGAAGCCTCTAGCCTGGATTTTTGCTGCTTAATTGGAGATTGAGTTTCACAGACTTTTCTGCCCAGGCTGGCTTTGAACCTTGATCCTCTTATCTTGGCTTCCTGGGTTTTCTTCTCTCATGTAAATCTGGGAGTCTAAAGGTTATTAGAACATGGTCTGGCTACCTTATTTACTGTCTTTTAAAGAAATATGTGTGTACATGTACATATCTATATGTGCATATATAAACACACATCTGTATGAATATACATATGTATGCATATACATATATATACACACATGTGCACACATGAATATATAACCAATTATTCAAGTGAAATCCATTACAAGCAATTAGAGCCTGTCAGTCAAGCATTCCTGAGTTTTGTACATCATGCCATATTACACCTGCCTGACAAGAGGGACTAATGGGCCTTAAATGACACCCCAATGGTTAATCCATTGGCTAAATTTAAAATAGCATGGGAAAATACTGCAGCCAAACCTATTCAAAACTCTACCATCCCTCAAATCAGTGTGCTCCATGATGGCTAATGGAATATTTGTTTTGTTGTTTCTTCAAAGGAAAGTCTTTTAAGCATATAAGATATGGAGCCTTTTTTCCACCAAGAGCCATTTGGATATTTATAGCTTCATTTCAAGGCATCCAAAATTACCACTACAGGTAGACAGCTGCTGGCAGCCAATGAGAAGTATCCAGGTCTGTGCAGTCATCATTTCGGTTTTGCATGTCACATTATTTCTAGCCAAATGCTCAGATCTGCATGGCACAAAAGTTGCCATAAACAAAAAGGTTGTCACCTCCATTGGCCAAATAAAATATCATTAACCACATGGTTTGAAGAAAAGAAGTTGATTTTCTCACACTTTCAGAGGCTGGAAGGCTAAGATGGAGGTGCTAGCAGGGTCTGGTTCTGGTGAGGGCTCTGATTCATCTTCTCACTGTGTGTTCTGAGGCCTTTCCTAGGTGTGAGTAAAGGAAGACACAGAGACAGACATAATGGAGAATCGTCCTTTACTTAGAAGATCCCCCAGGCAAGGACTTAATCTAATCTTAACTCCTTTCTAAAAGTCTCCTCTCCAAATGCAGTCACATGGGGGTGAGAGCCCCCTACAGGTGTGGAGGACAATCATGCAGGACCACAGCAGTGTGTACAGATGAGCACCAGAATATGTCACCAAGGCTTTCCTTCCCAAACCAGAGCCAGGGCTGGATGGGGCTGGTGTGTTCTGTTTTCCCAACCCCTATCCCCAATCACTTCTTGATCTAGTTTGAAAGTAAAACTAGGTTAATTTCTTCCTTCCTATTGGAATCAGTCTCTCTCTAGCAGGCCAAATGGAATCTGAGCAGTGAAGATACATTGTGGTTTTACAACTGCAAAAATAGCCCAGCACGTAGAATGTACATTGATCAGCTTTGGGCAGGAATGGCAAAGACCAAGAAATAGGACTGCTCAAAATCTATGGCTCAAGCCTGTAATCCTAGCTACTTAGGAGGCAGAAATCTAGAGCTCATGATTCTCAGCCAGTCAGGACATAAAAGTTCATTAGACGCCCCCTTCCCCACCCCTTACATCTCAACCAATGTCTGAGCATGGTGGCAGGTGACTGCTGTTGCAACTACCCGGGAAGCACACTGGTTAGGTGCAATGGTGCAAGCCAGTCATCTCAGTGACATGGAGACATACAAATAAGATCACCAGCCTGGACATAAAATAAGACTCTATTTTGAAAATACACAATACAAAAAAAAAAAAAGGCTGGTGAGGTGAGTCAAGTGGTTAGAGTACCTGCCTTGAACGTGTGAAACTCCGAATTAAAAACCACAAAAAAGAAACAAGCATACATACATAAAAACTGTCTTGTTGAACTCTCCCCTTCAGATGGTTTACTAATGAAGTACAGAAGGGCTTGGGGATATCTGAAGTGAGCCGGAACATAGCATTAAGATCGCTCCTAAGGAGACGCTGCCCATACACACTGCAGTCAGCCCATCCGTGCTGTTCCTGCCCTGAAATCACCATCTCTAAATCAGTGATGTTTATTACATTTAAAATGAAAACCACGCAGGCACTGATGGCTTGTACCTGTAACCTTAGCTACTCAGGAGGCTGAGATCTGAAGATCACGGTTTGAAGCCAGCTCAGGGAAGGAAAGTCCATGAGACCATTATCTCCAGTTAACCAGCAAGAAACTACAAGTAGAGTTATGGCTTAATTGGTAGAGTGCCAATCAAGTGAAAAGGCCAGAAGAGAGAATGAGGCCCAGGGTTCAAGCCCCAGTACCAACAAGGAAGGGAGGGAGGGAGGGAGGCAGGGAGGGACAAAGGAAACAAACTTGCCAACAAATTAGCTATATAAAGAACCAAAACAGATCTTAGAAAGTGAAAGCATCTCACTTCTCCACGCCCCCTCCCCAAAAAAATACCCCAGTGCTTCACAAATCTCAGGAGCTGCTCAGATGAGCTGAGGATAGGTTTTCACCCTGAGCAGCCATGCTGTACCTATGGCCATAGGCGTGGAACGGAACCATGGCATTCCAAGGCTGTCTCTCAGTGAAAGCTCCCACTGCCTGTTGTGTTGGAAGGCAGAGGCGGCAGCCTGGCCTCCCCCTCCTTGTTTACAATGCAACCCCACAACATTGGCGAGCAGCATCAACAGTGTCTGTTGTTTTCATGGAAAGGATGTGTTGACATGTACTCTCTAGCTGGGAATATAAACACGATGCTGCCAGCCAGGAGTGCAGAAGGGTTAGCAGGTACCCGCAGCTTACCAGGGGCAGATGTTTAAACTTGACAGGAGCAGTAATTAACAGAACCTCAGAAACCAGGGCCTCCCCAGGAACCAATTAATAATTTGGTGGGGGGAGATGTGATATGCAAATTTCCCCCTACCAACCACTTCAGAGCGACACCTCCATGCTGTTCCACCCCATGGACTGAGCTGGGGAGTCATTTGTAACAGCCCTGTGGTGTGGATGTGAACAAATCATAATTAGGCAAATGAGGTGAGTGTTGCATGTACGTCAATTACTTTCTGATCACAAGATGTACATAGATTGGTAGCACCTTTGTTGCCCAGGGAAGGCTTCATCTCCAGTGTAGATTGCTGGCCTCACCTCCTCCTCCACCCCCAAGCCTCTGCCCCCTCTTAATTCTGCTTTGGTTACTCACCCCAGTTTATTTACTTTATAGCAACTGTATATCAACACACACACATACACACACACACACACACACACACACACACAGTCCATACAGTTTTCTGACTTTTCAAAAGCAAAGAACCCTTTAGTGTGCTTCAAATAGTGTGTATAATCGCCAGGATATAGCATAGATTGCTCTTTCAGCTACAGCAGTGATAACATCCATTTCCTTTCCCACTGAGGTAAAGAACATAAAATAAGGCCATGTGAAAGGATGCCAGGCACAAGTTGGGACTTCCCCACAGAGCAAATTATTTGGGGAAGGCACATGATTCAATATAATTGTCCCGAGTGAGGTCCCCCTACTGTGGGTTTATGTGGTATTGAGTCATCCCACCAAGAAAAAGCCTTACAGGAAATGTAGTTAAATCATCAGCCGCTCTGGTCTTGCTGCTGAGGCAGGGTATAAGGCATTAACCCTCCCACTCTGTTGTCATATCCTGTAGAGCTGTCCAAATTTGCATTCTCAAATTTTAGAGAAGCAAAGCAAAACAATTGCTTTACTGTGTAAGGCCCCAACAGGAAAAGAATAAATAAAAGCAAACTTCAGGCCTCCACTGTAATTTAGCCTGAATGGTTTCTCTGTCAATGTTCCAATGCTAACTCTTCATTCACCTACAATTATTATGACTCCAAAGAAGCCATGACCTATTTTTCACTCTGGCAAAATTGACTGGTTCAGAGGTGACAGGTTTATAGGCCAGAGAGTCACTGGGACTGAGCAGCTTGAGCTGGTTGGACCCACAGGGTAGAGTTCATGTTGCCCTGGTGGGCCAGCAGTAGGCTCCCGGGGCACAGGGGAAGCTAGCTGCTGGGAGTGAGGCTGGGTGCCAGTGGGTTCCAGGCTAGAGAGTCTCAGCCGTGGACATTGGTGTCTGGCTTGCCCTCTCTCATATGTGGATCAAGGCAAAGGGGCGTAAGCTGTGCTGAGAAGTGACTTAGCTGTTGGCAGCAGCCCCTGCAGGGACTAAATCAAAATACTTAACCAGAATGTGAGTCAGATATGAAGGCTGAATGAAAAACCAGAAAGCCATCTGAAGAGAAGATCAAGAAGAGGGGGAGAATGACCCAAGCATGAGAGGCTGCAGCTAGGCTCCCCAGAAATGGGGGAGAGAAAGGAGGATCTAGAAGCCAATGACTGGGTTTGTAGTTAGTGTGAGGCCTTGTGAAGCCGAGGCTTGGCAGCTGTTTCCAGTGACAAGACCAGGGCTGGGGAACATGCTGAGCTGATCTAGACAGACACAGAAACTTGGGAGGAAATGGCCACCACTAAAATATCCTCTCCCAGACGTTTAGATTTATCCTCTTGTTCCACATTTTGGATCTCATTAAGCTTCATTATGGGAAAGAAATCTCTAATGGATTATACCCCAGTTTAGTAATTCTCAAACATGAATGGAGATTATAAATATTAAAGAGTGATAAAAATCTATCTTTGCCCAGGCCCCAACCATGAAGACTAATATAGCCCATGTCAAAATAATCCCAGTGAAGGATGTCAGTGTGAAGCCAGGATGGACAAGCAGCCAGTCCTGCTCAGATCTCCTGGACCTGCTATTACAAATGGAAGCTTTTTGTCTCCAGGAGCTGGTTAGAAACATGAAATCTCAGTTGTCACCCCAAACTTACTCTATAAGAAACAGCATTTCAACAAGATCTCCTCCTGATTTATACACACATCCAGACACAGTGCTATTTCATCCAAAAGTTAGGCACATACAGAGATCCTTCTCCAAGGATAGGACTTGGTCCTATCCTTATACCAAGGATAGGTATAAGTCAATGGGAGCAACCAGAAGGAAGACTGGGTGGTGTCAACAGCAGAGACTTATTATCTCACAGTCCTGGGGGCTTCAACCCGGAAACTGGAATGTTGACAGAGTTGATTTCTTCCTAGGGTTGAGAGCAGAGGACCTGCTCCAACGAGCCCTTGCATTAGCCCCTAGATGGCCATTCTCATGTTCATAAGGTGTTCTCCTTGGTGGAGTGTCTGCATTCATGTTTTTTTTTCTTTTTAGAAGGACAAGAGAGAGGTTACAGACCCAGACTTTTATAGTGTGCCTAATCCTGATTTCATTAATTGTATCTGAAACAAACTAGTATCCAAATGAGGTCCCATTCTCAGGTAGTAGGGATGAGAGTTTTATGTTTGTTTGGCAGTCCTAGGGCTTGAGCTTAGGGCCTTGTGTATGATAGGCAGGCACTCTACCATTTGAGCCACATCCCAGTCCTTTGGTTTTCATTTCTGTTTTGTTGTTGTTGTTGTGTTGTTTCAGGATCTAGAGAGCATCCTGGCATTTGCGTTTCTTTCCATCTTTTGTTGTCTTTGAATATACATATTGAAGGTAAAGACTATATTTGCTCACCCTTTCTCCCTCTATTTGTGTCCCCTTACTCCCCCCGCCTCTTACCTCCCCACAACAAAACATGTTTCGGCTTTCTGGTATTCCTTTTCATTATTTTTCTAATAGGGTCTCGAACTTATGTCCAGGCCAGCCTAGACCACGATTCTTTATTTACACTTCCTATTTAGCTGGGATTGCAGGTGCTTTTTTATTGGTTGAGATGAGGGTCTTACAAACTTTTATTCCCCCAAACTGTTCTTGATCAACCATCTTCCCAAACCTCCCTCTCTCAACGACCTAGGATTCTAAGCATGAATTGTCATGCCTGGCCTGGGCCTAGAACTGCTATATGTTAACTAAAGGAGATAGGCAAATGAGTATGCCAAAGCAACATGAATCTCTCCATCCTGGAAGTGTGTGGTGGATTTTGAAACTAAAATAAGGGCTGAGGCCTTTAATCATATAATGAGGTTCTTGTAAAGTCAATCCAGGATTCCTCAACCTCAGATCAGGGACACTTGGGGCTGGCCAGCTCTGCCATGGAGAAGCAGTTTCACATGCCACAGGATGTTGAACTCTAGGGTGTGCAGCAGCTCTTTCTCAGTAGGACAAGTAAGTGGATATATATGTAAATGTCTCCAGACATTGCCAGTGGCCACCTGCCAGATCCCGGGGAAGTCATCCAGGACGAGAACCACAGAGCTAAGCAACAACAAAAACAGTCAGTGGTCAGCTCTGGCCTAACCAGTCCCACCTCCCTTCTCCCAATACCTGTGTTCTTATTACTATCATGTACAAGTTCCTATCTTGACTAAAATGACATTTGTATAGATGCTATGATTCAGCTTCTTCCTTGTTTTTGTAGTGGTCACAATTGCTCTATACAGAAGAGTAAGAAATAAAAGACAATGTGCTGGATACTTCTAAATCATTTGTGAAGACCATTGTAAGTTTGTTGTGTTGCACTATAAGTTGGTAATAATGTTTGCTAAGACTCAGCCAAAAGTGTTCTTAAGCCCGAGTGAATGTGATAGGAAAGAAAAGTAAATCTGTAGCCTTACTCTCTTTGATATTTCTTGAAATTATATGCTGTGCTTTACAACAAGTGATAAGTGACATGGTTTTCTGAAATGGAAAAAATATACATGTGCATTTTGTGTATGTACATGTATGCATATTCACTTATTTCTGTATATTACCTATATATTCATATAGGATGTATGTACTTGTATATATACTCATATAATAGAGACAGATATTTCAATTTTGGTTGCCTCAAATCCAGCTGAATGGAGAGAGAGAGAGAGAGAGAGAGAGAGAGAGAGAGAGAGAGAGAGAGAGAGAGAGAGAGAGAGAGAGAGAGAGAGAGAGAGAGAAATAAAGAGAGAAATAAAGAGAGAGAAATGTCTGTACTGGGGCTTGAACTCAGGGCCTGAAGCTCTTGCTCAGCCTTTTCTTCTCACACCTGGCATTCTTCTACTTGAGCCATGCCTCCAGTTCTAGTTTTGTGCTATTTGGAGATAAGATCCTCTCAGATTTGTCTACCCAGGATCCTCAGATCTTAGCTTCCTCAGTAGCTAGGATTATAGGTATAAGCCACTGGCACCCAGCTAGAATGTGACTTTATGAAAAAAAGAAAAAGCTATTATTATATCAACATCTGTTGGATACATTTAGATTGCCTTTGACAATCACTGGTGCATTATCCATAGGAGATGCCTAGTAAATGGTCTCAGAAAGATAATAAAAGAGGTTGAATTTCCCAGGTGGCAAGGTTGATGGTTAGATTCAGAAATTGAATCAAACTGAAAAACTATACACTTGCTATTCTTGAGCATCTTGGTCTGTGGGCTGATAGCAGGTCGATGATGTGTATCTATGGTACATGGTGTCACAAAACCAGAATGTCATCAGTTATCTATTTGAGAGCCTCTCCCTCCAGGGCATGCAGTCATCTGGCACAAGGGATTGGGGAGATAAGATGTTCTAGAACAAGCCAGTCCAAAGCATGGCAGGTAGACAAGAGATGCTGTATAGGCTATTTCATTATCAATGTCCAACCAGCATGGTTTGAGATTCTGTCCTAGGCATTATAGATCAGAGGTGATAGACTAGAATTCTGCTATCTTTGGGGAACTTATAGCCCCAGTGGAGATATGTTAATAGCATATCTTAGTATGTTAACATATGTTAATAACAACGATATATGGTAGTGCATGTAATCCCAGCTACTCAGGAGGTGGAAGGTTTTCAGTGTGATGTCAGCCCAAGCAATGTTAGTAATACTCCATCTCAAAACCAAAACAAAACAGATTAAATGGACAGGTGTGTGTGTGTGTGTGTGTGTGTGTGTGTGTGTGTGTGTGTGTGTGTGTGTGTGTGTGTGTGTAGTTGTGTAGAGAAGTAGGGAACAAATTGTTGGGGATAAGGGAAGGCACAAGAGATTACTTTGTGTGTGCTTGAGTACTGGTACTGAATTCAGGGTCTGGACATTGTCCTTTAGCTTTTTTGCTCAAGGCTAGCACTTTTCCACTTGAGCCACAGCTCCACTTTTAACTTTTTTGCTGGTTAATTGGAGATAAGAGTCTCATGACCTTTCCTAGATGGGCTAGCTTTAAACCTTAGTCCTCAGCTCTCAGCCTCCTGAGTAACTAGGATTACAGGTGTGAGCCATTGGTGACTGACAAAAGATGACTCTTGCACTGAGCCTTACAAGGGCTTTTGTACTCAGCTAAATGGAACAGTGAAGGAGCGGGAAGTGACACAGGAAGATGCATGCATAGAAGAGGGCATACACGGCAGTTAAGCTTCAGAAGCAACCAGGAGCTCACAGTTGGCTGGGGCTCTGGACAGGCAAGACTTAAACCATAGGAAAGTGCCAGATAATGATGGGCTTCTAAGCCCTACAAAGGAGTGTGGGTTTTATTTTAAAGGCAGTGGGAAGCCACTAAAAGAGAAAAGTAATAAAACACTCCTATTGATTTTAGAAGATGAAGCAGCAAAGAATCCGTGGTCAAGTGCTACTCTCTGGGATAGTGAGACCTTTCATTTCTATGAAAATGATGGACCACCATAATAGCTACTTTAGACCCAAATAGCCACAAGTGCACCTTCAGATCAATAAGAGCGCCAGTAAGAAAGGAAGGAGGGGGAGAGAGAGGACCCCAGCTGCCATCTTCCAAATTCCCCTTGACAGCCAAGGGTCAGTCCTGAGCTCAGCTGAGAGCTGGCTACAAAAGCAAAGTGCAGAGTCAGAAGCACACCTGTAATCCTAGCTACTCAGAAGGCTGAGATCTGAGGACCATGGTTCAAAGTCAGCCCAGGCAGGATCATCCACGAGACGCTCATCTCCAACAAACTGCCAAAAAAAAAAATCCAGAAGAGGAGCTGTGATCAAATGCTAGCCTTGAGCAAAAGAAGCTTAGGGGCAGTGCCCAGGCCTCAGGACCAGAAGAAAAAAAGAAGTTGTGGTGCAGCACGGAGAATGACACAGATGCCAGCAATGAAGTCACCTACGGCTAGAGTGAGTGACCCGTCTCTGGGAAGCCCTGCTTTGGCTGTCACTGTTGACCTACGGAAGGGTAGACCCCCTGACCACAGCTGAGCCTGGGAGGTAGGCGTCGGCCAAGACTTTTGTGCACTAGAATGGTTAGTATTGACTCGCATCAAAGTTAGGGCTCCAGAGATGAAGCACAGTCCCTCCCTCCTGTCAAGTCCCAGAACTGATACTACCCCAGCCCTATCTTTGTTGTTCAGCTCTTCCATAGATGTGGTGAGCTCTCTAATGGACTTTCAGTAGACCCCTGCCTTTGTGAGGGGGAGAGAGAGGAGCAGAGTAATGCAGAGATGGCCATGTTGAAAGTAACCTGCTGCTATGCTTCTCCTCTGATGGAAGCAACGGCGCCCCTTGTGGCAACAGTCCTGAATTGCAACACTTGAACAGCTTAGCCAGTTCCTTCCTTCCCATCTGCAATAGACTTGGCCTTTGACAGTCACCAAGGCATCTGTTTCTACAGAGTGCTGTGGTCCTAGACATCCATACAAAGGCCTGGCCAGCCAGGCAGAGCCAAGCCAGCTGTCAATAGGACTGCCCAGCTCTCTGCTTTTTTCCTCCCCTTCCACTTTTTCCCAGGGACTGTCATGTGTTTCTGCCCATTTCCCCTGTCCCTGACACTTGAGCAATAAGAGAAGCAAGATGTGGAACAGAACAGATTAGGAAAGGGGAAAATCTGAGAGGAATTCCCAACGTGACAGGCTCTGCCCTTTTATATGTGGCCTTTAATACCCATTATATAATTTCATGTCAGGTCATGGCTGGGAGGAGGAAGCTATCACCCAGCTTCACTATTAGTAATTTGTTGTGAGTTGTGTGGAATTATGTCCAGCTTCTGAATTTCACATTTTCTTATTTAATATGTATTTCTATGATGTGCAGACCTAATTAAAATTCTGAGTTAATGTATCTGAATATATATTTCTATAATGTGTAAGACGACTTAATTTAGCATAATTATCAAGATGAACCACATTGAACATTACAAGAAAATTGCAACCTGCCAGAAAACAAGAGGGCTCGCATTACAGCAGAGTCCTCACCCTTGGAGACCCCTCCCCCCCACTGTAGAGGCCACCTAATGCACATAAACCGTCACTCCCCGGTCTGATGCTGCATTGGTGATTTAATTAATTATTGTCAAGTGAAACAGCTAACAAAAAGAAGGGTAAATAAAAATAACTTCTTGCATCCTCCGAAGGATGTAAATTTTAACCTCCCAATACATGACAGCAAATGTAAGCAAGATTTCCAATGATGGAGTTGACTGAATGAATTCACACATTTCAACCTTTGAGGCTAGAAATAGGCTCATTGCTCAAGTGTCAGGGACAGGGAAAATGGGCAGAAAGACAACATACTTGTAGTTCTTCTCAAGTCCAGGGATGGCTTTTCCTACCACTCTTCCTGGGAATTCATAAACTTGTTTCTTATTAACAACCATCAGTGGATCCTGGGTGCAGGTAGCATCTCCTCAACCTTTTCCCTAAACCTGCTGTGCTTATATAACATTTCTCCATCTGGTTTGGCTTGGTTTTCTTTTGTCCTAATTTCCTTTTTTCTTTTATTTTTATCAAAAAAATGTTATGCCTGTACTGGGGTTTAAACTCAGGACCTTGTACTCTCGTTTGGCTTTTTTGCTCAAGGATGGTGTTCTACCACTTGAGCTGCATCTCTGTTTCCTTCCAACTTTTTGCCAGTTAATTGAAGATAACAGTGTCTCAGAGTTATCTACTGGTTGTCAGGCTGGCTTTGAACCTCAGTCCTCAAATCTCAGTTACCTCAGTTACAGCTGTGAGCCACTGGTACCTTGTGCTTCCAATTTCTTAATATGGACTGGATAAACCCTGCAGACAGAGATGCTATTAAATGTTCACTAGACTCCCATCTGTATACTTCCTGGTTCATCATTCATTCACAGTCAAACCCTGATCGCCAAGCTATGTTATTATTGTCCCTTTCTCCAAATCCCCAATATGCTGGCCTCTAAGTCCCTACTGAGCTTCAGTCCAGTGCCAAGCACAAAGCCAGCACCTATTAGGGACTTGATGTACCTTTGTGGGAGGGCAGACCACCCCGGTAATGATCTTCCTACCCATCATCTTCTCAATGCTCTACTTCCCAACTCCCTCCCACCTTGGCTCCTCAGAGGTCTTGTGTGTGACAGCTTTAATCACTGTTCTCTCACTGTCCTACTAACCAAAAGAAATTGTTCTGCAAAACAACCACAAGAAAACACCAGAGGCCAAACTGGACAACCTAACATGTTGTGTAACTTGGCTGGTAGGACTTCTCCCTAGACAGCAGGGCAGATCCCATCCATCACACAAGAGCTCTTTTTTTCTTTTGTCAATTGTGGGGCTTGAACTCAGGGCTTAGGAGCTGTCCCTAAGATTTTCTGCTCAAGGCTAGTGTTCTACCACTTTGACCCACAGCTCCATTTCCAGTTTTCTTTTGGTTTATTGGAGATAAGAGCCTCATGGACTTTCCTGCCTGGGCTGACTTCAGGATCCTCAGATCCTAGCCTCCTGAGTAGCTAGGATTACAGGCATGAGCCACAAGCACCTGGCTCCATTGTTATTATTATTATTACTATTACTATTTTATTTTAGTCAGTCATGAGGCTTAAACTCTGGGCCTGAGTTCTGTCCTTCAACTCTTCAGCTCAAGGTGAGTGCTCTGCCACTTAAACCACAGCGCCACTTTTGGTTTTCTGGTGGTTAATTGGAGATAAGAGTCTCATATACATTCCTGCCTGGGCTGGCTTTGAACCACAATCCTTAGATCTCAGCCTCCTGAGTAGCTAGGGTTACAGGCGTGAGCCACCAGTGTCCAGCTTCTCTATTATTATAATTTCCCACTTTGGTGCAGCAAATATTACCACTTAAAAAATGTTTTCTGTTGTTGGTTTTGTTTTATTTTGACATTACTAGGGTTTGAATCCAGGGCTTCCTACTTGATAGATAAATACTCTACCACTGAGTCACTCTTCTTACACTAATTGTTTTTGAGATCATCTTGCTTCCTGCCAGGACACATGCCTAGATTATGAACCACATGCCTGAACTGTGATCCATCTATTTCAAGCTTCCTGTCCTATTTAGGATGACAGGTATGTGTCACTATGGCCATCTATGGGTTGAAAAGAACTCTCTCAAACTTTCCTGCACAGGCTAGCCTGGAACTACAACCCCTCGGATCTCAGCCTCCCAAATTGCCTGGATTAACAAGTATGAGCCACCTGTTCCTAACCTGTTCCGCTTCTTGGATCTGTGCTAGCAATTCAAATTCCCACTTTTTCTGGCTTCTCGTATTCTTCCAGGTAGAGAGCCCCCATACAAGCTCTTCTTTTTCTATGGCTCACCTCCTAGCACGTAGCTTTGATGTGGGATATTGCCAAGTGTCTCCAGCCCCCAAAGCTAGGTGCCAAGCAGGGATGATGAGGGTGGGGGAGGGGAGAAGAGATTCATGTGACTCAACTGCTTCCATCTGCCTACTTCTCTTAATTTCCTGAAACTTTTTTCCCAGAGAGACTGTAATGGTAACATCCATTTGATTTGTAGCCGAGATTGATCCTGACCAAAACTGCCCTATGCCCCCCTTTCTTTCTGAGGTCATACTCGAGTGCTCCTCTATGAGTGCAGTGTCCTTGCTTGCCCTTTATCCAACCTCCAGGAGCCTCTTCCACATCTGCTCTTTGACTCTCCATCATCCCCTCTTCCTTGCCCAACAAAGTTTTCTTCTCCCCATCAAAACTTCCATTCTCAGCCAGCCACCAGTATCTCACATCATAATCTCACTCAGAAGGCTAAAAGCTGAGAATCACAGTTTGAAGCCAGCACGGGTAAACAAATCCATGAGATGCTTATCTCCAATTAACTAGCAAAAAGCTAGAAGAACGTGCGTGCGTGTGCACACACACACACACACACACACAAATACACACAAGACTTTACCATCCTTGTTTTTCTAAAAAGACTGATCTCAGCTAGATGCTTGAGGGAGAAAAGGGGCATCATCTCTTCTTTGCCCAGGCTGCCAATTTGAACTATGCGTGTTTAATGGTTTCAGCCTGGTCTGTGGGGTTCAGAGGGCTGTGGACTGTGACTTCATGCAGATTCAAACCAGCTTGTCACTGAACCATCAGATTCAGACACCTTTCCAGAAGAACAAGGTGCCAACATTTTTCTTTGGCATTGGGCTTAGTGGGCATCTGGTCTTGGTAGCAGTAAGTACCCAATTTCACCAAGTCACTCATGCGTCCCCACAGCCTTCATAAAGCCAGAAGTGGAGCAAGAGAGCAATATGATATAGTGTATAGCACATGCACATGCACACACACAGCTACTGTTCAAAACTAACTTTCTCAGTCCAGGACTCATGACAATATGGAGGGAATGCAGTCAAGTTACATTAAGGTTTTAAACAAATATACAAGCAATTTTCAATTTGCCTCAAACCATAAGCAAATATAAAGATTAGAACAAGGCTCAAAACCCAGTTTTGGTTTGAATTTATTAACTTTGGTATTAAATCACTATTAACTTCTTTTTCTGAGACAAGTTCTTACTATCTAACCCAAGCTGGCCTTGAACTTGTGAACCCCTTTACCTCAACCTCCTAAATGCTGGGATGATAGCATTCACGATGTTTGGTGCAATCTCCATTAATTGTTTATTCTCCATGAACTCTTATTTTGTTAGCATGCCTGTGACCATCTCATGTTCGGATGATAATTGGTATCATGACCCTTCAGCCAACAGAGGCCTTTGTCCTGCATCATCATCAATATCATTTGAGAGCGTCATAGTCAGACGATATAAGATGTATGAGATGAGGGACTGGACATATGGAAATGATCATTAAAAACTCATAATATTGTATATGAGGGCTCAAACCACAAGCTAACATAGAGATCAGAACAGAGAGGTGGAAACACAGGAAGGACATCAGGGTTGAACTTAAAAAGACTGACCTGGTGGGTTATTTTGTGTCAGTCCTGAGACTTGAACTTAGATGCCTGGGCCCTGTCCCTGAGCTTCTTTTGCTCAAGGCTAGTGTTCTATTACTTGAGCCACTGCTCTACTTCTCACATTTTTGGTAGTTTGGTGGAGATAATAGTCTCTGATCATCAGATCTCAACCTCCTGAGTAGCTAGAATTATAGGCAAGAGCCCCTCAAGCCTAGCTGAACGTGGTGTGTTATTAAAAGTTCACCAAAGAGGGGCTGGGTGGCTCAGTGATAGAGTGCTTGCCTTGCATGCATGAGGCCCTGGGTTTGATTCCTCAGCACCACATAAGCAGAAAAAAGTCATAAGTGGTGCTGTGGCTCAAGTGGTAGAGCATTAGTCTTGAGCTGAAGAGCTGAGGGACAGCACTCAGGCCCAGAGTTCAGGCCTCACAACCACCAACAACAACAGCAAAAAGATCACCAAAGAGGCCAGGGGCACAGAGTGCTGGAGATGATGGCTGGCAGGGTCTGCTGTGGACCACTGTCCCAAAGGGGCTCCAGTATGGGACATCCATCTAATGTGGTAATGGGAGCAACATGCATTGACAAGTTCTGATTCTCTGCTCACCTCTTGGCCCTCTGATAATTGGACTTCTTTACAACATGCAACAGCCTAAGATTACAGCCTGAGCCACCAGCACCCAACTACAGCTTCAAGTTTTTGTTGTTGTTTTTTTAAACAAGGTTGTCAGTGTTTTTAATGGTATTATTTAGTGACTATCTGAAAATGACTTCATACTGCAGGTATTTGGACTACTTAAAAATAATCTTTAAGCTGCTAAATTAGATTCCTACTTGTCCACTGTTTGCTCTTAGAGTACACATTGACATTGGGTGGCCATCCCGCTGGGCACAGAGCATGCCTCTGAAGTTATGAAGGTGTTCTGTTAGTGTGGAAAATGCAACTTCCTACCACGAAAGCTCACAAAGAACGCGGTGGATGGAATCACGGAGTGGAGGGGCTTTAATGTGTGGAGGAAAGAGCAACCCCTTTGTAAGGTTGCTCTTGGCCTTTCTAAGAGCCAAGTGTTTGGAGTACCCCATCTTCTCGCCCTCTCTACTCCCATGAGATTCCAGGGAGAAAACCTTTAGAGCCATACATGACATTCTGGTCATTCTTTCTCAAATGCAGAAAAAAATGTTATATTTTGGGTCCCCAAATTGAACATTGCAATGCAGGTGGACCAGCTAAGTTCTTTTTCCTGAAACACCCGCCGTTCATCATTGTGGTAGGACAGGTGAAGTTACCTGGGGTGGGGGTGGGGGAGAATCTATGAAGCAAAGCTAGCTTTGTTAGTTTTAGAATATAAAAAAAATGTTTGATTAATATTAGGAAGAGCAAGAGAAAAATATGGGGGGGGGTTGGAGGAATGGATGGATATGTGTGCACTCACTCACTGGGGATGTAGCTCAAGAGTACTTACCTGTCAAATACCAATCCTGCTTCAATCCCCAGCACAGCATACAGCTTCTCTCTATTAAGTATATCTCCATGCTACTTTGTTAGAGACTTAGGCTAGGCATGGTGGTACACACTGTAATCCCAGCACTAGGGAGGTTGTGGCAGGATTGTGAATTGAAGGCCATCCTGGACTGCACAGACCATCTCAACAAAGCAAGCAAAACCCTTACTTCATTAAGAAAATGGAGACAGCTCAAGGAAATCAGCCTGAAATAAAATGTATATTTAATTTTTCTTTCTTTCTTTTTATTTTGTTGTTGGTCGTGGGGCTTGAACTCTGGGCCTGGGCACTGTCCCTCAGCTCTTCAGCTCAAGGCGAGCACTCTACCACTTGAGCTACAGCGCCACTTCCGGTTTTCTGGTGGTTTATTGGAGATAAGAGCTTCATGGACTTTCCTGCCTGAGCTGGCTTTGAACTGCCATCCTCAGATCTCAGCCTCCTGAGTAGCTAGGATTACAGGCGTGAGCCACCAGCGCCTGGCTTCTTTATTTTTAATTTTTCAACTGGAAAAAACTTCTGAAAGTAATTAGGATCCTTCCAACTTACAGAAGGGATTAGATATAAAGAATCAAGTGTAAGAGATATATATTGGAGAACTATAGCATTTTAGAATATTTAGGGCATAATAATTACTAAGACAATATGAAGTCCATCTATTTTTGACAAGTTCCAGGATCATCAGAAGGGGTGCTTCAAGCTGCACATGTCTGTAATCTTAGCTACTTGGGAGGCTGGGAAAGGGAGGATCATAGTTTGAGGAAGTTCAGGCAGAAAAGTTTGTCAGTGACCCTCTTCTCAATCCATACCTGGGTGTGGTGAAGTGTGCCTTTTATCCTAAACTTAAGTGGGAGGCTAAGACTGGGAGGATCATAGATCCAGGCCAGCCCAGCCAGAAAAATCTGTGAGACTTCACCTTAATGAAAAGAAACAGGCATGATGTCACACACCTGTCTTCTCAGCTACAGCAGGGAAGCCTAAAATAAGTAGATCCCAGTCCAGGCACATGCCGGGGCAGGAAGTAAGACTGTCTCAAAAATAACCAGTACAAAATAAAAGGGTTGAGGACAAAGCTCATGAGTAGATGTGGTTTTGAACAGGCAGGCAACAGTTCGTGGATTAAAAAAGCAGAACACCAAGGTGGGTGAGGTGCTCACACCTGTAATCCCAGCACTTTGGATACTGCAGCAGAAGGATTTCACTGCATAGTGAACCCCTGTCTCAAGCAACACAGGCAGAATATAAAGTTGAATGTGTTGAATGTGTGAGGTGAACTTTGCAACAACAAAACAAATCACAGAAAATGACTTGTCATTATCAAAAAAATTTATTCCTTAGGGGGATATTTCAGCAACTCTGGCTTCCTTTATTGTATCTTTTTCCCTGTTTTCCAAATTTTCATGATGAGCATATGCTATTCCCTTCCTTCCTTCCTTCCCTCCTTCCTTCCTTCCTTCCTTCCTTCCTTCCTTCCTTCCTTCCTTCCCTCCCTCCTTCTGTTCTTTCCTTCCTGCCTTTCTCTCTTTCTCTCCCTTCTTTCTTTCTCTCTCCTTTTTTTTCTTTCTCTCTTTCTCTTTCTTTCTTTCTATCTTTCCCCCATCCCTGACCTCCTCATTCCCCTTAGCAATATGCCAGGTTCTGAGAGGAAGCAAGTGCGTATTAGAGTCCTCCTAGGATGCATCACTCATACCTTATAACTTCTGAAGTGCAGCTGTAGACACACTGGAGGATTCCTTTCACACATTACCAAGAACAGCAGAGCAGGGCAGAGGGGCTGTTCTGATGTCGCTCATCATCACCACCACCACCACCACCACCACCACCATCACTACTACTACCATCACAATCACCAGCACCATCACCAGCACCATCATCCCCACAACTCCACCATCATCACTACCACTGCCACTTCCATGATCACTATCACCAGTAACATTATCAATCCCCACTATCACTACCATCAGCACATCACTACCATTATCACAACTATGATTACCACCACCACCACCACCATCACCACCCTTCCTCCACCCCACCCATCATCATCATTACTATGACATCAGCACCACCACCACCAATCATATCATGATCATCCACTCTTTGGAATTTTCACATGAAAGGCAGCCTGTGTCTGTCCCGACGGTGAGTTGTGGACACCACTGAACGGACATTCCCTTCAGGGTGATGAAGTCTGTGGCACCTGTTTGGAGGTGGATGTGAGGGAGGCTGAATGAAGCACTGTCAGTTCTGGACCCTCTCCAGTGGCACTGGACACAGGCCTTGAGTCTGGCCCCCTCTGAGCTGGCTGTGTGCTTCTGGTCCTGTGCAGCCTCGTGGCCCCTGATGACTGAGACCCCATCCACCTGCCTTTGCTCCTGGATGCTCGGATCACCGCTGAGGAGCAGCTCCTGAGGTTCCCAGCAAGGAACCCAAAGGTCCACCGGCCAGCAGACAAAAGTGCTTCCTGTTTCAGATCCAAATAGCTGGGGGAAGGGAGGGGTGAATGCCGTGCTGCCCCCGGCCTCGACTTCAGCCCTCTTACTCTTTCTTCCTGTTCCTTTTTCCCTTTTTGTTGGGCTCAGAGGCAGCTTTCAAAAAGCAGCTGAATTAGCTTAGGACACAAAAAGGAAAAAGAAAGAAAAAAATTGAAAAGATAAGTAAGCATCCAGAAACCTGGGAGAAAGGAAACCTTATGCACACGAGTCTGACCTCAGCTGACTCAAATAAGGTGTTCATTACCGAACAATTAGAACCACCTACACAGGACAAAGTGAATTTGTAATCAACAGGTAGTAATAGCAGAACCCCTGGCACAGCCAAGGAACATTAGAGTGGATTATCCACGAAGAGAGGATTAGAAAGAGCGAGACCC
Source organism: Dipodomys merriami (assembly GCF_024711535.1). Taxonomy (NCBI): domain Eukaryota; kingdom Metazoa; phylum Chordata; class Mammalia; order Rodentia; family Heteromyidae; genus Dipodomys; species Dipodomys merriami. The sequence goes on from NW_027206068.1 coordinate 13,907,090, forward strand.
AGAACCCAGCAAAGGCCGTCCCAGCGGGCCAGCTGGCTAATGTTTGGGATAATAATTCCAAACATATTAAAATAAATTGTGAGAAAGAAAAGGCTGGAGGCAGTGAAAGCAAGCTTCACACGATACTGTATATTGTGGATGAAATCATGCACATTTACAATAATCGCTTCCCCCCAGAGGTCGCAGTGAAGGAGCCACCAGCAGAGAGCAGTCGAATGCAGGCACAAAGCGCTCCACGTGCCAGCACGAGTCAGGAGGGGCCAGCCGGGGCGGGCTGGGGTGGGGGAACGGAAAATAAGAACCTGCCTAATGGAAACCTCGCTGGTCCTGTGTTTCTATGGCCTAAACATTAGTTCATAATGTCTAAAGGGAAAGGTGATAGACTGTGTCTAATCTTGGATGGGGACCTCAATTGCCTGAAATGGTAGAGTCAGAGAGAAATGCTTCGGTTTCTTCGCTTCTGAGGAAGAGTCTTCAGCTGTAAGGGAAGGAGAGCAGTTGCAAGCTGATACAGGGCAGAGTGGCCATTTTCATCTTTGTCCCATTGTTTATCTTAAGTATCCAATACTCTCTCTCTCCCTTTCTTCCCTCTCTCCCTCTCTCCTTCTCTCCCTCTCTCCCCTTTTCCCTCTCTCCCCTCTCTCCCCTCTATCTCCCTTCCTCTCTCCTCTCTCCTCTCTTTTTCTTTCTCTCTCTCTCTCCTATTTGAAGCAGCCTTCTTCCAAGAAATCTTTTTTATTAATTAAAATATGCCCTTGAATAGGTTGAATCTCAAATATCCTTAAAAACTTGGTTTGGGCTGGGCTCTGGTGGTTCATGCCTATAATCCTAGCTACTCTGGAAGCTGAGATCTGAGGATCTCAGTTCAAAGCCAGCCCTGGCAGGAAAGTCGTGAGACTCTTATCTCCAACTAACCACCAGAAAATCAAAAGTGGTGCTGTGGCTTAAGTGATAGAGTGCTCACCTTGAGCTGAGGAGCACAGGGATAGGGCCCAAACCCAGAGTTCAAGCTCCACAACTGACAAAAAAAAAAAAAAAAAGTTTTGGTTTGGCCAGGCACACTGTAATCTTAGCTACCCAGGAGGCTGAGATCTGAGGATCATAGCTCAAAGCCAGCCCAGACACAAAAGCTCGTGACACCTCTATATCCAGTTAACCACCCAAAAAGCTGAAAGTAGAGTTGTGGCTCAAAGTGGTAGAATGCTAGCCCCGAGCAAAAAGACTCACGGACAGCCCTGAGTTCAAGCCTCAGTGTTGGCACCAAAAAAAAAAAAAGTGTTGGTTTCCAACTTAGTGTGTGTGTGTGTGTGTGTGTGTGTGTGTGTGTGTGTGTGTGTGTGTGTGTGTGTGTGTGTGTGTGTGTGTGTGTGTGTGTGTGTGTGTGTGTGTGTGTGTGTGTGTGTGTGTGTGTGTGTGTGTACTTTGAACTAGAGCCTAGGGGGTTTTCTGTACAGAGACATCCTTGAAGGGCTGATGCAAACCCTGTTGCTTCTGCTTTGTCTTCATGTCTCAGCTCTGAGGAGAACCTGTAAGGTTCTGAAGCAGGTTTCTCTCTGCCGCAGTCTCCCGCACAATGAGCTGCCTTGCTATGTCTGGGCCAGCCAATCACAGACTAAAGACTCCAAAACCTTTTCTCTCTATAAGTTGATCATCTCAGGTATTTGTTACAGTAATAGAGAGCTGACTGACACATACTCCATAACTCCTTCCATTTTTAGTAGAGTCCAGTGATATGGAAAAACTGGCCTACATTGAGAAGCCACTGGGCCAAAGTTTCCTGTATTTATAACAGACTACTTATTAGATGCCTTCTTCATAAAGTCTGAAATCCATGTATCCTTAACTTCCAAGTAACTGATGGTATCTTAAAGATACCATCTTATCTGACCTGATCTGAGGCAGTGCAACGAATGAGTCTTCACTTCATTTCCTTCCTACCCTCCTTCCTTCTTTCCTTCCTTCCTTCCTTCCTTCCTTCCTTCCTTCCTTCTGCTTTCTTCCTTCTTCCTTCCTTCTTTCCTTCTTTTCTGTTAAGTATCTAACTTATAGTAGACACTGTTCAAGATGAACAAAATTTGATTCTTGTCATCTGGTCTTCCTGCTTTATTGGAGAAGCAGTTATACAATGAATAATTAAGCAAATGGTTTAAGAAAAGTGTGAAGAACTTTTGTAAGACTTTATGGCAAGTCCCAAGAGAAAGTTTTGTTCTTGGTGGTCTTTAAAAGAACTGCTGTTGAAGGGGACTTAAAAGAATTCTCTATAGAGGAGCTGAACATGAAATTACCTTGAAGAAGGAGTAAGACGCCAGAAATCAAGGTTATATGTGGGAAGGTCATTCAGGAAAGTGCAAGAAGGAAATGCGCATTCAAGATCCTGGAAAGATGCCAGAGCAGGCAGGCAGCCTGTCTTGACGGGATCATCAGTGTTTGAGATTGGAAGGAGCCAGGGAGGAATGGAGGAAAGATGGAGGTGACAGAGAAGACAATAGCTAGGAAGCAGCTCATACCCATTGTTCTGTATGGCCAAAGAATTTGGCCATGGCAGTTTTATGGATAGCAAGTGTGGTGTTCCTTGTGTTAATTATGCTCACACATTGTTTCCCTTCCAGTTAATTATTGCTTCCAACATATGTCAGTGTTTGTTCTGTGTGGTCTTGATTGAAGTTGATAGAAGAGATTCTCATGAGGGTGTGATGTAATAATTTACCTCTTTCAGATTTCTGAAGATATCAGTCCAAGATTAATCTACTTCTCAATCCTTTGTTCCCTCCCCTACCCACCCTTCCAAAGTTTTGAGGATGTCTAGCAGGATCTAGCCTAAAAAACTAGGGATCTGGACCTGCTCAGATAAGTTTAAATACTGAACTTTATCCCCAGCTTTGCCAACATATTGCACTGTAAGCATGAAACTCTGAAGGAGAATGTATCTTTGTAAAGACTAAGAAAAGGAAATCTAAGCCAAGCACAGGTAGCTCATGTTTGTAAGTGTAACTACTCAGAAGGCTGAGATCTGGAGAACCAAAGTTCAAAGCCAGCCGGAGGAAAGGTCCAAGAGACAATGTCTGCCATTGGACAACAAAAAGCCAGGCTGGAGGTATAGTTCAAGTAATAGAATGACAGCCATGAGCCAGAAAGTTGCAAGCCTGTGCACTGAGACAAAGAAAAGGGATAGGAAAGAAGGAAGGAAGGAAGGTAGGAAGGAAGGAAGGAAGGAAGGAGGGAAGGAAGGAAGGAAAGAAGGAAGGAAGGAAGGAAGGAAGGAAGGAAAAAGGGAGAGAGGGAGGGAAGGAGGAAGAAAGGGAGGGAGAGAGGGAAAAAAGAAAGGGAGGGAGGGAGGGAAAAAAGAAAAGAGAGAGAGAAAGAAAGAAAGAGAAAGGAAGAAAGGAAGGAAGGAAGGAAGGAGGGAAGGAAGGAAGGAAGGAAAAAGAGGGAGAGAGGGAGGGAAGGAGGAAGAAAGGGAGGGAGAGAGGGAAAAAAGAAAGGGAGGGAGAGAGGGAAAAAAGAAAAGAAAGAGAGAAAGAAAGAAAGAAAGAGAAAGGAAGAAAGGAAGGAAGGAAAAAAGGAAAAAAGGAAGGAAGGAATAGTAATGGAAAGAGAGAGTGGGAAGGAAGGAGGAAAAAAAGAAAAGATAATCCAATAGATTCAGTCTACAATTTAATATTCCATAACAGAACTTTTTTATTTACTTATTTTTATTTAAGTCGTTGAACAAAGGAGTTGCCATTTATCAAAGCAGTTTATGAATACAATGCATCTTGATTAATGTCATCCCTTTCAACAGTCTCACCCACCCCTCCCCTCCCCAACCCTTCCCTTCTTCATTTTGTAGAATATACACTGAATTCTTGATTGCTTTCTCCCCCTCTTAATTCATCCACCCCTTGCCCTTTCACCCCACTCAAGTACCTGCTTCCTGGAATTCATTTTGTTGAACTTGGCCTTTGCATAGCTAAGGAAGTATCCTATTTGAGATCTCCCTTGCATCTACCATATTTCAGTTAATATGTTTGTATCCACTTTAACACCACCCAACGTAATTACTTATAGGTCTATAAGCCAAACCTAGCTCCTGTATACTGGGGAAAGTATTCATCCTTTGCCTCTCTGGCCTGACTTCCTTCACTTAACATCAATTTTTCCAGGTCCTTTCTTTTTACTTAAAATTACTTATTTATGGACTGATTGTTGTTGAAGCAAAATGAAACAACAAAATACCCTTGTGTGCTCAAGCACAGGCCACAGGGGAAAGCGGGGGTCGGCTGGGGGGGGCGGCTAGCAGCTGCTCTGTCCCTCATTGGATGCAATCTCTCCAGCTCTGAGACTTCTTTCCTTCGGTAATCTGAGCGATCACATTTTCATCACAGAGCTCCAAAGGCAAGTGCAGACATTCCACTGTGTGTCCACAATGGTCCCCTGGAAACCACCTTGTGAACTTAAAGCAATACCAAGTGTTGTATATTATCTTGTAGCATATTTTCTCATTGGGATGATGCTCTATTGGGAGAGGGGAGTTGAATCACTAAAGGCTTCCGATTTAGTAACTCATTAACATGCTCTGAAATGTCCCAGAGAAATAGATACACAGCAACTGTCAGACTTTTGCATGCTTTTAAAAATTACCTTCCAAATTCTATGGAATAGACACATGTGCAGAGTCCCCAGACTAAGCAAGAGCATAAAGAGGAAAAGTAGTCTAACAAATCAATCCCATGTAAGAAGAATGCCCTTGCTATTAATAACCTGTGGTAATAAAAATGTTCTTTTTAGAATTTAAGATAATTTGGGGGAGAAATTGATTTGATGGCCCACAGCTTCCAGAGTTCTCTATGAAAAAAACGGAGGCATTGAGAATAACTCGAAAAATCTTTGTATTCCCCCTTAAAATTAAGATTAGTCTTTTCCCACAGAACCATCAGTCTGAATATTTAAGGTGCCATGAAGGATTCAGGTTACAGAGCACTGAGGTCTCTTATATTTCTCTTCTAATTTATTTTTGTTCTATGATTCATTGACACGTCTACCTTACCTCCCTTCTCCAAGAAGGATAATTGGGAAGAAGAAGGAAGCAGAGCTGGGAAATACTTATCTCCTTATTTCTTTACTCCTTTCTTAGTAGAAGGCATTTTGGAGCTGTTGCTTAGAGTAGTCTTTAGAATCCTGCTGTCCATAAGAAGAAACTCAGATGATACTGGGATGGGCATTGGCCTGAACAGAGAGGATTAAAATTGTCCATCATTGTTGGACCCCCATTTCTCCCTGACCAGGAACCTGGAACTTAGACCCCGTAGTGAATGAAAAAATAATCCCAAGAGTCCTGATCATTTCATCATGCAATTCTAGTTCTTCAAATATAAACAAGCTAAAGAAATACTTCTATTACTAAACAGAAGAAACCATCTCAGGACAAGAGGCCTAATAGGATCCCACAATTGTAAATAATAAAAAAAAAGTGCAAAGCAGCCCTGAAGGATAGCACTTTTTAGCAGAAGGATTGTGGCAATTAAACTTCCCTTTGGCACCTGTCTAAATGTTATTTTCTTTCTACAAAGAACAAATTATATTTGGGCTTGTGCTGTTTGTGAAGTGGTGTGAGACTTTTGTGCACAGCAAGGAATTGACTAGAGTTTTGTCCTATGTATTATAAAATAATACATTAATGACAAAAACTGAGAGTGAAGATAGGATCATTTTTACTCATTTTTTTCTTTTTTTACTCATTTACCAAGTAAAGCAGGGAACAATTTCTCTACTGTACTGTGATTCTGATTTCTTCCAGTAGATGCCAGTGTTGTATAAAAGTCTATTATTGGGGCTTGAATACTTAAAAAATTGGTCCATAGATTTCTCCTTTCCAAGGGCCAGATCATAGGAATGAGGCAGGCAATAAATGGTATTACCTTCTGAGCTACAATGCAGATAGTAAATGACATTGATAGGAAAATCCTTTCACTTATTTATGTGGGTATTCGGACACTGCCTGGCTGGAGGCTTTTATCCACATTAACAGTGTTTGAAAGGTTAGCCCTCTTTCTCCATCTAAACTTGGAGTTTAACAACATTTGATTTAAAGAAAAAAAATGTCTGAGAGCCTGTATTGTGTTTCTGTCATTTTTCTCTATGGTATTCTACTCTGAGATAAAGCTGTGAAGTGAAAGAATGGTTGGCACAATTTTTTAAAAACGTATTTCCTTAGCTTGTTTATATTTGAAGAACTAGAATTGCATGATGGAATGATCAGGACTCTTGGGATCTGATTTTTTTTTTTCATTCACTACTGGGTCTAAGTTCCAGGTCCCTGGTCAGGGAGAAAGGGAGTCATCAACAAGTTTTAATCCTGTGCCCAAAGGATTAGATGTTTTCCTGCTGACAGAACAGTACCTCCAATAATGGTAGTAGTTGGTAATAAAATCTACATTGCTACAGGGTCAGAGTAATTGAAAAATAAATCAGTGATTAAATTGTGATATTATTCAATCTTCCAATGTTGCCTTGAGCTGAAAAAAAATGATATTTTGTTCCAACCTTGAAATGGGATTGGATTTATTTCTTACAATCTGCAACCTAGACATCACATCAAATTAATGTCCTGGAGAATGGTCTTTCCGGAAGCCAAGTGCTGTTTTACAAAAGGAAGACACTGACTGCTTACGCACATGAGTTGATGGTAGAGGGGGGTATTTGTTCAGCATGGCAATGGTGACTCAGTACTTCGCATCCAAATGGTTCTTATAGATTTTATGACTCAACACTCTCATTTTCCAGAGAGGAAATCTACAGTTAAGCAATAGGTTTTGCCTTGTTGTTTTAAACTAAATTTGAACCTCTACAAAGTTGACAAATCTGCATACAGAGAATTCTTGTATATACCCTTCACTCCCCCAACGTTAACACCTTCCATAATCATAATAAATAGCTAAAATAATAATCATAATCATAATCATAGCTAAAATATTAACCTTGAGGCAGGTTAAAAGAACACAACCTTCCCTATGGACATTTGGCAGGGGTTAAATGAATCTGTTAAGCCTTGCTATAAATGTTAATTTCATGTACTTCAATGTACATACTCCTTGATGTTTTGTTTGCTTATTTGTTTCCTTTTAATAATTTGGGCTGTTGGGAATGAGTTGACTTAACCACTGGAATGGAAGTTCCAGATCCCTTCTATGCCTAGCTGCCTGCCCTTGGCAAACCATCTCCAAAATAACCAGGGTGTGCTTTTAATCCATCACTGCCCTGTGAGATGAGGGAACGGTAGCTGCAAGGTCCTCCGCAACTGAAGCCACAACTGCAGTTGTGAAGGCCTGTTCCAACCATGACTGCTTCAGATGACTTTCAGAGCGTTAGACATCACAAGCACAAGGGAACTCTAGATGAAATGACCCTGCCACATTTTGTAGCTTTTCTCATTCAGAACAGGAAAGGAAGTGCCTTCCCAGTGACATAAAGGTTTATGATTGGTTACTTGTAGAGCCTGATTAGTCTTATGCAAAACTTGATTGGTGGAACTAGAATCTGTGCTGTGATTGGTGATTTGCATGCTACACCCCCTTCTGACCAAGCTACTCTACATAAATCCCCAGGCTGGGCAGTATGAGGCATTCCCACTGGTTTGGTAGGACTACAGGAGTGCCGCTTTCCTCCACAATCACACCAGCACGTATGTATAATGGCTGGTTTTCTCTCTTTATATTCTTCCAAGTTTTAAAAATCTTGAGGGGATGTTGGATTTTGATTGACTTTTCTAGATGTATGGAAAGCATGTGATTTTTTCCCCTTAAATCTGGAAATTTATTATATGATATTAATAGAATTCATAATATTAAACAAGCTCTTTATTCTCTAGGGAGGTTTTGACATTTGAATTTTGAATGTAAGTTCAAGTTTATGCCTGAAATTCAATGCTATGAATTAATTTTAAATGAACTAAGTGAAATATTGTTCCTGAAAATGAATCCAAAATTCAAAAAAGTATGCTTTCATCATTAAATATATTAAAAACATCCCAGGATTATCTTCATTACTATGTTAATAAAAGAGTGTCTAAATGGGCTAAAAATAATTGAATGGGAGCTGGGAAGGTGGCTCAGTGGTAGAGTGCTTGTCTTGCATGCATGAGGCCCTGGGTTCGATTCCTCAGCACCACATAAGCAGAAAAAGCCAGAAGTGGTACTATGGCTCAAGTGGTAGAGCACTAGCCTTGCACTGAAGAGCTGAGAGACAGTGCCCAGGCCCAGAGTTCAGGCCCCACGACTGGGGAAAAAAAAAAAAAAACTAGCAAAAAAAAAATGAATGAAAGAGTAATTTTCTTTTAAGTTTTTTTTGCAATAGTGAGCATTGAAGCCAGGGTCTAGCTCATGCTAGGCAGTGCTCTACCATTTGAACCATGCTTCCAGCCTTTCCCAGGCTGTTCTTAAAGTCACAACCTCCTCCTTCTGCCTCTAAGTAGCACTATCAAGCCTGGCTTGGGAAGAGTAATGTGGAGGGTTGGTGCATAATTGAGAATCATGAAAAGTAAACCCATGCATAGATAAAACACAGATTCATACTTGCATTCACATGTGTTTGTATAAGGTTTAAAAACCTGCATCTTGCAGCTCATCATCTAGAATTTCACTTTTTCATTTTGTCCATGGGAACATCCTATGTAAATAAAAAATATTGGTACTATGTGGTCTCTAGTGAATATTTTTAATTTCTAGATTTAAAAACTGAATGATTTGAAACATCTTTTACATGTATAAGTGAATGATAGAGCCCATCAGGTTCTCATAATAGTTAAGGAAAAAAATGGTGTTAATATTTTAGATTCAAACGAAAGAACTAAGCTGGGTATGGTGGCCCAAACTTATAACCCTAGCTACTTGAGAGGCAGAGATCAGGAGATCATAGTTGAGACCAGTCTAGACATAAAGTTGGTGAGACTCCATCTCAGTCAATGGCTGTGAAAAAGGGATGAACCCTGTTACACCAGCTAGGGGGAAGCACTTTGGCTGGCACAGACTTGTCATTGACACAGGGTAGTATAAATAGGAAAATTGGCAACCCAGGCAGATCTGGGCAGAAAGTGAAACCCTACCTCAAAATTAACAAAGGCTAGCTGAGCATCAGTGGCTCACACCCGTCATCCTGGAAGCTCAGGATTCTGAGATCTGAGGATCACGGTTTGAAGCCAGCCTAGGCAGGGAAGTTCATGAGACTGTTATCTCCAATTAAACACTGAAGAAGTCAGAAGTGGAGCTGTGGCTCAAGTGGTAGAGCACTAACCTTGAGCATAAAGCTCAGGGACAATGCCCAGTCCCTGAGTTAAAGCCCCCAGACCAGCGCACTCTCTCTCTCTCTCTCTCTCTCTCTCTCTCTCTCTCTCTCTCTCTCTCTCTCTCTCTCTCTCTCTCTCTCTCTCTCTCGCACACACACACACACACACACACACACGCAAAAAGGGGCTAGAGGCATGGCTCAAGTGGTAGAGCACCTGCCTAACAAGTGTGAGGTCCTGATTACAATCCCCAGGACAAAGAATTACTTTCCCTCAGACATGCCCTGTTTCCAGAATAATTAAAACACTAATTCAGGCTACCTACATATGACTATATTTTTATAATTTATATTTCAGTTCAGAAAGTAGTTTGTCAAAGACATGTAAGGAATACTTAAAACTTTGTTTTTGTTTTGTTTTGTTGTTGTTCCAGTCCTGGGCCTTGGCTCAGGGCTTGGGTGCTGTCCCTGAACTCCTTTTACTCAAGGCTAGTGCTCTATGACTTGAGCCACTTGTGGTTTTTTTGGTGCTTCATTGGAAAAAGAGTTTCATGGACTTTCTTGCCCAGGCTGGCTTTGAACTGTGATTCTCAGATCTCAGCCTCCCGAGTAGCTGTGGTTACAAGCATGAATCACTAGTGCCTGGCTACCCTTGACATTGTTTAACTATTACCAAGATGGAAAAATTATGTTGTACTTTCTGGTTGGAAATCAAGTAGAAATTTTAGAAATGAGAAAAGAGTTTGTGCACTGGAAAAATACAAGGGAGACTGAGACTGAGTATTCTAAAGATGTTGGAGAGTAGTCTAAATCTTTTTTGTTGTTGTTCTTATTTTGCTTTGTTTTATTTTTGAGACAGGGCCATTCCATGCTGGCTTCAAATTTTTTATCTTCCCACCTTAGCCTCCAGACTCCCAGTATTACCAAAATACCAGGTTAGTCTGTTCTTTTTATAGTGGTTTTGTCATGCATTTAATTTTTTTTCCTTATAAACCCATGGCAATGTATTTTATTATTTGATATACCTTTGTTTTACTTTAAATTCTTTCTTACCATTAAGTCTTTTTAGTATCAATGGGTACAAAAAAGCCAAGTGAACGCTTAATAAAAAGAACAGTTTCTGGCTGGGCATGGTGGTATGTGCCTACAATCCTAACTTTCTGAGGCAGAAGGATTGTTAAGTTCAAGGCCAGCCTGGGCAACATAGCCAGACCCCGTTCCAAAACAAAAGCAGCAATGAAATCTGTTATGTAGTTGGTGATGAGTATACCTTGAACAGAAGGACAATTATTGCCATCTACTGCTGGTGTCACAGTGGTGTCACCTGCCTGAGGAAAGCCAGAAAACACATGTCTACTTAACAACGCATTGTCTGACACATTTTTACTTTAGACCCATTGTACTGTAGAAAGACTGTTTTACACTGTGGACTGACTGCATTTAGGTCAAAAGAGTGTGGTTCTAACTCAGATTTGTTCCATTAAAGTCCCTTGTAAGCTTTGAAGATCTCCAGTAGTTTTGGACATAGAGTCCTTTCTGGGTGTTATTGAGATTTATTAACAACTCTCTAGTATGATATCATACATATGATCATATGATTCCTGAAATAGTTATATTAATAACATGGCACACAAATTTAATCCAGGGACGGTTAAATACCTCCTTTTCTGCATCCCTTTCACCACATCAGTAGTTTATTAAATGACCCCAATTCCAGCATCCTATTTTTTTCTCTTTAAAAAAAAATAATTAGTCCATACTAATTGTACAGAGAGACTTCATTGTGGTGTTTCTATACATGCATATCCTGCATTTTGATCAAATTCACCCCTCTATTACTTTTATAAATACCTGTCCTTCCCCTCCCTTTTTTCTTTATTTTAACAATTTTTAGTGGGTTTATTGACAGATATATGGATATATATGTCTAGATTCCATAAGAGAATATATGATGGCTGTCTATCTAAACCCGGTATATTTCTCTTAACATGACGATCTCCAGTTCCATCTATTTTCTTACAAGCAACATAATTTCACATTCTTCTTCTTGAATCCCCACTAACAGTGAGCCAAACTGGTGATCTCTTCCTTCTCTTTTTCCAAGGCCTTGCTTTGTTGGCCTCCCAGGAGGACTTGCAGGGATGGGAAGTCCCTACTCTTTTCCTCTCTCAGTATTTCAAACACCCAGGAGTGGTGGCACCTCATACTCTGCAGGTGCTTCTAAGGTAGTTCATGAACGCTAATTAGACTGAAAAGAATTACATTTTAATTCAACAAACATCAAGTTTCTTACTGCATGTTAACCAGCTGGTGGTGAGGGCAAAGATCCAGCCTGGTGATGTGCTCTAAGTAGTAAGCTCAGTAAATATGTGTAGCAGGAAGGAAATCCTGTGCTGAGAAAGGCACACAGATAAGAAGAGCCCCAGAGCCCAGAGGGAGAGGTTCCATAGAGAAAGGCAAGAGGTGCATAAGGAACGTCAGACCTATAAAAGACTGAAGGACCAGCAAGGTGCAGAAAGATTCCTGATGAGTGTGTCCTGGGCTGGGAGGTACAGAGCAGCTTGTGCAGCCAACCTTCCCATGGAGCTGAAGGAAAGGAGGAGTGTGAGAGTGTGTGTGTGTGTGTGTGTGTGAGAGAGAGAGAGAGAGAGAGAGAGAGAGAGAGAGAGAGAGAGAGAGAGAGAGAGAGAGAGAGAGAGAGAGAGTGTGTGTGTCTCTCTCTCTCTCTGCAGGGCTATGCCGGGGGCCAGACAGGGAGGCCTCATTTGCAATTTAATTCACTCTGTTACTTAACAGAGTGTGACCACACAGAGTCACCAGGATGTGTGTTCCTAGAAAAAGTCTGTGTGAGGTGAGGGCCAAGCAAGTATGGGGATTTTGTGGTCCATTTCATGTGGTTATACAGAGTACCTAAGATTGGGCACTTCACAAGCAAAAAGGTCTCTTTGGCTCCCTAGTTTGGTGTCTAAAAGTCCAAATTGCATGGCACTGGTGTTGGGTGAGGGTCTCCTGGCTGCATGGCGGATGGAATTACACATGGGAAGAAGAGAACAGGTGCATGCAGAAAAGACCAGACATAGGGTGGTCTTGCTTTGTAACAACCTGCTATTGCAGTTAACTAATGCTGTTCCAAGGAACCCAAGCCACTACCCAGAGTAGGCATTATCCTTTCTGGTGGCCAAAGTCCCCATGACGTCAACCCTGTTACATTGAGGAATGAATTGATGAACATGAGTTTTAAGAGAGAAAAATTGTTACTAGAAGCAATGATGCTCCTCCCAGCATCTCCAGAGAGGTGGTCTCTGAAAGGGAGGTGGCCTCTGCCTGGTTCTTGGGTACCAGTTTTTTAATGTAATGAAAAGAAATTTGAGTTCACATGAAGGTAGAGACCCAGAGACTTCATTAATAAAGCAAAGCAAAGATGGAGAATACACAGCCCAGACATGGGTATAGGCACGTATGATCATAGGTGCAATGAGTACTTTCACATCATGGGCAATTAGGGTGAAAAGTAGATTGGGAATTGCTCAGTTTTACCATGAGTGCTCTCCTTTGTTCTTGACACCTGGTATATTCCATTACTTTTGCTGTTACACTGAGAGCATGGATCATTGCTGTCTGCTTTTCTTCCAAAGGATGGATTCTATGCCATGCTTTCCTCATGACACCATCCTTTGTATATACAATATATAAAATATACAATTATATATAATTATATAATCACCATAATTATATATCAACAGTATTATATTAATATTATATTATTAATATAATAAAATACTATGATATAGCTAATGTAACACTATTTAATATAATAAATAATATTAAATAATATATAACATATATAATATAAATAACAATAAAATAAAGAATATATAATAATTATTAGTATTATTAATATACGTATTCATGTTAATGTTATATTAATGTAATAAATGCATCATGTATGATTCATATATGATTATATATAGTATTTTTAAGTGTATAATCTATATTTATAGTATATATAAATATATAATATATATGACAATTTTTGTGCCCAAAGGCATCATTTTCCCAGAATAAAGGTCTCTTTTAGAATTTCTCTGCCCAGTCCTAGACATGTTGATCAGCTCATCCTACAGTCAAGGTCAGAGGGAAAAAGAGATTCTGTTTTCTTTTTATTAAATGTTGCAGCTTATGAGAGAATGTAAAGCTTAAGACAAAAATACTTCTGTGCTTTTCTGTGCTTTTAATCAACTATTCATTAATCCAATGTTTGTCTCTGAATTCTTGGTTGCTGTTTCTCATGCCTTATTTCCCTGATCTATTCTGCCTCAAAACTACATTCAAGACATAACAATAGATAGCAACAAGCTGTAGAGAAAGGAAACTTGCTGGTAACTTGATTTTGCACTTGTCAGCTCCTGAACTATGGAAAATAAATTTCTGTTTTGTAAGCCACCCAATATATGGTACTAAGTTATGACAGTGCTAGCAAACTAATACAGTCCTCAAGAGTCATTCATGCTTCAGACAGCATCAGAATTCCTATACACACCTTTTTGTGCTATTACTGGGATTTAGATTCTGGGTCAGGGTGCTCTCCACTCAACTTTTCTTTTTTCTTTTCTTTTCTTTCCTTTTGTGCCAGTCCTGGGGCTTGAACTCAGGGCCTGGATGCTATCCCTAAGCTGCTTTTGCTCAAGGCTAGCACTCTACCACTTGAGCTACAGCACCACTTCTGGCTTTTTCTGTTTATGTGATACTGAGAAATTGAACCTAGGGCTTCATGAATGCTAGAAAGCACTCTACCACTGAGCCACATTCCCAGCCCTCCCTCAGCTTTCTTGCTCAAGACTGTCACTCTACCACTTGAGCTAGAGCTCTACTTCTGGTTTTCTGCTTGTTAATTAGAGATGAAACTTACATAGGCTTTTCCTGCCTGAGCTGGCTTCAAACTACCATTCTTAGTAGTTAGAATTGCAGGCATGAGCCACTGGCACTTGGCTCCCTTCATTTTTAAGGCTGAGTGGTATGTCATCGTGTGTTTACATTAATTATTTATCCATTTACCTGTGGATTGACCCTGGAATTTCTTCTACTTCTTGGCCATTGTAAACCATTCATCCTGATTTCGCTTCCTTAGCATTCCTACCCAGATGTGAAATGGATGGACTGATGCTGTGCTGATTTGCAGAGCAGCTGCGCCACTTTACATTCCCACCAGCACTGTACCCAGGTCCCACGTTCTCCACGTCCTTGCGAAACACTTATTAGTTTGTCTTTCTTTTACAATGGCCATCCTGATGGGTGTGACATGACAACTCGCGTGGTCTTGATTTATAGTGTTCTATTAATGACTTTTCCTAGACTCTGTCTGTTTAGCAAAGTTTTTGTTGTTGGTTGCTAAGTTCGAGGGGTGCTTTATATATTCTGGATATTACCTCACTGTGAGATGGATGACTCGCAGCTCTTTCCTCAGAGGTTGCCTTCATGCTGTTTATCTCAGTCTGTGTTGCACAGCAGTTTTCACACTTTGAGATACTCCAGCTTTTCTATGTTTACTTCATTGCCTGCATTTCAGCAGCATGTCCCAAAAGCCCTAGCTAAGTCTATTATCATGAAGCTTTCTCCCTGTGTTTTCTTCTAAGAATTTTGCAGTTCCACATCTTCTTTTCCTTAAGAAGCTTTACTGAGTACAGGAAGAAAGAAGGGTGGTGAAAAATATGAAACTAAGGGAAGAGAGGAGATAATAAAGGAAGTAGTGTATGAAGAGAAATATTGCATGGTATATGATATTAAAGTTAGAGCTTTAAGATAGAGAAGAAATGGGAGGTGATGAATGAAGGTCTCAGAAGTCATGGAGGAGTGTGTGTGTGTGTGTGTGTGTGTGTGTGTGTGTGTGTGTGTGTAATTGTGTAACTGTAAGTAAGGACAGAAGATGACAAATGCAGGGAGCTAGGAAAGAGAGCCACATCTTTTCCTCTGACAGGTAGGAAAGATAATAGGAAAAGATGGTAGGATAAAGTGATTGATGGAGGGCAGATTGATGAGCTTTCCTGGCAGATGGCTTCCATTGTTTCCAAGAAGCAATCCTCACATCAGCATATGGTATGAGAGATGGAAGACTTCCAATAGGAAATAACAAACAATGGGAAATAACTTTGAAAAAGTATGAAGTCCTAAATGCTTTGAACTTTAAGATACTTGGGAAAACATCTAGATCAACCACATCATTTCTCCAGATGCACAAGTATATGCTCACCTGGATAGTAAGTGTTAGAAAAGGGCCCTTTGATGAAGTAAACGGCAGAATAAAATTATTATAGAATGAACTTGAATGTGTTTATCACCAAAGGAAAAGTGTGAATGTTGGTCCTGCCAAATGTGGAAGTAGCAGCAAGTTCAATACTACGTTATTTTTCTTTTGTTTTCTTTTGCGGAGGGCAGAGGGGAGCACAGAATGTTTTTGAGTAAACAAACAAGCAAATAGGCAAGCAGGCAAATAGACAAGTAGAAAAGCAGAAAAGGAGAGGCACCCCCTAACAGAACATGGGTGTTCTCAAAGGGAGAGACCCAGTTCTACTTTAGATAGTATAATAAGACATCAGAGAAATTATACTTGTATAAATGATGTATAAAACTACTCAGTTGGGCTGGGAAGGTGGTTCAGTTGGTAGAGTGCTTGCCTTGCATGCATGAGGCCCTGGGTTCGATTCCTCAGCACCACATAAAGCAGAAAATGTGGGAAGTGGTGCTGTGGCTCTAATGGTAGAGCACTAGCCTTGAGCTGAAGAGCTGAGGGACAGTGCCTGGGCCTAGAGTTCAGGCTCCATAAATGGCAAAACAAACAAACAACAACAACAACAAAAACCCTACTCAGTTGGCAAGGTGCCAGTGGCTCATGCTTGTAATGCTAACTATTCAGGAGGCTAAGGATTACGGTTCAAAGCTAGCCTGGACAGAAAAGTCCATGAAACTCTTTATTTTTTGGGGGGTCAGTCATGTGGCTTGAACTCTGGTCCTGGGCGCTGTCCCTCAGCTCTTCAGCTCAAGGCTAGCACTCTACCACTTGAGCCATACCACCACTTCTGGTTTTCTGGTTTATTGGAGTTAAGTGTCTCATGGACTTTCCTTTCTGGGCTGGCTTTGAACCACGCTCCTCAGATCCTAGCCTCCTGAGTAGCTAGGATTACAAGTGTGAGCCACCGGCACCAGGCTCCATATCTTATCTCCAAATAACCACCAGAAAACCAGAAGTGGTGCTGTGGCTCAAAGTGGTAGAGTGCTAGCCTTGAGCAAAAAAAGTTCAGGGGCAGTGCCCAGGCCCTGAATTCAAGCCTCATGACTGACTAAGAATTGAATGCAAGGCATTTGTTTGAAGAAGGGTAGGGGGTAGAGGTGGAGAGATAAATATCTAGGTAAGCATAAAAACTCCTCTGCTAAGCTGTTACCATAGTGGGAACTGGAGTTTAATCTCCAGGACAGGATAGGAAACAAACAAAAAAAAATGGTGGATAGCTGGACTGCTGTTGCTGCTGCTGCTAAGCAGATAAGAGAGTGGGGAAAGCTTTTATGGGGTTAGTGAGAATTCTGCTAGCTGGCTCCCTTTTTGAGAACCATGTTGGCTGGCTCTCTTTTTCAGATCACAATGGGGGTTTCAGTTTCACACATGTGGGAACACCTTGAGAGCACAGGTTTCACATCTCCATCCCATTTGATCCATTGTGCTCCACTGACTCACCTCCATAGTCGACCTGGTCCTTGGTATTTTTTCTGCCCTTGTTCCTTAAAAGGGTCTTCCTTCTCACAAAACACAGCATTAGCCTATCTGAGAAGCGAAGGATCCAGAGTATTTACATTAATGTCCAAGCATCATTGGGGAGAGAGGGCGTTAATCCAGAGGCATTTACTGGCATTTCTAGCTGGCTATAACAGTCTTCTTCAGATCTGGAAACGGTCCACAGACACCGAGGGGCAGACTTCAGCAATTCAAGTTGAGGAAGATAGAAGGGGTAGGGGCTACAGCCAGGGCACTGACAGCATCTGCTTCAAACTTCTAAACAATATCAAGAACAAGAGAACACAAAAATATTTGGTGAGTCATTATAGCCTAGAGAATTATCAACAGAGTGAGATAGAGGAAATATGTTTCCTTTTCTGATCTGTTAAACCTTAAGGATTCCTTTGTCTTAATTTCTGGTTTTCTTCAAGACACTCTAATTCTCGTTCAAATTTTAGAAAATATGAAATATGGCGTAAAAAAGACTAGGGAGCTGCATTTGATGTTCATATGAAAGAAAAAGAAAATCTTTTTCTGAAGTATTTTGTGGATGAAATTGATTTACCACCTATCGTTATTTAAATGGCAAACAATGGGAAGAGAAAAGTTTAAGCAGCTGTCATTCTACAACTGGGAAGAATATTATCAAAGCAGGAGCCCCTGGGACCAGTTGTAGGTTCTGTTAAGCCATGACTTTCTCCCTGAAGATCAAGATATAAAGGTCAAGAAAGGGGGAAAATGTCCTTAAGGAAACTCATTATTGTTTTTCCTATGGCCAACCTTTTGTTCTGTACAGATCTAACAAGAGGAAGCCATTATCTTCCTGTGAGGTAGTGTTGCATGCTGACAAAATTAGAAGATTTTCCTGGACTGTTTGTTGAGTACAAGCTCAGAAATACACATTGGACTTCAACTGCCAGGGGAAATATGTAGAGTCACATTTTAGAAAGTGGAGACTCACTCCTACCCACCGCTCCTCCCCAAAAAAAGTTGTCTGTGCCAGAAAAAGAACTGGTAATTTTCTCTCTCTCTTTCTTTCATTTTCTTTCTTTCTTTCTTTCTTTTTCTTTCTTTCCTTCCTTCTTTTTTTTCTTTCTTTCTCTCTCTTTCTTTCTCTTTCTCTTTCTTTCTTTCTCTCTCTCTTTCTTTTCTTTCTTTCTTTCTCTCTTTCTTTCTTTCTGGGGGGGGGGGGGTCAGTCATGGGGCTTGAACTCTTAGCCTAGGTGCTGTCCCTCAGCTCTTCAGCTCAAAGCAAGCACTCTACCACTTGAGCCACAGCTCCACTTCTGGTTTTCTGGTGGTTAATTGGAGATAAGAGTTTCACGGACTTTCCTGCCTAAGCTGGCTTTGAACCAGGATCCTCAGATCTTAGCCTCCTGAGTAGCTAGGGTTACAGGTGTGAGCCACCAGCACCCAGCAGAACTGGTAATTTTCTGATGCACAAACACTCCCAAGAGTGGAATGAAACTCCTCTTTTATGAGTTTACTTTGCCACAAATAAGAACTCATTCACATAAAGTAGGTGGCAATTAGAAGAGCACTGGACATTGACAGAGGAAAATTCCCTGCGGGATAGCAGGGGAGAAAAAGTTGAGAGCCTGGTATCAATACAAAACACAGTTCTTGCTCCAAAGGGAATAAGAGATGGCTTGTTGTGAGCCAAATCTGAGTGGCCTTAGGCTGGATTCAGAATACCCTGAATGGCCAGTTCTACTCTGGAAGAATTTACATGAGCTTTTATAGTGAAAGAACAAAAGCAAGTCATAAACCTATGCATTTACTTTGTACATTGGTAGGGCATCCGGCAGGTGATTACATCAGAAGGGAGAAATCCCTTTTATAGGCTTCAGATGCTAAGACATTCTTACTTTTAGAGCAGTAGAAGTTAGTAGTCTGCAAAATTTATCTCTACATTCCAAAAGTTTCACATAGTAGTTGCAAAGATGGTTAAGTCAGATACTTTGGTAGTAAATGGCTAACAAGGGGACTAAAGATAGACACCAAGGTAATTTTCACTCTGGATCTGCATCGCTACATCTTTCTGCCATTACAGAGTTCCACTGAACCAGTCTAAGGATCTTCCACAGAGAACTCCCATTCACTGTTCCCCTGTTGACCATTTTATGTGTGCAGAAACCAATGCTCTTTTATGTCCCATGGAGCTAGGAAGGCTCAATCCATTCCTAGGATCAGAAAAGCAGTCTGCAGAAGAATAAAAATTACAAAAGGCTTAACGGAAACATTCCTAGATCACATCAGTGTTTTAGCCATAGTGATCCAAGTCTGAGTTTTCCTCTTTCTCTGTACGCAACATCCAACATAAAATTTCCATGTGGCACATAGTAGGAGGGCAATAAATAAAATTAAAATGATCACAAACACAGTATGACATAAAAATAGACAACTAGCAGATAAAGCAAGCAAGCATTCGAAACAGCCAGTAAATATTCTGCATGTATCACAGTACTTTTTTTCCTTAACACCTTTTAAAATTGTTATTATAAAAGTGATGTACAAAAGGGTTACCATTATACAAGTCAGGTAATAAGTACATTTCTTTTTGGACAATGTCACCCCTTCTCTCTCTCTCTCTCTCTCTCTCTCTCTCTCTCTCTCTCTCTCTCTCTCTCTCTCTCTCTCTCTCTCTCTCTCTCTCTCTCTCTCTCTCTCTCTCTCTCTCTCTCTCTCTTTCTCTCTCTCCCAGTTTTTCCCTCTCATCCTTGCCCACAAGTTATATAGTTCATTTTTGATGTTGTGTCTGGTAAGTACCACTGCTGCATTTTCTCAGTACTCTTTAATCAGGCTAATTGTTGCCCCTATCATCTTTAGTCCATGATGTATTTTATATTTGAAGTATTTGAAATAATCCATTATCTTCCAACTCGAGTTATTCTTCTGATTCCAAAACTTAGAACCTCAGGTGAGCTGGGTGCTGGTGGCTCACGCCTGTAATCATAGCTACTCAGGAGGCTGAGACCTGGGGATTGTGATTCAAAGCCAGCCTGGGCGGGAAAGTCCTTGAGACTCTTATCTCCAAGTAAACACCAGAAAACTGGAAGTGGCACTCTGGCTCAAGTGGTAGAGCACTAGCCTTGACTGAAGAGCTGAGGGACAGTGCCCAGGTCCCAAGTTCAAGCTCCATGATTGACAAAAAAAAACAGACAAACCTCATGTGAAGTGGCTGATTATAATTTTAGGAAAGACTGACCTTCAATGTTCCAATTATTTGAACTGTTATTTGTGGCTAATAATTTTATTTGTCCAATAATTTTGGTATTATATCAGATTCTAGTTGTGGAAAGTAAGTGGATGATGACATTATAAAGTCAGACGCATTGAAGTCCAACAAAATGATCCTTTATTTGTGTACTGTAGAGTCAAGAGGCCAGCATTCCAAAGGCTGGCTGGGCATAACTCAATCTTCTTACTTCACAATCAGAAAAGGAAATGGGAGTCATGATGCAGTGTTGTTTATATAACTCACCATTGGCAAAATAGGAATATTATTTAGTATCTTTCAATCCTGGCTGACTACACTATAGAGATCTTGAAAACTCATTTAATAGAAAAAACATGGGTTTCTAATATGCTGTGTCTTTTTTGGGGGGGAGAGGGCATGGGGCTTGAACTCTGGGCCTGGGCACTGTCCCTCAGATCTTCAGCTCAAGACTAACACTCCACCACTTGAGCCATAGCACCACTTCCAGTTTTCAGGTAGTTAATTGGAGAGAAGAGTCTCACAGACTTTCCTGCCTGGGCTGGCTTTGAACCGCAATCCTCAGATCTCAGCCTTCTGAGTAGATAGGATTATAGGTGTGAGCTACTGGCACCTGGCAGGTGCTGTGTCTTAAATGGCAAGTTTCATCTATTATTTTCTGTAACTGAGGTTTGCCAAAATACTTCCCTAGCTCTTTAACCCTACTATTTACACTAAGATGTCTTGACCATTGTCTCATAGTCACTTCAGTGTCCAAAGTAGAAAGAGTCTAATATTTCCCTATAAGGGAATATTCAGGGCTGGGAATGTGGCTTAGTGGTAGAGTGCTTGCCTAGCATGTATGAGGCCCTGGGTTCAATTCCTCAGTACCACATAAACAGAAAAATCCAGAAGTGGCACTGTGGCTCAAGTGGTAGAGTGCTGGCCTTAAGCAAAAGAAGCTCAGGGACAATGCCCAGGCCCTGAGTTCAGCCCCAGGACTGACAAACAAAACGAACAAAAACAAGAAACTTTCACTTCAGTGGAAAAATGAGCAAACTAGTACTAAGACATATTTATATCCTTTGTGTCAGGGGCACTTGTATCAAATCTAGTTGCAAAGATTCAGATGGCCCACTTAGTAAAGAGAAATATCCTTGTGACCCATGGGTGGCCTATTAGGATTATATTTAGGGCAAATAGAGTAAGCTTCTGTTGGGAACTATTTTCTTTAGGGCCCAATGAATTACATATGTATTCCAGAAGAGGCAATTGGGTGCTTGGGGTATTGTGGGCTTTTCATTAGGTCTCAAGCAAAAACTCTTTTGAGAATTGAATTTGCAACCTTTTGTTTCCAGATATCTTTTTCCTGCCCTTGCAACATCTGCTGAGCCTAAGGAAGGAGGTTGGTGGTAAACTATATAAAGAACAGGACAGATTATTTGGCCTACAACCTGCTATCTCATCAGCCAAGTGACTACCTTTTGCTTCATCAGTATTTATTTTAGAACATCCTGGGATTTGTGGTGTGTATGTGTGCATGTATGTGTATGTGTGCATGCGTCTGTCTGTGCATACGTGTGTGTGTGTGTGTGTGTGTGTGTGTGTGTGTGTGTGTGTTGGTTCTGGGGCTGTGAGTTCAGCACATGAGCACTCTGGATTGTATGGAGTGGGGTCCTGATTGGTGGAAGGAGACCCTAAGGTGAGTTCCTCAGCTATTCTCAGTGGAGAATTAGCAGCAGTGGCTGAGATGGCCTTCATACAGGGAGGATGTCTTTCTACTGGATTGAAGAGCTGACTGAAGTACCCAGGGGCCTAGACCTTCCTCCACGTTTCTGGATTGGTTCTCCTGAGGCACTCCCTTCCTTCTGAAGGATAAAATGGAAAAAAAGGATTATTATTTGGGTGCCCTAGAGCTGTGACTAACTAACCGAGTTATGGCATGGTTTTGTAAGAAGCCTGAAAGAGTCACTTATGTGATCTAGGTATTTAACTTCCTGAACAAAGTTGTATTTTATCTCTGGATACTTGGTGGTCCTTCTTGGCTGGTGGCTGTTATAAGGCAAGCACGCTTTTGAGGCAAAAATTATATGAGGGAGAACACAAGAATGGATTGTCCACTGCTGAGCCACATGGAATGAAAGAAATTTGTGATAAAATTATCAGGATTGATAAGGTGGCGTATAGAATTTCAGAAAAACAAAACAGACTTTCAGTATATCACTGTGCTTGTTCTTCTCATTGTAAAGATTAACAAGCACTGACTGTTTGGTGTAGTTTGAGACTCAGAAAGGCACTACAAAAATCTGTCACTGAAAAATAGGCTGCATTTAGGGGAACATTACATAATAATACACGGAGGGCTGGGAAGGTGGCTCAGTGGTAGAGCGCTTGCCTTGCATAATAATACATGGAGGTTAAGCACCACTAGCTGGTGAGGATCTTGTAAAACTCTCCATCCTTTTCCATTTGGTGTGTGTGTGTGTGTGTGTGTGTGTGTGTGTGTGTGTGTGTGTGTCTGTCTGTCTGTCTGTGTGTGTCTGTGTGTGTCTGTGTGTGTGTCTGTGTGTGTGTCTGTGTGTGTGTGGCTGTGTGTGTGTCTGTGTGTGTGTCTGTGTGTGTGTGTCTGTCTGTCTGTGTGTGTCTGTGTGTGTCTGTGTGTGTGTCTGTGTGTGTGTCTGTGTGTGTGTGTCTGTGTGTGTGTCTGTGTGTGTGTGTCTGTGTGTGTGTGTCTGTGTGTGTGTGTCTGTGTGTGTGTCTGTGTGTCTGTGTCTGTGTGTCTGTGTCTGTGTGTGTCTGTGTCTGTGTGTGTCTGTGTCTGTGTGTCTGTGTCTGTGTCTGTGTGTGTCTGTGTCTGTGTGTCTGTGTCTGTGTCTGTGTGTGTCTGTGTGTGTCTGTGTGTGTCTGTGTGTGTCTGTGTCTGTGTCTGTGTGGTATATTGGAGTTTGGACTCAGGACCTGTGCCTGTTGGGCATTCTACCACTTGAGCCACACCTCCAGTCCTGCTTTCTGCTAATTATTTTGGAGATAGAATCTCATGGACTTTTCTGCCTGTGCTGGCTTGGAGCTAAGACCCTCTCTATCGCACCCTCCTGAGTAGCTAGGATTACTGGTGTGAGACAGTGGCATCTGGTTGTTTTTCTTTTTTAAAAAATAATAATTCTCAGAAGTTAGTCTACTCAGGTATTAAGGCCGGAAGTGAGGCCTATGTTGTATTATTTTGTTGGACTAAAGTGGCCAATGTATCTTCTAGCCTTTCTATAAATGCAGTTTTAAAGCTTCTATGATTCTTGGGCTGGGAAGGTGGCTCAGTGGTAGAGTGCTTTCCTTGCATGCATGAGGCCCTGGGTTCGATTCCTCAGCGCCACATGTACAGAAAAAGCCGGAAGTGGTGCTTGGCTCAAGTGGTAGAATGCTAGCCTTGAGCTGAAAAGTGGAGGAACAGCGCCCAGGCCCAGAGTTTAGGCCCCACGACTGACAAAAACAAACAAACAAACAACAACAACAAAACCCTTCTATGATTCTCAAAGTTCCCAGAGTGGATTCCTGAGAGTTGTTTAAACATTTTTACAGATTTTTTGTTTTGTTTTGTTTTGTTTTACATTGCTGGATTTTTTTTTTATTTTTATTTTCTTTGGTCCGGTAGTGGGGCCTGAACTCTAGGCCTGGGCGCTGTCCCTCAGCTTTTCAGCTCAAGGCTAGCGCTCTACCACTTGAGCCATAGCGCCACTTCCAGCTTTTTTCTTTTTGCTTATGTGGTGCTGAGGAATTGAACCCAGGGCCTCGTGATGCAAGGCAAGTGCTCTACCACTGAGCCACCTTCCCAGACCCCATTGCTGGATTTTTGTTCCATTTGAATATTAGGTCTCCTAATTCTCCACAGGAATTTTTCCCATTACAGCTATTCCAGTGAATCTTCATCAGGCTGTATACAATCTGCCAAATGAAACCATCCTCTGCCCTGCTTCCTGAAGCTTGACGTAGATCAGGAAACCAGTGACCAAAGTTTTCAGCTCAGTTTTAGTCCAGGGAGTTACAGGTTGTATCAGGATCTTCTGTTCCTCTACGCTTTATCTTGAAAAGGGCTGAAACAAGATTTTCCTCTGATCAGAATTCTGTGGCCCTTGGGAGTTACTAGAGAAGAGAGTGGAAGGAGAAGATGATAAAGGAGAAGGAAGTTGGCATTTTTTCTTATGGAAGTGGGAAAGGCAGAGAAGCAAAGGCAGATGGGAGCAGGAGGCTGAGAAAAGTTAGGCTCTTCAGAAATCGTCTTCAGTTCTGATACAATTTCTACAGTTTTCATACTCATTTCCTGTCCTTTGGTATTGATTTTTATTCAAATCTGGCACACTTTCCAAACTCTTGCTGATTTTTTTTGTGTATTAGTAGTTCTATCATTCTTCTCTTTGATGCTTCTAAATTCCAGTTCAAGGAGTTCATAGGCTTTCCATTCATCATCTTTTATTTTATTGCCTGAGACTTTGAATTTACCACAGGAAGCAATCAAATTAGGAATATGAAATTTCCCACTGAATGAAATGCAAAGCTATGTTACCTTTAGTTTAATTTCCCCATTTTCCCAAATAGTTGTGTGTTGAATTACCATAATTATCAAACATTTTAAAGCCAGCTGGAGTACCATATGGTGGCTTTTTTTCAAATACTTCCTTCTTCCTTGAATTTCTGCATCCTCTTTCAGTGGAGATATCTTTTCTCTGGGAAACTGCAACCTTCTATGTTAGCTGTGTTTTGAGGGGACTTACGTGTTGCTTATGGGAGTAGCTCCCTTGAGTTTTTCCACATGATCAATTCTTCCTTCTGTGCCCTAGGGCTCTTTTTCCTTCTCCAGAAGAATCCACAAAAGATCCCAAATTCCTAGAAGATCATAGAAATGGAAAAATGGAAAAAGGTTTTCCACTTTGTTGACTATGTGAGATTTGAGGTTCACAGATTATACAGCCAGTGAGTAGTTCCCTTATACCATGACACCTGCCATGTAATTATTAGCATCCTGTCTGGTAGAGAGTAGAGACATGAATGGTCAAGCAGTGTCAGGAACAAGTGGCAAGACTGCACAGGGGGTAGCGTGGCCAGAGTGAGTTTGAAAACAGAACCTGGTGGGGCTGTTTAGAACAGCCAGAGTAAACATGGAATTGAACTGTGATTTACTTATTAGTTGTGTGACCATGAATACATTACTTCCTAAAGTCCACTTCCTTTATCTATGAAAATATGCTCTTAAATAGCCACAAAGGACTCACTGTGTGGCTGAAAGAGATGGCAGATATACAGATTCTATCAGTGCTAGCTGCCTGGTCCTTCCTCAAAGCACTTTGTGGCAACTTCTGGCCATAAAGGAAGAGCCTTGATAGCTCAGCTGGAATGACAGGGAGAAGGGCTAGAGTGCTGCATGGAAGTGTGCTGACCTATTATTGATACCTCTGGGCATTTCCTTGTCTGGATAGGCTACTTATGGGCAACACCTATTTATTCATTCAGGCATCACCATTTCAGGAAGGCCCACCAGGCTGGGTCAGGTTGAGAAGAATAGGGCACTAGACTCCCCAGGAGTGAAGCATAGAGGTGACCTGTCCAAGGTCATGGTGTTGAAACCAATTAATGCCTAATTCAGGCTCCCCAAGCTAAGATATGCCTTCATGTCCTGTGATCCACAAAGTGCCAGCAAGACCACAAAACTTATGCTCTGCTTAATGTATGTGGGTTTCCAATAGAAGCCAGCAGCAGAGAATGACAGGATCAGCTTCAGATAGAGCTAAGGTGGCCCATGAACACTTCATGTGTGAGCCATAAGAGATTATGGACACATTGCCAGAGGTGGCAAAAGTTATGTGGAGGATGGTCTCACCTGGGACAGCAACATTTGCATGTATCCATTCATAATAGCTAACCAGGGAGTAAACCACCATTGTGTGAAGAGTAATCTAGTGCCCCCCTCCCAAGGAGATGTCAGAACAGACTCAAGCATGTCATAACTGTATCAGGAGAACTACCTGAAGAGAAAATGTGGAGCCCAGGAAAGGCTGAGAGAATCGTCAGACTCTGCAGGCCCAACTCCTAGTTCAGGAGGGAAGGAAGGAAGGAACGTAGGGTGTACATAGCTGAAGGGGTCTTTGACTGTAGCACAGAGGGAAGCTTGGCGGTGCTCCTAGGCACCCAGTCTAACAGTTACTGGATGGAGAATTCCCATGGCTTCTAGAAATAAGCCTGCTCATGGCCTGTGTCACACAGAAGACTGGGAGAGGAGATGACGACACTTTTTGCTTGTGTCAGTAGAAAGACCTAAAAGCATCACTTCACTGAAGATGGTGACCCATGGAACAATATTCTATATCTACAGTCCACAAACCCATATGGCTTCATCATCTTAAAAAAAGTTTACCTCACCTTGAGCTTAAATATATATGGTTTTTTTTCTTGATGAAAATGTCCTTGTTGGGGCTGGGAAGGTGGCTCAGTGGTAGAGTGCCTGCCTTGTATGCATGAAGCCCTGGGTTTGATTCCTCAGCACCACATAAGCAAAAAAAGAAAAAAGCTGGAAGTGGCGCTATGGCTCAAGTGGTAGAGCGCTAGCCTTGAGCTGAAGAGCTGAGGGACAGCGCCCAGGCCCAGAGTTCAGGCCCCACGACCAGACCCCCCCCTTGTTTTGGTCTGTACTAGAGTTGTATAAGCTGTTATCAGGGAGAAGCTTAGTGAAGGTACACCTGATTTCTCATATTCCTTTCAACTTCTGACTAGGCTATGATTATATTAAAATTAAGAATTGTAGAAAATTGTGAAACATGAACTTTCAAACATAAGATTACTTGTCTTAAGGAACCAAGTAAAGTTGGAAATAGGAAGGTTGCGTTCCAGATTAGCCAAGACAAAAGTTAGACGTATTTCTAAAAACAAGCCAGGTGTGATGTTTTACAATCTTAGCTACTCAGGAGGCAAAGTTAGGAGGATCATGGTCTGAGGCTGGGCCACATAAAAGTATGAAACCTATCTAAAAACAAACTAAAAGGGAAAGACACTTAAGGCAATTCTCAAATAGTAGAGCCGAGGGCCCTGAGCTTAATCCCCAGTATTGGAAAGCATGAATTAGTGAAAATCTCCCAGTATTGGAAAAACAAAAATAAAAACACCAAAAAGTATAGCTTTCATGATAGAGGAGCATCTTCATGTATGAAGAGTATTGAAAATCAACGTGATACTACAAGAACAAAAGGCCTAAGGGAGTTTGCATTATGCCTCAGAGATAAGGTACAGCAGAGGCCTAACTTGTCAATGGACTGCAAGTAAGAGCACACTGGCACTGTGTGGAATTGGGTCTTGCTTGAAGACTTGCACACAAACAGCTTCTTAATGAAAGAAGAAAACTGAAAATAACAGAAGTGGGATTTCTCTTTCAATTGAGACCAGAAGAAAGGGAATCAGGACAGTGATGCCACATTCATCTTCTGATATGGCGATCCTGTTCAGCACTCCTTTCTCTGTTCTGCAGAAGTCATTGCCTTCATAATTGATTTTTTCACCAAGTGGATGTTGACTAGCTAACCTGTTGTTTAGTCTGTGTGAGTGTTGAGGTTTGAATATGGTTTGTATTCCCCTATACTCACATTAAATTCCCATTATGAGATAGTAGGGAATGGAACCACGAGGGATCTTAAAAGGAAACAAAAAAATGAAGATTTTCCTCTTGTGAATGGGTTAATCCATTTAGATAATTACTAGATGAATAGACTGGTGATTTAATGGGCTCTTTTAAGGGTAGAACTGTTACAAAACCAGTTTAGCTGGGTTTTCCATGATGGACTTTTCATATGTGATACCCTGTGCCACCTTGGGAATCTGCCATCATCAGATGTGGTCTCTCAACTTTGGACCAGAGCCATGAGTCCAAATAAACCTCTTTTCATTAGAACCTACTCAGCCTGTAGGCTATGCTATTAGCCACAGAATATGGTCAGTGTGATATGTTTGTGTGGTTTGTAGTCATTTCCACATATGGTCAATTTACTGTTAGTCACAATGAGAAAGAATGGCATTCAGGAATACTGTTCATTTTGCTAGATTACCTATTCTAGAAGCACAGAACACCAGAAAATGCAGTGTAGGGACAGTTAATTAATAAAATTATTGGTTTTCTCCCCTGCATTTTGTAATGTCTCTGGTGGCTGGAGCCAGAGGTCATATTGTCATGTAAACATATACTCTTCTCACAGCAATTGAAATATATAAACAAGAGGGCAGAATCAGCCTTTGAGACTGGTAGAGCAGAAACTTGTCTCTGGAAAATCTTTCCAATGATCAGCTGTGTCAAGAAAAAACAGGGCCGGGTTCACATCCATGACTGGTCCTATGGAAGATCTCATTGGTTGTGATGAATCATCACATTAATGCCAAATACCACAATACAAGCAAACTGGCTTATGAGTATCTGTTATTCAAAAAGTACTTAGGAGTACTCATGGAACCAATTTTTATTTTATTATTTTTGTTATCTTTAAGTAGGTGTGCAGAGGGGTTTCCATTCAACATTTCAACTTGAGTATAATACATCTTGAACAATGTCTTCCATCATCCTCTCCCATCTCTCCCCACCCATCCCCTCAAGTTACCTGGTTCCATTTTCACATACACATTTTGAATATTGTGACTGTACCCACTCACCCTTCTTCTCTGCCACATCTCCTCACCTCCTAACAATGCATGGCTCAGATTCCTAGTGCATCACAAATTTTTAGTTCCATGTAATTTTATTGTTCCTATGTTAAAGACAGCAGCGCTTTCCCCCAATTCAGTTATACATCCTATTAATCGAAGCACATTTTTAATAACAAGTTGTAAAGTTTAAACTTCTCTAAACTGTCAACATAATGAAAAACAATTTCATGCTAAAGCAAGACTGAATTATCTTTTTGTTCCTACTAAAGAAAATAGTGTTCTGTTATTTTCATATTCCAAATGAAAAGGCAATTAAAAAGTATTGCATCCCCTAAAATACCCAGAAATGTACAATAGGAATGTCAAGCAATTACATGCTTTTTGACTATATTTTGTGATGCCTGTGGTATCTGTATGCTTTTAAAAATTTATAACCCTGATAGTATTTTTCATCCTGAGTATTAATTTTCATAACTATATATAGTAATATATATAGTAATACACACATATATATACACATATGTGTATATATATATATGTGTGTGTATATATATATAGCCTCGTTTAAAGAAGACTCCCAATCCACTACATTGAATGAACACCAAGTATCACAGTCAGATATGCCCTGGTAATATTTTTAAAAGATTACAATACAAATAATAAATTCCTCTTCTACTTTCCTGTTCTTCTCAGTTCCCTAGAGCCATCCATATGTTAATTTGTTTAGCTGTGATGATTCTCCTAGTCGTTTTAATAATCTAAAGGAATCTGATTCTATTAATATTTGCTGATTTATTTAATTTTAGGCATTATCTAATGGATTTCTCCTTGGCAGCTTAAAATGTAATCCTCTTAACAGTACTTCTCTCTCACTTACCTCAGTCTTTTATTATTTTTTTAGTTACATAAATAATCTGTACTTATGTCATAACTCTAAAAATATCATACACTGCAGAAGCAATTTCCCACAATTATAGTTTCTTTGTAATACAGCTTTATATTCCTGCTGAACTTCCCAGTTGTCTCATCTCTTCTCTTCAGGGGCATCTGCTAGCCTCCGTGTGCCCCCAAACACTCCATTTGGCCATTTAGAGTTTCAAATTTCTGTTTCCTAGTGATCTCTCTCACAGAGCTCTCTGCCCTGCTGCAATCGGCATTGTTGTATAGAACATATTTAACACATAGAAAATCAATTCTGCTTGCATAAAATTATGGGCTTACTTTTGCTAGTCCTAGCGCTTGAACTCAGGACCTCATGCTCTTGCTTAAGTTTTTCCGCTCAAGTCTAGCACCCACTTTTTTTTTTTTTAATGCTGGTTGTGGGGCCTGAACTCTGGGCCTGGGTGCTGTCCCTCAGCTCTCGGTGAGTGCTCTACCACTTGAGCTACAACACCACTTCTAGCTTTTTCTTCTTATGTGGTGCTGAGGAATCAAACCCAGGGCCTCATGCATGCAAGGCAAGTACTCTACCACTGAGCCACCTTCCCAGCCCCAAGCACCCACTTCTTGAACCACAGCTCTACTTCTTACTTTTTGGTGGTTTAAAGAGAAGAGTCTTATGGACTTTATTGCCTGAGTGGGCTTTGAATCTTGATCCTTTGTTTTCAGCCTCCATAGTTGCTAGGAATCCAGGTGTGTGCCAACAGTATCCAGCTTATTTTCTTCTTTAATTCCACTGAATTTCTAGTTTTTCTCTGTTTAATTATAGTTAATAATTATTTTCTCTCTTTGGAAATATTTCTCCATTTTATTCTACACCTATACTACCCTCAGAAAAATTGGAAGTAATATGGATACTGTGATTTATTTTTTCTGTAAATTTTTGGGATACCCTTTTTTTGTCTTATATCCTGAAATTTCCATATGACATGGAATTTCATCATAGATAGGAGATATTTATCACTTGTTATTCTAGCTAATTAGTGAATTCTTTGAGTCTGCCTATTTCTGCCCTTCATTTCTCGATTGACTATCTATCTATCTATCTATCTATCTATCTATCTATCTATCTATCTATCTATCTATCTATCTATCTATCTATCTGTCTATCTATTATCTATATCTATCTATCTATCTGTCTATCTATCTATGACTACTTACCTACCTACTTCTCTGTTCTCTCATGCTAGTTACATGCCTTCCTACTTTTTTTCCTCTACTCTCTCTCATTGTGAAATTCCCAAAGTCAAATATGGAAACTCTTGCATTAATTCTGCAGGTCCCTTAGCTTTTATGTAATAGTTTCCATCTCTTTTCTTTTTGTTCACTTTTCTGGGAAATTTCCTGAACCTTCAAAAGCCTTCATTGCATATTTTATTTTGTCTACCATATTCTTCACTTCCTTTTTTTCATGGCTTTGTATCTTGATCTATATGGGTATATACTATCTCCTAATATTTCTCTGAGGATACAAAAAAGGTTTTAAAAATATTCTTTCTAGTACATGAGTTATTTTCTTGTGAATATATTTTTCCTTTTGACTTACTTGATTTTTTTTTTCACTTTGGAGCATTTCTTGAAACATCTGGTGTTCCTTGGTTCATGACCCCAAGCTGATGATTGGGTGTTTTGGTGGTGTGGACTTGAGTTGTTGGCCGATGGGCTTTACTTTAGAACAACAGACGAGAGCACTGAGAATTTCATTTTTGGTCTCTTAGATGTCACTGCCATCTGAAGATGAAGCTGTTCAGCTTCGGCATAGTTTCTAAGCTCCTGACATGCTATACAAGAGGAAAGAAAGAAGGCTGGAGGTCTAGCCACACATACTGTGGACCTTGAACCATACTCACTGTTTCCAGTTTGCTGAAGCAAATTGGATGCCTTGTTTTCCATATTCCCAAAGGGCTATGGGATTCAGTTACCAATTTCCTATTCACTGAATTCCATGATTCATGTTAAGTATGAATGGAAAAAATTTCCTCCAACCTTGTTGCCCTTGTAGATTTATACATGTGTTTATAATTCTAGTCACTTAGTGAATCCTTGAGAAAAGTGAAGATAAAGAGTTTTGAAAGCCAGTGGCTTTACTTGTAATCCTAGCTACCCAGGAGGCTGAGATGTAGGATCAAGGCTCAAAGCCAGCCCAGACAGGAAAGTCAGTGAGACTCTCATCTCCAATTAACCACCAAAAAGGTGGAAGTGGAGTTGTGGCTTAAGTCATAGAGTGCTAGTTTTCAGTTAAAAAAAAGAACTCAGGGACAGCACCCAGGCTCAGTGGTCAAACCTGAGGATCAGAGAAAAAGAAGAGTCAGTTTAGTGTCTTTAATGGAAAGTTAGCTTTTTTGTGTGCTGGTGAACTCCAGGCTTTGTATTCTTGCTTGACTTATTCTGCTCATGGTTGATATTCTACCACTTGAGCCAAAGCTCTACTCCCAGCTTTTTGTTGGTTAATTGGAGTTAAGAGTCTCACTGACTTTTCTACCTGGAATGGCTTTGAACAGCAACTCTCAGATTTCATCTCTAAGTAGTTAGTACTAAAAGTGTAAGCCACCAGTGAGTACCTGGCAGTTTATTAGAAACAATTTTAATTTGCTTGATGCAGCCAAAATTATCATCTTAATGCAAACAATTTTCCCCAAATGATTCATCAGTTACCTCAACAACATTTATTAATAATCTTTCCTTCCTCTAATTTTAAATATCAATGTTTTGATATACTATGTCAAAATCCCATATGGACATATACTTCTTCATCAATTATTTCCCTATACTAATGATACACTAATTATTATACATAACATGTTTTGATATTTGATACAGCATGTCTCTTTTTTGTTCTTTTATAAAATTATCTTAATTTTTTTTCTTCAGGGAACCAGGGATTGAACCCAGGGCTTTGAACCTGCACAGCATGTGCTCTACCACTTGAGCTCCTGGTCCCCTAGCTCTGTGGTTTTTGTTTTTGTTTTCTGAGATAGGGTATCTCTAACTGTACCTGGGCTGGTCTTAAACTCTTAATCCTCCTATGGGGGAAGAGAACACCATGTCCATATTCTCAGAGTCCCAGCTGGGCCTAGGAATTAAACTGATGTTAGAGGAGAAAAGTAGACATATTTACTTACTGTAAGTTTTATGTGGCATAGGAACCTTCATAAGGAAAGAAGTTGGAGAATTAAAGTTGTTAAATGTGATAAGGCAAAGGGATTGTGCCAGGGCAGTTAATTAGTAAAGGAAGAATGTAATCAGATTTGTTTGTAGAGATTTCCCCTTAGCTTTGGTTTCCTATCACTGTTGATGATAAGAATGTTGCTTTCTTTCTGCCATTGTGAAGAGAACAGACACCTCAATATGCTCACAAGTATAATTTTAGCCCAACAACCAACTTGCTTTGTAGCGAGCCTGCTTTTCAGTTACACAAGTCTTTAAAAGTTTTTAAAAGATACACATCCATTTTCCTTCTTTTACTTGGTCTATTTG
This sequence comes from Dipodomys merriami, assembly GCF_024711535.1. Lineage (NCBI taxonomy): Eukaryota > Metazoa > Chordata > Mammalia > Rodentia > Heteromyidae > Dipodomys > Dipodomys merriami. Next base: position 13,940,392 of record NW_027206068.1, read on the forward strand.
TTCTCTGGCCCTGGTGTGGGAAGAAATTCAAGAACAACTTTCCAGCCGCAGGAAAGATAATCCCCTTATCTCACTGATCCCCAGAGGGAAGGAACATACAAGACAACAAGAGATACAACTCCTGTTACTTTCAGCAGATGAGGAAATACACTGAGGAAAGGTTACCTTCTGGCATGCCTCAGCTTGTATGTATCCTAGCCCTGGATCGGGCTCCGGGACTGTCCCTTTAAAACCTGTTCTCCTTGCTTGGGAAAGTCTTTGCCCTCCTCATTTTGCTCTTGTTACTTGCCAAGTAGCATGGAGTGGAGAGGGCTGGATTTTCAGTATTGGTATAGAATAGATTGCTTTCATGTGGAAACTTCATTTCCTGCTTTTAAGAAATAGAGTAAAGATGATAGTGATCTTTGTACATTTCCTGGGGTTTTTTTTTCTTCCTCTTTTATTTATTCCAATACTGGGGGTTTAACTTAGGGCCTCAGGATCTCAGCCTTTTGTGTACAAGGCTGGCACTCTATCACTTGATCCACAGCTTCACTTCTGGCTTTTTGCTGGTTAATTGGAGATAAAGAGTCTCACAGACTTTTCTGCCTGGGTTAAATCTGACCTGTAAGCCTCAGATCACAGCTTTTTGAATAGGATTACAGGCGTGGGCCACCGGTGTCCAGTGCACTTGCTATTTCTTCAGGCACTCGAAGCTTAAAATAGTCAAGCTGCCAGAGCAGCATAGTCTTAACTCTCAATGATATGTGTCAGCCAAACATACTGGCCTTTTCCCCTTAGAGCATGGCTGGCACATAGTAAGGTATTAGCCAGTTTGGAATGCTTCCTGTTTCCTCATATAGTGAAGAGAGCTAAAGAGAGATAGACAGGCAGCCAAGAAGCAAGGGTCCCACCATTATGACTTCATTTACTCTGAGTAATTCCCTAAATAAGAATCCTATCTTCAGAGACCATCACACTGAGGGTTCAGATTCAAATGATAAAGTTTGGGGAGGAGGGGACAAAATTTAGTGTATAGTATCCAACCAAAAAAATGTTTGAGTGAACAGTTGGGCCACCCAACTCAGAAATGCTGAGTCTAAGTAGATTTGGTTTTGGTTTTGTTTTGTTTTGTTTTGTGCCAGACCTGGGGCTTGAACTCGGGGTCTAGGTGCTATTCCTGAGCATTTTTTGCTAAAGAATAGCTCTACCACTGAACTCAACAGCTCCATTTCTGGCTCTTTGGTGGTTAATTGGAGATAAGGACTCCATAGGCTTTCCTGCTGTGGCTGGCTTTGAGCTATGATCTTCAGATCTCAGCCTCTGAATGAGCCACTGATGCCTGGACTAGGTTAAGGGTTTTTATGCCACGGGCTGTGCTCTGATTGGTTGTTCCCATTAGAGTTAGGTGTTTGATGATGACTTTTTAGTGGTTTGGCTTAATTCTGGTTGATTGTAAATTTCCTATTCAGATCCCTTCTGCAAATGCCCCTCTGCCAGGGTTGTGGCAAGGCTATGGGACCTGAGGAACTAGAAGGGTCTATGGAAGCAAGGTGTAGGCAAGGTGTTCTGTTTTCTGTTGGCATTTCTTTTGAAACAATTTTGTATATTTTGCCATCCAATTTCACTGGTTAAGCCAGGATGTTCTCCAGGAACCCTGGGCCCTAAACTAATCTACCCTTTCTTTTCACATACACATCTAGTGAAAAAAAAAATGTAGATCTAAAGTCTTGATCCTAGTTAGACAGAGATCATAGACTTGACACCAAAAGCAGGATTCATAAAAAGGAAATTCATAAACTGACAATAAAATGAAAACCTTTGGCTATGTGAAATCAAATATGAGGAACATAAAAAATGTAAGTTAAAGACAGAGAGAAAGTATTTGTAAACCATTCATCAGACAAAGGAGGAACTAGTATCTAGAATATATAAAGAATTCTCAAAACACAGAGTAAAAAAAATCCAATTCAAAATTGGGCTCAGATCTGTGGCCTGTAATCCTAGCTACTCAGAAAGCTGAGATCTAAGGACTGCTGTTTGAAGACAGACCTGGGCAAGGAAGTCTACACAACTCATCTCCAATTATCCAGCAAAAAGCTGGAAGTGAAGGTGTGGCTCAAGTGATAGAATGCTAGCCTTGAGCTAAAAAGCTAAAGGACAGCACCCAGACCCTGAGTTCAAGTCCCAGTAGGGCACAAAAATGTATAAATAAAAAGTGGGCAAAAGACAATGAAGGGTCAATTAATTGATGAAGGATCCACAGATGGCAAACAAGCAAATGTAAAGACGTTCAGTACCATTATCTGTCAGGGAAATGCAAATGTAAATGTGAACTCCCAAGTAAGACATCACTGATCATTCTCAGAAGGGCTAAAATAAAAAGAATGATAACATTAAAAGCAAAAGAGACTGCATTTAGAGCAGGATGGTGGATCTGGGAGAGGGAGTTGAATCACTCATGTCTACTGGTGGGAATGGAAAATAGTCCATCCAACAGTCTCATAGACAACCAAATTTACAAATGTCCTATGACTCAGCAGCTGTACTCCAGCACTCATCTAGAGAAATGACAAGTATAGTCACAAATGCTCCTAACATCCTTATCCCTGAGACCCTCAAATCAGCCCAAGATACTCTACCACGGGTGAATGGTTATAAGCATTAGTACATATATACCATGGAATAAAAAGGAACCCATTGTTGATAGAGGAAACTGGATGAATCTCCAGGGAATTATGTTGAAGTTTTTGTTTGGTTTTATTTTGCTGGTCCTGGGGCTTGAACTCTGGGCCTGGCCTCTGTCTTGGAGCTACTTATGCTCAAGGCTAGTGTTCTACCACTTGAGCCACAGCACCACTTCTGGCTTTTCTGTGTAGTTTACTGGGGATAAGAGTCTCACAGACATTCCTGCCCACGCTGGCTTTGAACTATGATCTTCAGATCTCAGTCTCCTGAGTGGTTAGGATTATAGGCGTGAGCCACTGGTGCTAGCATGTTGAAGTTTTTAAGAAGGCAATTCCAAATATGATTCCATTTATGTTATAATTTTGAAATGTCAAAAATTTACAAGTGAAGAATAAATGAGTGCTTACCAGGGTTCAGAAAGAGGACTGGGACACTGGGGTGATTCCCAAAAGGACATCAGGAGAGATGCTTAGTGGTAGTGGAACTGTTCTATTCACGTACAAAGGTGTTAAAATTGTGTACTACAAAATACACATGCACCCACACATATCAGTACAACCCTATGGGGGGTGTTTACTACATCTAGCTAGAACCACTCCTGTGGGATATAGAAGATTAGTGGATTGTATAAAGATCCCCGGGGATACTTTGCAAAATTTTACTATTCATGAAAACTGTGCAAAGGATACACAGAATCTCTATTATTCACGACCGCATGAAATCCTTATCTTAATAAAGATTTTTTTTAATGAAGCTCCCTTTTAAAAGAGCACTTGGATGCTGGAGGGGATGTGGAGAACGAGGAACGCTATTACACTGCTGGTGGGAATGTACACTCATACAACCACTTTGGAAAGCAGTCTGGAGGGTCCTTAGAAAGCTAAAGATTGACCTCCCTTACGACCCAGTCATACCACTTCTAGGCATCTACCCTGAACAACAGGAACCAATATACAAGGACACGTGCACCTCCATGTTTATTGCAGCACTGTTCGTAATAGCTAGGATATGGAAACAACCTAGATGCCCCACCACAGATGAATGGATCCAAAAATTGTGGTATCTATACACAATGGAATATTATGCAGCCATTAGAAATGACAAAATAATGGCATTTGCAGGGAAATGGATGGAGCTAGAAGGAATCATGTTGAGCGAGGTAAGCCAAGAACGAAGAGACAAACAGTACATGGTCTCCCTGATAAGTGGATGATGAATCCAAAATGTTAGGTGATATGACAAAACTAACAGGACTTAAGAAACAAAGAACTCCCACTCATCTGGTTGAACCACTACTAAATATCCCCATGCTGCTGATCACATATATGGTATATAACATATGAGCACCGTTATATATTACAGACTGTGATAGACAATTTGCTCCAGGAAAGTTAGAATGAACTTGTGACTTTAAATGAGCATCATTATTCCACAATACTGTGAATTTCCGGAAATTAAGTAATCACTTAATCACAATCAAAAAAAAAAAAAAAAAAAAAAAAGAACCTTGGGGGAGGGAGGGAGGGGATGGTAGGGGGAAAACAATGGAGGGGGTAACAATGTTCAAGAGGAAGTGTACTCATTACCTCACTCATGTAACTGTAACCCTCTGTATAGTATCTTTACAATAAAAAATTAAAAAAAAAAAAAAAGTGCACTTGGGCCAGACATGGGTGACTCACGCCTGTAATCCTAATGATTTAGGAGATTGAGAACTGAGGATCGTGGTTCAAAGTCAGCCCAGGAAGGAAATTCCATGAGACTCTTATCTCAAATTAACCAGCAAAAAGCTGGAAGTGGAGCTGTGGCTCAAGTGGCAGAGCCTAGGCACTGAGTTCAAGTCCCAGGACTGGCACAAAAGAAAGGAAAAAAAAAGAAGGAAAGAAGAAGGAAGGAAGGAAAGAAAAAGAGAGAAAGAAAAAGAAAGGAAGGAAAGAGGGAGGGATGGAGGAAGGAAAGAAGGAAAGAAAGAAGGAATAAGGAAAGAAGGAAAGAAAGAAAGAGGAAGGAAGGAAAGAGAAAGAACAAAAGACAAAGAAAAAAGAGTACTTGGATTCATTTTTTGGTTGGGAAAAGGACAGAAAAAGAAACAATTGGTATAAAGATGTGGTTTGCAACAAACGAGCAAGTATTCTGTTTATATAGTAGCTGTAACCTCCCGTGGGTAAGCTTAGAGACCTCTACAGTCTGTAGAAAGCCTGCAGAAATCGGAAGCCAGGTTTCAAAGCTGCTGTTGCTGGAGGGAAGGGTGGGGAGAGACTCCAGACCAGTTCTCTGCAGAAATGCTTTGCTAGCCCCAGGGTTCTAGTTACTAGCGCTCTAAAGAAAGAAATCTACATAGTTGTACTTTCAAGCAGTTCTAGTTTTGCAGAAAATTCAACACATTTTAAAAACTCATTTTAAAAGCCAGAACTAGTGGCTCATGCCTGTGATCCTCGCTACTCAAAAGGCTGAGATCTGAGCAGTGCAAAGCCAGCCTTAGAAGGGCAGTGGAAGAGACTCTTATCTCCCATTAACTACCAAAAAGCTGGAAGTAGAGCTATGGCTCAAGTACAGGAGCACTACTCTTGAGTGAAAAAGCTCAAGCCCCAGTAGTAGCACAAAACAAATAGACAAATTTACTTTAAGCCAGGAACTGGTGGCTCATGCCTATATCCTAGTGGCTGCCCAAGGGGCTGAGATCTGAGAAGCAAAGCCAGCCCAAGCAGAAAAGTCTGTGAGACTTATCTCCAATAACCACCAAGAAGCTGCCAGTGGAGGAATGGCTCAAGTAGTAGAGCACCAGCTTTGAGTGAAAAAGCTAAGGCACATTGCGCAGGACCTGAGTTCAAGCCTTAGTACTGGCATACACACACCCACATCCACTTATCTCAGCCTATCACTTCTTTTGAACTTGTTTGGGTATGTTTAGTTTGCCTTCCCTTTTATCATTTTTTCTCTTTAAGAGGGAAATGGTAGAAGACAAAAGATGAGTTCATGATGTCAAGTAAATAAATGGCTTGCTCATATTGTCATTTCTTTCCATCTTCAGTCCCTTTTTGACTTTGATGTTCATGATGCTTTTTCTTCTCTCCAAACACGGTTTAAGAGTCTGTGTAGATCATCCCAGCCTGGGATGACAAGGTTCCAATTCTTTTCCCAAAAGTAGAACTTTCTATAGTATTAGTATTGCTTTTATCATTTTGATGTTCTATTGTTTTTGCTTTTCTTACCATTTTGGGATCACTTGTCTCAAGAATGATACATTTCTACCTGGACTTTTACATGCCCCAAATCTCCTATGGATTTGCAAAACATACCACCTCTTTACCTACAAAATTCCTCCAATCCTTTCCAGATCCCTGTAGACACCTGCAAACTCTGGAATATAAAGTACTTGACACAGTTTCTGGACAAAGAGGGAAGATGGAGAGAGAGATGACTGGAGGGAAATTGGGGGGAGGAGGTGGGGAATTCTTTTGTGGCTTTGCTTCAAGAGCAAAAACAACAACAACAAAAAGAATCTAAATGTAACATTTCATTTTCCTGGATCAGAGTCTGGAAAAATCCACTTTTTGTTTACAATAGCAGCTTAGCAGTTTGACATGGTGTAACAAATCATATTTGTCTTTCTTCTGGCTCATAATATTTTTCTTGATGTAAAGGTCAGAAATGGCAAAGTCCTGCTGTTCTGAGCTCCATATGGTTATCAGTTTCATAACATAGTCTTGAAATTGGGCCTTGGTTATTATCTTCAAATAGTATACAAAAGGGTTTCAGTTTACCAGGTCCGCTTATATGTGCAATGCATTTTTTTGAAGGGGCGTCAGTTGTGGGGCTTGAACTCAGCGTCTAGGAGCTTTCTCTGAGTCTCGTTGTGCTCAAGGCTAGAGCTCTACCACTTGAGCCACTGTGCCACTTCTGGTTTTTGAGAGGGTTATTGTAGATAAAAGGGGACTTTTCTGCTAGGGCTGGCTCTGAACTGTGATCCTCAGATCTCAGCCTCCTGAGTAGCTAGGATTACAGGCGTGATCCACCAGTGTCTAACTGTGTAATGCATTTTTAAAAAAATATGTTTGTGTACTGGGGCTTGAGTCCCAGGCCTGGGCACTGGCCCTTGGCTATTTTGCTCTACTACTTGAGCCACAGTGTCACTTCTGCCTATTTTTTTGGTGATTAATTTGAGATAAGAATTTCACAGATTTTCCTTCCCAGGCTGCTTTCAATTCATGATCCTCAGCTCTCAGCTTCCTATCTAGGTGGGATTACAGGTATGAGCCATTTCACTTGGCCAAACAATGCATCCTGACTAGAGTACTACCAGCTATTTCTTGCTGTTGGGCTGGAGTTAGCAAGGTCAGGAGCTCATTTGGGCTCCAAAGCTATAAAATAATCCATGGAGAATGAATTGGTCAGAGCTGAAAGCTGGGGAAGGCATGATGACACGATAATCAGATTCAGATTACTATTAGGGAGCAAGTGCCCACTTTCATCTAGATTATGTGAGAATTTTAGAAAAGAGAGATGGACTGTCTATGGAGTGGGAGGAAGACTCTCAAATATAGGAACATGTGCTAAAAGTGGACTGTAAATAGAGATGAACATTTCTGATTCTAGCAGGGAGAATCAGGGCCACAGGCCCACTAAATAAATACGTTGGATAGTAGTTCATAGAGAACTCAATTCCTAGTTCTTCTCATTGAAGTCTATGCTTTTTCTCTTCACTCTTAAGCTCTCCAAATGAAGGCACAAAAGCGAGGGAGGCTGGCATACAAGTGGGCGGATCTGAGCTGTAACCTGGCTCTGAGGGTCAACTTGAGTAAGTTCTTTAATCCTTCAATTTTACAGTTTCCTTAACTGAAAATTGTGGGTATAAGATACAGTTCAACTGGTGTCAGTGGCTCACACCTGTGACCCTAGCTACTGACAAGGCTGAAAGCTGAGGAACCTGGTTTGAAGCTGACCTAGTTCAAGAGACCCTTATTTTCAATTAACCAGATAAAAGCTGAAAGTGGAGGTATGACTCACTCAAGTGGTAAAGCATCTGGCTTGAGGGAAAAAGCTGAAAAAAAGCCCAAGTACTGAGTTCAAGCCCTAATACAGTACAGATATTTATATAGTGCAAACAATGCATGCTTGTGGCAAAACTAATTGAAACAGTATATTAATAGGTCCTGGAATGTGGTTAGTGTCCGTGAAAGGAAGTATTACTACAGCAAATAATACTACTTTGTAAATTTCCAACACTGTAACCTCCTTAAAATATAATCATAGCCTACTCAGGAAATGGAGACCTTAACTGAAAAACAAATTGGAAAGGGGGAAAAAAAAGACTGAGGGTATGGGACAAGTGGCAGAGTGCTTGCCAAGCAAGCTAGATGTCAAGTTTCATCCCCAGTACTGGAAAAATAAATCACATCTGCCAGGGCATGTTCACCTTTGCAAAAATGCTGCTGGGAGTGGGTAGAGGGATCCAGGAGATGTTGGCCAAAGAATACAACATTTTTCAGTTTGAACAGAAAGACTAGGTGCAAGAGGTTTATTGTACATCACAATGTAGACATTAATATATAAATTATACTTATCTATTTATATATGTATATATGTCACACTTTTACTTATCAATTGAAAAAGAATCATCACTGCCATATATAGGGTAACACTGGCGATGGGGTGGGCCCGCAGGAAGCACCCTCATTTCAATGATGAGAAAAATGAAGCTCAATGATGAATTTCAAATTACCCAGTTTCTGATTTAGTAGATCTATCTGGTCGTTGGGGCAAGAATTTGAATTTCCTACCAGAGCCCAAGAATTGCTGTGGCTGATCACAGGACCACACATTGAAATGAGAGCAATGTTTTTCAACCATTTTAATTAGAATCATCTAGAAGCTTAAAGGAATAAGCAAACCCCTTACTGTCATGAGCCTATGGATTTTCTGCTCTCACAAAAACGATCCAGACTTATCCCTGTCGTATACTCAATCATTCCAAGTAAAGATGGGCAAGTGTCTGCCATGCTGGAAATGTCACCAAGGTTTGGGGAAAGATGTGTGGCTTTTTCCTCCCGAAAGCATAGAACTGGTATAAGATATTTTATTTGTAGAGCCAGATTTTCAGAGGAAATTTACATTTCTGATCCTAAATTTTCTACTTCCTGGCCCAAGACTTTTTATTATTGCTTGTCAAACTGTCAGTCAAGATTTTGTAAATAGTCAAAGCAGACCATAACCACAGTATTAAAGTTTCCAGGAAATGCATGTAATAAATATTGATATTTTGTTAGCCTTTCTTGAAATATGTTAATTTAGCTTTGATGAAGTAGAAGTTAAAAACTCTGCATTAAAAATATTGTGCATCTTTCTATCAAAGTAGTAAAATGTTTTATGACTTTATGGTTTTGATATATAGATTGAGTACTAATGGCTCACACTTGTAATACTAGCTACTCAGATGGCTAAGATATGAGGATTGAGGTTAAAGTCTGATTCTGTAGAAAAGTCTGAGAGACTCTATCTCCAGTTAACTACCAAAATGCCAGACTGGAAGTATGGCTCAACTGGTAGAGTGCTAGCCCCCAAATTCAAGCCCTAAAATAGTTTTTTGAAAGTTATTTATAATAGATACAGCTATTGGTATTTTATAGATTAAAATGTTATACACAAAATTCATAATTAAAAAACCTCATAGTTTTTTTTTTAATGTCTTGGGGCTGGGAATATGGCTTAGTGGTAGAGTGCTTGCCTAGCATCATCAAGCCCCGGGTTCAAGTCTCAGTACCACATGAACAGAAAAAGCTGGAAGTGGCACTGTGGCTCAAGTGGCAGAATAATGCTAGCCTTTAGCCAAAGAAGCTCAAGAACAGTACCCAGACCCTGAATTTAAGCCCAAGACTGGCAAAAAACAAAGAAAACTATGTCTTGCAGTACATTTTTTGGTACCACTTATTAGAAATAGGCCATTGCCATCCATGTCCTTAGAATAACATAAAATGATTGAACAATTTATTTCATTTTATCCATTCATTGTCAGTGTCGTTTAAAAAATTTTATATTCTGGGGAAAATTAAAAATAGCATACTGTATACTGCAAAAGCTTATGACATATGGATTGCATTAATCCTGTTTGGAGTTTGTATAGCATTGCTAAGAAATCCCAAATGTTTTGCAAATATTATTTATTTCCATAGCACTAATTTGGAGGATATGTGAATTCTCCTAATTATAGGACTACATGAGCTGCAGTATGGTTCAAGTGGTAGAACACTCTGCCATTCTTGAGTGAAAAAGCAAAGGTACAACACCCTGGAAACTGAGTTCAAGTTCAGTATGCACCTATGCACACACGAAAGAAGGAAGAAAAAGAAGGAAAGGGAAAGAAGGAAGAAAGAGAAAAAGAAGGAAAGAGAAATAAAAAAAAAGAAAGAAAGAAGTCTATTCTACACTAGGGTCATGAGGATATTCTGCAGCTGTCTGTTTGTGTAAACCTCTGCTGTTCATCTTTTCTTTGTTGAAGGAATGAATAATAAAGTTGCCCAAACATTTACTCAGGCATGATGAGCAAACATCTGGAGATGTTCCTCTCTGCTTTCCTCTTTAGTTCAACCCACGTCTTATGTGGGCTCAGCATTCAGACCCTGGAATAGTTAAAACTAACAGAATATTGTCCAATTTAACAAACATGCCTTGGTTTGTACATGCCGGTAATCCTGGCACTCCAGGGGTAGGTGCAGGAAAATGCCCATTTGAAGCTAGCCTGGACTCTGCAGTGAGAACCTAACCCAAACAAAAGAAAAACAAGCTTGTTTTATTTTTATTGAAAAATAAACCAGGATGGTAACTACAGAGATGTGTGATTGCACAGGCACACATGCATACACCATAAATCCTTTTTTGTTTGGTTGTAGGGCTTGAACTCAGAGCCTGAGTGCTGTCCCTGAGCTTTTTTCCTCAAGGCTAGCGTTCTACCACTTTGAGCCACAGCTCACATCTAGTTTTTAGGTAGTTAATGGGAGAGAAGAGTCTCAAAGATTTTCCTACCGGGGCTGGCTTTTAAACTATGATTCTCAGATCTCAGCCTCCTGAGTAGTTAGGATTATAGGCTTGAGCCACTGGTGCCCAGTTTACTTTTATATTTTTTATGCTTGATAAATTATGCATTAGAGTTTCCTCTCTTTGAATTATCTCAACATTTTTCTAGATTCTTAGTGTTCACACTTCAAAAAGGAACTAGAATTTAAAGAATACTGTGCTGAATTAATATTTGCATGAATTCCCTCTTTTATTTTTCTGTTTCTTTTGGTGGTTGGTACTGGTATTTAACCTCAGGGCTTCTGCTTGCATGCTAGTGCTATTTTTTTTTCTTTTGTGTGTGCATGGGCCTATACTGGGGCTTGAACTCAGGGCCTGATGTTCTGGCTTGATTTATTGCTAAAGGCAACTTGTAAGTCTACCTCTTGAGCCACACCTCCACTTCTGACTTTTTGCTGGTTAACTGGAGAGAAGAATCTCATAGACTTTCCTGCCTGGGCTGGCTTCAAGACTATCTCAGCCTCCTGAGTAGCTCGGATTACAGGCTCACTGGTGGAAAAGATTTCAACACTGATTTCAAGACTTCATTTTCCATCCTCCTCAATAGCTATTTTTGCCCTTCCACAGCGCCTGCCCATTCCTCCTTCACCCTCCCTTCCTGAGCTTTCAAGAAGTTGTTCCTGAGCTCTGCAGACAGTCTATCTTAATCCTCTATAATACCACTTACTTTTCCCCCTGTGGGTATGTATTATTGCTTCAAATTTACATTTCTACTCACTATCATTTTTACACTTACCTTTATTAGCGGGAATCAAATTGCTATTAATTACACCGATTGTCAATCCAATTAGTCAAACGACATAATTATCATTCTTACTACATTTGTATCACTACTACAGTTATTTCCTATCCTGTGGGTAATTCAGTTCAGAAACTCAAGAGTTTGGTTGGGCCTTGTGTTCCCAGGCCTACCTCACCCTGCAGCTGACACCAGAAAGGCACTATTCAGAAACCGTCTGGCGCGGGCAGTCTCGCAGGCAGATATGGTGTGCAGCCACCCGCTAAAGTTTCCAGGGACGGGAGGCTGCACCACGCCTGGCTAAAGACTCTGGGGTTGCCTGCTGGGCAAAGTGCGATGTTTTGGGGAGTCGACAGGCCCCACTCCTTTGCAAGAACAACAACACAAAAAGTTCTGAAGCTGCCCTTAAAATCCTTTCTTGGAAGGAGGTCCAGATTGCAGCGGAGGCGGCTCGCGCTCCAGGGCAGGGGCTGGAGCCAGCCTGGCGCGCACGGGCGCAGCGCGAGCGGGGCGTGCCAGCCGGAGCCCGGGCCGGCCCGGCCCCTTCTCATTTCTCCCGCGCGAACCCGGGCCGGACGGCTCCACTCCCTCCCTCCGCTGCAGGGGGGAGCCCGGCGCAGGCACGTGGGCCGCCGCCTCGGGCCGGGCGCAGCATACCCTCGTGTAGTGTCGCCAGCAAAGGCAAGGGTGCGAGTCCACAAGTTGGGCTGGCGACCGAGGGCTGGAAGCCGGGCGAGGCGGCACGGGACGGGCGGTGCGCCGGGACTCCCCCCTGTCCCGGGCGCCGAGTGCGCCCCTCCCTCGGCCCGCCGGAGCTGCGGGCGGAGCGCGCCGGCCGCGCGTCCCCGGTGCGGCGCGCCCGCGGCGAGCCAGGCAACCGTGGCCGCGTGCTAGGCGGAGGCTGGAGCCCCGTTAGGAAGATGGAGTTGGCGACTCGCTCCCAGGTGAGGATCTCGTGGTTCTCTGCAGCTCGGCCGCCCCCCACAACTCGAGTTTCCTTTGTGTCCTGGCTGTGGATCGGCAACGTGGCCCTTGGCCGCGGCTGGACGGGTCAGGCGCGCCCCTGCCCGGCAACTTGAGAGCGGGTGTGGCCCGCAGGTGCGCGCGGTGGTGCCACCCGGCCTACAGAGGGCAGCGGAGGTGGTCGCCGGCCCGGGACCCCAGGTGTGGACTTATTTGTTGGAAGGTGCGAGCGGGAGTTTGCAGCTCCCCGAGACACGGGGGGGGGCGTGGGGGAGGGGCTGGTGGCGCGCTCCCCTCCCCCCCTTCCCAGCAGGATTGGCACGGAAAGAAGGAAGTTTAAAAGTAATTCTCCCCCCCACCCCCACCTTAAATAGTCGGGAAGCCAAGCAGCCCAACTTGGCGCACGCAGTTGGAAAGGAATTGCTTTTGTGTTTGTCGGAGAACTTTTCCGAAGTGCGCTCAGGGAATTTGTTACCACCTGCGGGGGACGGCCGCGCCCTCGGGCCAAGTTAAAAAACCACACCCATCTGTGAGATCCCAGGTCTGCACACGCACGCCGCGCACCGTGGGCCTCCTGGCTTTACACACGCTGGCACCCCCTTGAGAGCAAGCCCCCCCCCCGCCCCATCAGCGAGCGGTGGCGGGGTGAACGTGCTTTTCTTTTTCTAAGTTTTTCCAAGCGCTTTTCTCTACTTTTACACGAACCTTGTTTTACTCGCCACATCTTTTTGAGGTAAGCCATAGGAACTTGAAAATGAACTAAAAGGGGAAGGAAACAGCTGCCCCGCCGCTGGGGGAGGGAGGGGACTGAGATGATTTGTGTGTGTGTGCGTGTGTGTGCGCGCACGTGTGTGTGTATGTGTGTGCGCGTGCGCGCGCGCGCTTTGGTGGGAGCGGGGGACCCAGGTTTCCACTTTACCTCCGGCGGTGCACCCCCTGTGATGCACCTTTGTTCTCCACCTGGGCGCGTGGGCCGGAACCAGAGGCTTGCCAGCGAACTAGTCCCTGCCTAGCCTGGGCGCTGTCACCTCCTTAGGTATGGGCACAAATTAAAAGACTGAGCCAAGAAGGGGCGTTTTGACTCGTTAGTGATTTCGGAAAGCCTTAAAACAAGGAGAGCATTATGCAAGCTTATGGATTGAATTAGCGTTAGTGTGTGTGTGTGTGTGTACGTGTGTGTGTACGTGTGTGTACATATGCGACTTAACTGTAAAACATAGCAAAGATCAATTTTGACTTAACTGTAAAACATAGCAAAGATCAATTTTGACTTTGTAGCAATTTTAACGTTTTCAGGACTGCCAACACCTTGGAAGGAGATTTGAGCCCCCATGAATTTCATCAGAAAATGTGTCTTAATGTTTCACTCTAGAAACTTGTTCTGCTGTAAAGTTCTTTGCACTTTGACCCCTGGTCTTCATAATTCATGCATTGAAAAGTCAGTGTCCCAGAATGTGCAGTTGGAAATGAACATTTTACTATCAAGCTATTTTTTTTAAGCAGTTTTACAATGTTAAACTATTTACCATGTGGGGGTAATCTACAAATTATACCCAGTATATACCAATTAGAATAAATTACTATATGTAAGATGATCAGGTGTTTTTTTTGTTCCCTTTGATAAAGACCTCCTAATTAGTAGCACAAATTAAGATGTGATGATTTTTCCAGTAATAATGTTCCTGGTGCATCATCATTTAAATATGAGCAGATTATAGTCTCTTTAAATTAGCTGAGAGTGGTTCTCTGGGGTGGGCTGGTGACTGCGGATAAGAGCACTTAATGAACATTTCAGGACCAGCAAGATACTAAATTTCATGTGGTTCTACCCTGTCCTCCAGCCTTATGAATAAAGCAGCGTGAGGCGTTCTGAAGCAGCATTATTACACATGCACATTGGCTCCCCTCTGCAGGCTGGGTGCTTTAATCTCATACATGCTGTAAATAGAATTTCCATCCTTTGGGAAGCACAAAGCTCTAAGGTATTCCAGCAAAGGAAAAGCAAAGCTGTCCAGATGTTATGTCAGGAACAGTGATTGAGCATGGGTGGGGAGATAACTTAAGGCATGCTCAGAACCTCTTTTAAGTCCCTGCTTTTCTGTGACCTGAGCAGTGTGGCAGATGTAATGTCCTCTGGCAGAGATGACCTCAGACCAGAGCTGTGGTTCTTGTTGGATTGGCCACTGTGTCTGTACTCTGAGGAGTGACAGATAAAATACTAGTGGAGGTAAAAGTGAGCCTTTTAATTTTAAACTCATAGTGCAGCTCCCAGTTTCTGAGCTGCAGGGGAGAAACTTGTAGGTCTGAGAGTCTCTGCATTTTCACTCTCTCCTAGCCCCAGGGTGCAGGTTGGGTCTTTTGAAAAAGACAGGATGTTAAATGTTCTCATGCATATGCATGGAATGTGTCCTGGAAGGGGTAAAGGAATTTTTCTAGGGTTGACCTCAGCTACCATGTTTGCTCAACTGATTGGGCAGCTTACAATGTGACTAGCAGAACGTCAGTGATTTGCCACTTTAAATTGGTCCATATTTAAAAGGCCCCTGGCTCTTTTTTGTGTTCTTCTGGGGGGTCTCATCTGTAGCAGAACGGAATTCTGAGGAACATAGCAATTCTGGTCTGATCATGGATCCAGGACAGAAGACCATGATATTCTGCGACTTTAGAACAACTTATGAATGTTAGAGTATGTTTCTGTAAAAGACCCATGAGACCATTTGAGTAGAAGAGAATGTAAAGGCCTTTTGAGTTTTCTTACTCCTTAGTACTCTTGAGCAGAGTTTAGAATTGTCACTTCTAAGATCAAGTTTGCAATATAAAAAGACTTAGCATTTTGGTAGAGGGTCTTTGGGATGGAAGCAGAGATAAGAAAATATCAGTGTACTTTATTGATTGATTGATTGATTGTTGACAGGCATGAGCTCAGGGCCTCATGTTCCCACTTGGCTTTTTTTCAGTCAAAGCTAGAGCTCTGCTACTTGAGCCATATCTTCAACTTCTGGCTTTTTGGCTGGTTAATTGGAAATAAGAGTCTCATGGACTTTTCTATTTGGACTGGCTTCTGATTGCAGTTCTCAGATCTCAGCATCCTGAGTAGCTAGGAGTACAGGTGTATGCCTCAGGATCCCCCCCTTGCATTTTTGTTTATGAATATCCGTCATTGGTGAATATTTTGAAACAGCTTATCAGAGGCATGTTCAGTAAGTGTAGCTGGGGTTAGCACGCAAAACTTTCTTCTTGGTGGTAAATGCCCATACCCAGTATGCAGAACCAAAACAGGTCTCACTGTGCCAGAGCTAGTGTTGATGTTTCCTGACAACCTGCCTTCAGAATTATCAGAGGACTTGCTCACTGGGTTTTGCTGTTTGTTAAACATTCAGTAACATCTACTGTCTGTCCTGAGGCATTGCTGGTTACAGTAGAAGAACAAAGACCAGAGTACTGTGCAGTTTCCACCTTTTTTTCCACCAGCAGGTACCAGGACTTCCTGACCTCTTCTGTCTTGGCCAGAGCTCTGCTGCGGGGTAGGGGAAGCTGGGGGACCTCAGTCGGTGGCCTTGAGTTTGGGAAACGGAGAAGACCTACAGAGCTATCTTCTTCTCTCCCTTCTTCTCTCCCACCCAAGAAACAGAAATCTCTACTACTTTGTCAGAGTCTGGAAGGTGACAGTCCTTAAAGTTGTAAGACTTTAAGTAGGTTATATTGTCTGTGTTTTGATGTAAGGCTAGAAAGACTAACTCTGCTAGGCCTCTGTCTCCAGAATCACTGCCTGGTCCTTGTCATTGTCATCACAGGCTCTGGCCAAGTTGCCAAACTTTCACGTGTGAGACACCTCCGCCTGGCTAATGCTGCTTTCAGGACTACTTTTATAATTGCCACGGAGGCCTTCACAGTTTTCATTTTTAATACCCGTGTACTGTTTCATTGAACACATGAGTATTTCATATATTAACTTTCAAGGTTTGAAATTCTTTCTCTCTCCCTTTCCTCCTCACTACTGTAGAATTTGAACTCAGGGCCTCAAGCTTGCTAGGCAGTTAGTTATCCTGTCACCAACCATGCCTCCAGCCTTTTGTTGTTTTTTAAGGATATTTGCAATAATGTCCTGTTATGGAAGCAGCACATAGCATGTAGTTCATGTCAACACTAGCTTGTTCACTTACCATTGTCTAAATTGTTTCATTGTATAACATATTTAATGTCTGATAAAGAGATGTGCCTGACTTTAGTCATGGGGAGCCCGTGACACATACACATATACACATCCATACCATATTTACGAGTTGTACAAAGGGGTTTCTTTTTGTTTTTGTCAGTCATGGGGCCTGAACTCTGGGCCTGGGTGCTGTTCCTCAGCTCAAGGCTAGTGCTCTACCACTTGAGCCACAGTGCCACTTCCAGCTTTTTCTGCTTATGTGGTGCTGAGGAATCGAACCCAGGGCCTCATGCATGCAAAGCAAGCACTCTGCCACTAAGCCACCTTCCCAGACCGTACAAAGGGGTTTTAATTCAACATGTTGGTTTGTGAGTACTGTGTGTCTTGATCAGTATCATCACAAAAAGCAGCTTTTGCTGAGGACAGAATTCAAGCTGGTGAAAAGGATCCTTTGATAATGACTGTGTCCTAGAACTTGAGCAGCTCAGAGAATGGTTGGTTTGGAGGAGAGTGACTCGTGGTCTTACATCTGTTCTGTCTCACTAGGAAGACCAAAACACCCTCTGTGGTAGAGTGCCTGTGGCTGGGCAGGGCCTGTGGCTGGGCAGGGCCTGTGGCTGGGCAGGGCCTGTGGCTGGGCAGGCTGTCTGGCACTGGGCGTACAGGACCTGTGCATCCAGAAAGTAGGGGTGCCTACATTGTGTGGGAGTGGCTCGCCTTTTGTCTTGCTTTTGTCCCTAGACAGAATGCATTGCTGCATGTGTATTTCTTTTGAAATTTGGATGTCCAGAGGTCAGACAGAAGATTGAATCATTAGGACTTGTTTTTAAGAAAAAGGGGAGGGTTTTTTTTTGGTGCATATGTATGCACGTGTGTGCACATGCACATGCATGCTCAAGGCTGGTGTTCTACCTTTTTGAGCTACAGCACCATTTTCAGCTTTTTTTTTTTTTTTTTTTTTTTGGTAGTTAATTGGAGATAAGAGTCTCAGGGATTTATTTATTGGCCAGGGCTGGCTTTGAACTGTGATCCTCAGATCTTAGCTTCTGGAGTAACTAGGGTTACAGGCACATGAGGTCTTTCTGATGCAGGTGCTAATTGCAAAAGGTGGGCCAAATCTGGCCACTCAGCTGTATACTTAATAAGATAAGGCCAGGGGCTAGTGGCTCATGTCTGTAATCCTAACTACTCAGGCTGAGGTCTGAGGCTCAAAGTCAGCCTGGGCAGGAAAAAAGTCCATGAGACTCTTCATCTTAGAAGTGGAGATGTGGATCAAGCGGTAGAGTATCAGACTTCAGTGAAAAAAACAAGGGAAAGTGCAAGGCCCCAGGTTCAAGCCCCAGTCCCAGGACCAAACAAACAAAAATCCCAGACCAAAACCATATATGTCCTCCAGTTCCTGGGCTGCAGTTTGGTAAAACCTTAAAAAGTAGCATGTGTGATCCCTAAGTATAAAGAATATTTGACGCCAAGGTTGCCAGGTGTCCGGGGATTGTATAATTGGCTGATTGTATAGTTTTCTTTGGGGACCCCTTCTATTATTCTCCCCAACTCTTCTCCCTGACTTCTGGAAAGTTGAGTTGTTTGGACAGCCCCATCCCCCCAGTACTTAAACCTCTACTCCAGAGAATCCTGTATGGCTGGTGAGTGAGTGCCTGGCATTTGTGAGTAAGACCTCCCCACCCCTGCCAGGCTCCTCTGCCTGTGATGAAGGCCCCAGGATAGTGACTGGTGACCCCCAAATCATCTGTAGGTCAAATGACAATTATTCAGCAGATGGGTATAGGCCTGGGTTATAACAGATATTAAATATTTGTTAATACCAAGGCATTAGTGGTTCATGCTTGTATTCCTAGCTACTCTGTTGGCTGGGATCCAGACAATAGAGGCTAGAAGCCAGCCCAGTTCCAATTCACTAGCCAAAAGCCAGGCTAGAGGTATAGCTAAGGTGGTAAAGCACCAACTGTAAGAACTTGAGGCTCTGAAGTCAAGCCCTAGTATGCAGCACAAAAAATAAAAAGAAAATAGTGGGCTTATTTTAGGGCTGTCAGTGTAGATGGGGACATGAGTTATGATTGTTCCACCAAGTATGTCCTGCAGCAGAGATACTTAAAAATTTTGTTGAACTAATGTGGAAGCCAGTTCACATCTGCCCCAGAAGCTTAGAGAGAGAGAGAGAGAGAGAGAGAGAGAGAGAGAGAGAGAGAGAGAGAGAGAGAGAGAGAGAGAGAGAGAGAGAGAGAGAGTGTAGCAGCCTTATACTGCCTACTGAGGAATCTTTCTGTCTCATAAATCTCTAGTTTTATCTTTCTATCCCAGGATACATTCCCACTGGTTTAATTCAACAGTGACATTTAAAGGACTCTAGGAAATAATCCTTTGCCTGTCCATTGTGGTCTCCATGCTCTCTAAGTGGTCACGGAGCTGCCCTGGCTAGAGCAGATCAGAACTGCCATGAGTAAAATTCAGAAATCATACTTAGGGTCACTGGTTCCTGAAGTAGAGAAGCTAGTTTGAGCATGCCTGTAATCCTAGTGCAGGAGGATCATGAGCTTGAGGCTAGCCTGGGCTACCTAGTGAGATACTACCTCAAAAGAAAAAAGGAAAAGCTAGTTTCCTACTACTTCCTGCATTGTTTAAAGTTTCCTGACTCTGAAAGGTATTAGTGGGGAGAGGCATAAGCTTGGGTTAAGTACTGAAAACCCTAAGAATATTCTGTATATGGGTGAGTGCGGTGTGTGTGTGCGTGCGTGTGTGTGTGTGTGTGTGTGTGTGCGCGCGTGTGCGTGAACACGCGTGCGCGTGCACGCCAGTACTGATTTGAACTCAGGGTCCTCTGTTATTCCCTTAGTTTTTTCCTTTTAAGACTGGCATTCGGCCACGTGAGCCACTTCTGGCTTTTTGGTGGTTTGTCTAGTCCTGAGCAGCTAGGACTATAGGGATGAGACACTGTACTAGCACCCAGCTCTAAGAACATTTTTAATGTTAAGATTGTCTATCACTCTTATTCTGCTTTTCATCCGCTTTGGTGCAAAAGAGAAAGTTAAAGTCTGGCATATTTAATGTAGTTTACGCATAGCTTCCTCTCACCCCCACCCCCTTTACAAGAGGCAGTAGGTGGTTTTGTTTTGTTTTGTTTTTTTTCTTTAGGGAAGTTTACTTAGAATAGTTAAAGCTCCTGCGGCCCCTTCCAGCCTTTGCCAAACATGCATGTTACCTCTTAAAAAGAAGCTTCTACTCTTTCCCCATTCTGCCAGCTGCCAGCATTCAACCAGAGAGCGGGGAGAGGGCTGCTGTCCCCTTCCCCTTCCTTGAACTAAGTGGTTGTAATTAGGCCCCAGCAGAGGATGTGCTTTTCCCATGAGTGTCATTCACTCTGGCACGGTGCCAGGAGTCAGTGGCGTTCACAGCCTGAGCAGAGCCCCCCCCTCCCCAAAGTGCCTGGGGCTCACTTTCCATGATCCCAATTTCAGTCAGTGCCCGTGGCAGGGCAGCGGGTTGTCAGGATGGCCCTGTAGAGGGTGCGAGGAGGTGTCTGTGCTGCGTGCTGCGAGCTGGCATGGGACCCTGGCCTCTGAGACCTCGCTGAACCCTTCACCCAACTGACCCCCTCTTACAGCTGTGGACCCAGGGCTGATGCCATCTTTTCTGAACCCCTGCAGGACTGTTTCCTACCACCGGTCACATGCCCCACGGACTTCTTGGCCTGCTGACATTGGCCAGATTGTCTCAGGATGATTTTGTCCTACTGTGTGTGACTCTTTTCTTTTCCTTTCCTTTCTTTCTTTCTTTCTTTTTTTTTTAAAATCGGTCGTGGGGCCTGAACTCTGGGCCTGGGTGCTGTCCCTCAGCTCTTCAGCTCAAGGCTAGCGCTCTACCACTTGAGCCACAGTGCCACTTCCAGCTTTCTGGTAGTTAATTGGAGATAAGAGTCTCATGGACTTTCTTACCCAGGCTGACTTTGAACCTCAGTCCTCAGCCTGAGTAGTTAGGATTACAGGCTTGAGCCACTGGTGCTTGATGACTCTTTTTCAGATCTTGGGCCTGGAACCCAGCACATAGTAGTAGCTACCTAAGAAACATCTGTGGAATGGATGTAGAACAGATTAAGAACTAACATTTTCACGGTGTCTGTGCTCACACCTGTGATCCTCGCTACTCAGGAGACTGAGATTGAGTGAGGCTGACAGTTCAGAAGATAGTTTCACAGAGTTGTCTGCCATCCTGAGCGGAAACTCATTATCTCTGAGTAACCAGCAAAATGCCAGACTGGAGTCATGGCTCAAGTGGTAGAAATTCAGCTTTGAGTCAAAAAGCTGAGCAAGAGCTTGAAGGCTTGGTATCAGCACAAATGAGAAATTGTAACATTTCATATATGTCTCCTAATTAGTCAGCTTCCCACTCAGGGCCCTGTATTTGTGTTTGCTCTTTTCAGCTTCTTGACTCAGGCAAGGCTACACTGTTCAGTTTGCTTCAGCTATGAAGTCCAACTATTGGGCATCACTAGTGGTTCTTCAGGGAAGCCCTGTATTTAGCTTGTGTAAAAGACTGTGCTACTTGCCCCCTCGACATTTCCTACTGGCCAGAGGCTGCTGTGGGGACCAGGAGCAGAGAGAGACAGCCACTGGCTGGTGATGGGAAACATGCAATATGAACACGAAGGAAAGGTTTTTGTTTCCTTTGGCTACCAATTGAGATTTGAAGTTTTCTCCTGCTGATAGATGGACCTCGGCTGTCACATTTCACCTCTGGATGGCTCTGTAGGTGGCATCATGTGTACTGGGGAAACAGTGGCGATGGTGATGTGGGGGACTTCTTTCTGGTGATGGGAATGGTAGGTGGTGAAGGGTTGCTCTGGCTTTTACACTTAATACATTAGGCTTGAGCCATGCCTCCAGCCCTCTTTTGCTCAGGATAGTTTTGAGATTGCATCTTCCTGGGATGCATCTTTCTTGTGTTCTACCCAAGCTGGTCTGGACCACAGTCCTCCTATTTAGACTAGGATGAGAAGCATACACCACTATGCCTGACCTTTACTATTCAGATAGTCTTTTTCTGCCTAGGCTGGTCTTGAAATATGATCCTCCTGGTCTCTACCTCCTGAGTATCTGGTGAATACTATCTCCTTGCTGAAATTCATCTCTTTCTAAGTCTAAATTCTACCTCCTTAAAGAATGAACATAGCAATTAAAAAAATTCATGTGCTGATATTTAAATTTTTCCATATAGAAGGAGTGAACATTGATAGGTAAATGTCTGCTTGAGAGTGTCACTTGTTATTTGGAGCTCCTCTTTGGAGGAGGTTAATTCACATCTTTCAACTATTGTTTGTTTGCTCTCCCCTCTCCTCTTTCCTCTTCCCTTTCCCTTCTCCCATATCCTTCTTCCCTTTCCCCACTCCCGTCCCCCACTCCCTTCCCCCTTCCTCTCTCTTCCCTCTTTTCTCTGGTGCTGGGGTTTGAATTCAAGTCTTTGCACTTTCTCAGCTTGCTTCTTTGGCCGGTACTCTACCACTTGAGCCATGCCTCTCGCCTGTTTTTTGCTGGTTAGTTGGAAATAAGAGTCTTATAGGCTTTTCTTCCCAGGCTGGCTTCAAATTGTGATCTTCCAGATCTCATCCTCCTAAATAGACAGGATTACAAATGCAAGTGACCAGTGACCAGTTTGTCCATTTCTTCTTTTTTTAATTTTTATGCTTGTATATCTAAGCAGTTGTACAAAGGAGCTGCCATTTACCAAAGCAGTTTCTGAATACAGTGCATCTTCATCAGCGTTACCCATGCAGCATCCTCATCCCTTTAACCCCCTCTTCCCTTTTCTTGATTTTGTAGTATACACAATTAATTTTTCACTGTATTCCCTCCCTTCCCCCACTTCATTCTTCTACCTCTCTCCCTATCTCCTTCTTGCATGTACCCCTTTCCCGGTGCTTATTTTGTTGGGCTTTGACCTCGTCTTTCTAGAAAATTACGCTATTTGAGCTCTCCATAGAGTCTTTTATATTTCAGTTAATTCATTTGTAACTGTTTTCTTACCACCTGGTATGTTTACTTGTAGATTTATAGGCGTATTCTATTCACCACAAATGAAGGAAACCACGCAGCCTGTGTTTCTCTGGGTCTGGCTTTCTTCACTTAATGTATTTTTTTACAGGTCTTTCCATTTCCTTATGAATGGTACAATATCAGTTTTTCTGATAGATGAATAAAATTCTGTTGTGAATATACATATATTACATTTTCTCGATCCATTTCTTAATTGAGCTTGTAGTTGCTGTAGTTATTTATTTATGCTGGACATGAATTCCTTATTCAGAAAGGAGTGAAAATAGTGTCTCCTGTTCCATAGGTTGCCTTTTTACTGCCTAGTGTGTTTTGCACAAAAGCTATAAGGACCTTCCCTTCCCCTCTCCTTCCCTCCCTTCCCCTCTTCTTCCCTCCCTTCCCCTCTCCTTCCCTCCCTTCCCCTCTCCTTCCCTCCCTTCCCCTCTCCTTCCCTTCCTTCCCCTCCCCTCCCCTCCCTTCCCCTCCCCTCCTTTCCTCCTTCCTTCCTTTTGTGGTATTGGGATTTGAACTCAGGCTTTCATACTTTGCTAAGCAGGTGCTCTGCTGCTTGAGCTACATTCCTTAATTGCCTTGGCTATTTTTGAGATAGATTTTTACTTTTTGCCCAAGTTGACCTGGATTGCAGTTCTCCTGTTTATACGTCCCAAGTTAGCTGGGTTATCAGGCATGCATTACTGCACCCAGATTTTTAATGGGGGCTCATGAACCTTTTTTTAACCCATACGGGCCTCAAACTGCAATCCTCACAATCTCTACTACCCAAATAGTAGAGAATATCAGGTGTGAGCCACCAGTCTTGGGCAGGTGTTCAGTTTTGATGAAGTCCAGTTTACCTGTCTGTTTCTTTGGTTGCCATACTTAATCATTGCTAAATGCACTATGATGAAGCATTTCCTGCTTTCTTCTAAGAATCTTCTAGTTTTAGCTCATTTATTTATTTATTCAGTCTTTCCTTTATTTCTGTGAGATAATTTGTCACAGCAATAAGGAAGATTATAACTAGTTGTGTCTTCACTCAGTCATTGTCAATAGATCCTGAGAGAGAGTATGAGGGGAGCCCTGGACAGCGCAGTTTGATTCTCTGTGACATGTCCCCAAGCCTGGAAGAGGTTATGGAAGTATGCAGACTAAGTCATAATTTCAATTTTGATGATTTATCTTCTATATAAGACTTTTTCTCTGCATCTATTGTTTGTTCTCTTGTGGGTCTGTTCTGTTTTAGCTCTTGTTTTCAAACCTTTGATCAATTTTGAGTTGACTTTTGAGGTGATTTAGGTAACGTGGAAACAGAGTTCCCCCAAGCACTTTTTGTTGAAAGAATGTCCTTCTACTTTGTTCTTGCTGCTCTTCCTTCTGTGTGTGTATCTGACAATAGTGGAACTTGAACTCAGGGTGTGGGTGCTGCCCCTTAGCTTTTCTGCTCAAGGATGACACTGTACCACTACATCTGGATTTTTTTTCTAGTTAATTGGAGATAAGAGTCTCACTGACTTTCCTACCTAAGGCTTCAAACTATGATTCCCAGATCTCAGCCTCCTAAGTAGCTAGGATTATAGGCATAAGCCACTAGTGCCTTGTGACTCTTTTGACCATAAAGAAGAGGATATTTTGTGCTCTAGTCTCTCCTTGCTTTCTGCCATTATGTGAGGGTCACATTATTTCAGTGAGTGTAGCATTAAGTGTTGATGTGGGAGGTGTGAGTCCTCCAGCACTGTTCTTTGTTTTCAGGCAAAATAATGCTCTCAAAACTCAGGGAATGAGAAACATTTCTTGCACCTTTACTGATGCCATTGCCAGACAAAAAGGCTTTAAAAAATAAATATGGTTTTCCTTTGAAAATGGATAGTGCCAGGTGTGGTGGCTCACATCACTAATCCTAGCCCTTGTCAGGTGGACATAAGGAGGATAGTTTCTCAAGTCAAACCTGGGCAGAATGTTAAGGAGACCTCATGTCAGTCTGTAAGCCAGGTGTGGTGGTGTGCATCTGTCATTCCAGCTACGAAGGAGACCTGAATGGGAGAATCGCAGTCCAGGCTAGCCTGGCTAAAAGTTGAAGCCCCTATCTGAAAAAGAACCAAAGCAAAAAAGTGGCCTAGAAAACAGTAGGCGACTCTAGTGGTGCCCAAAATAAAACAAAAAAACCTTAGAAACATAAAATAATTAATAGACACCAAATATACTCCTTCTAGCTAGGCGGTGGTGTTTGTGGTGTTAATCAAGGAAGGATAAATTTATAGCATTAAGACATAGAAAGGCTTTAATTAAAGGATCATGCTTAATTTTAGAATATAAAAATCTAAATGAACAGTGGTTCACTAATTTATTTTCAAGGTAAATACTTGATTGGAAGCCAGCTGCCAGTTGAAGGTATCTTTTTATAGTTTTTCAGTTTCTTAAATGGCCTGTTAATCGAGGTGTGGGGCTGGCAGAGGTCACAGAGATACAGAGACATCTAAAGCAGGCTCTGGTTTAGTCAGAAGACTGAGAAGGTGAGCTCCCCCTCCCAACCCCCAAAGAAAAGAGGCAGGACTCCTCATCTGAACTGCAGCTGAGCTGTGTAGAGCAAGGCTGGGGTCCTGACTTACTGGCTTAATTATAGCTTAATTCCAAGATATGGAAGGAAGGAGGATGGAGAGGAGGGATACAGAAGAAGCAGAGTGAGCCCTGGGCAGTGACTGCTGTGCAGTTACATGTGTGTTTGTTATTCTGCTCTCTCCTTTTGAACTGTACCTGCGTGGATATGCACAGCAACCATATGTGCCTGTGTGGAAATGTCATCTACTAACCAGAACGATTTATATGCATGAACAATGGCTATGCTTGAAAGGTTTTACAAATAATTTTTTAAGAACCACACCTGATTACCAGTATAAAAACTTGGCATTTCATGCCTCCTTGTGTCATGGATTGAGAAGCCATTACCACATGTACAGAATTGCTGCCCCAGATGTTTAACCTGAATTGAATCTTGATAAAACAATGAAATAAGCTCAAAGGTCAAATAGTTCTACAAGGCAGCTGTTGTGGGTTGTCTAATAAGTCAGTGTTGGGGAAAACGGTACAAAGGGTTCATAAAAATAATCAGAAAAGGCCAGACATTGGTGGCTCGTGCCTATAATCCTAGCTATTCAGGAGGCTGAGATCTGAGGATTATGGCTCAAAGCCAGCCTGACAGGAAAGTCCATGACACTTTTTTTGGTCGGTCATGGGGTTTGAACTCTGGGTCTGGGCGCTATACCTCAGCTCTTCAGCTCAGGACGAGAGCTCTGACACTTGAGCCACAGCGCCACTTCTGGCTTTTTGGGTGGCTTATTGGAGATAAAAGTCTCACGGACTTTCTTGCCTGGGCTGGCTTTGAGCTGTGATCCTCAGATCTCAGCTTCCTGAGTAGCTAGGATTACATGCATAAGCCACTGATACCCAGCTTCCATGACTCTCTTTATCTCCAGCTAACCACCAAAAAGCCAGAAGTGGAGCTGTGGCTCAAGTGGCAGAGCATTAGCCTTGAGTGAAAAAACTAAGGTATAGTTCCCAGACCCCAAGTTCAAGCACTTGTACCAGCATAAAATACAGAAGAATCAGAACAATGCCCAAACCTTGTTTGGATGGCCCCTCTTTGCCGCTTGAAATTGTAGAAAATATTTTGGGACCACCAGTAGTAAGATGAAGTGTTCATAGTAGATGATAATAATGCTAACTATTTTAGGTACGATATCAGTACGATATCAGGAGACTATCTTCATCCTTGTCAGATGCATGCTCAGTTGTTTGCAAGTGAATTTAGCATGCCTGCAGATAGATTCTTTAGACAATGTGGGTACACATACATTAAATTGGCTTATTCTTCAACTGCTGTTTGCTGAGAGGAATCAGTCAATAGTAGCAATGGCTTATGGTTCAGATTCATTTTTCTTTAAATAGAGAAAGACAGCAAATGTGGTAGCAAGTGGTGCTGGGTGAACAATCTCAGTGTGTTTCTGGGACCTTTTATGGGCAGTTGATATAGGAAAGTGAGTTGTTGGCAGACACCTGTTTCGCAGATGAAAGGCACCTACTGCATTCCTTCTGGGAGTAATTGCCCCTAATCACGTTGAAGTTCTCTTGGAATTGATTCTACAACCACTGAAACTGATTTCTAGCCTAGGCAAGAGGGAAAGCCTCTTATGTGAACTGTCATGTCTGAATCAGTGCGACAACAGAAACCAAGAAGTGGAAGTGAGAAGGATCAAGAGAGCTAGTGACACTGATAGGATCTTTTTTACATGAGTACCATTTAAGGATGAATGGGTCTACTGTCAGGAAAAAGAGCTCACTGGCTTCTGAGCAACGGATGCCTGTGGATTGGTGGTCAAGAGATCAAATGGCCTTTTTTGTAGTCATGGCCTTGACATTTGCTATAAATTAGGGTATGTATCTGAAGCTGAAATAAATCTTCCCCTCTTTTTCTTTTGGTCCCTAAGCTGTCAGCTGAAACACTGAGGGTTACCGGGGCTTTCTGGGTAACAATGATAAAGTCATAGGATGCTAATCCCTGTTTCTCTGTTAGAGAATTTCCCCTCAGCCATTTCAGCAGCCTGTGTTTTAATCTTCTTCTGCATCCTCAACAGATCCCTAAAGAAGTGGCTGACATCTTCAACGCCCCCAGTGACGATGAAGACTTTGTGGGTTTCCGAGATGATGTTCCCATGGAAACACTGTCATCAGAGGAGAGCTGTGATAGTTTCAACTCTCTGGATTTGAGGAAACAGGTAGGGCTGCTCCCTTTTCTGGGCAGGTGTGTTCATCTGGAAGCCCTGCATCTTCACCGGATGTTCTTTTTATTTCTAACGTGGTCCAAGGAGAGTAGTATCAATTAGTTGGCAAGCCCTATATTTTAGAAGCATATACCTTCTGGTTTTCAGAAAGAGTCAAGTGTTCCCGTTTCCTATTTTAATCCTGGCCATACGCAGAATATATCCTTTTAAGTAAGGGGACCTCACATGATCAAATCCATTTTCTTGGCTCCCTCCGGGGCTGTCACCTGTGGTGAGGCTGCATTCAGAGTCCTCCCACGCAGCAGCAGGGAATGACCAGCCCAGCTACGCGTACCCACAGCGCCCCGAGCACTAAATGTGCTGTTACTATGAGACAATTGCTTCGCTGTGGTCCTGCAGGGAGCTTCTAGCCATACCTCACTCCTGCAGTTGCTGGGGAGAGCAGTATTCTTTCTTTAATTATTTTGCTCAGGAGCAACACAAGTTAATAGTCCTCTGAGAGTCATGAGCCTGTACGTTCATATTGTGCCTTAACAATAGAATGGCCAGTGCTTTTATTTATTTTTCTGTGAAACTCAAATGCCTCTTCCTTCCTTCCTTTATGGTCTCTCCTTGAAGGCTGTAGGTATGATGTTAGTGAGGTGTGCCAGGGCTCAGATGACTGTGTGTGTCCTCCGAGCTGTGCTTTCTCAGGTCTCAGGCCTCCCCAGTCTCTGTGGTCCTTGTCTTATTTGTTTCAGCGTTTGTCCACCTCTTCCCATTTGTGAGTCTCCTAAACGCAGATTTAGATGTTGTCCTTAGATACTTTCACTCCTAGTGATCTTACGTCCTGTTTGCAGCTATTACCCTGTTCTTAGTGTGCACAGTTGTCCTGTGGTGTATTCATGGAGCATGGTTCCATGACCACTTGTAAGGAAAACGCAAGTGCCCCGGAAACATAGAGTTGGCTCAGTGCTGTGGATGTTCCATTCATTTTTCCCATAATTCCACCCAGCCTCTGCTAAATATTCACCTGATGGCCTCATTTAAGCACTTTCACTATGCTTTGGGGGCACCACCCATGTTTTTGGGGCACCACCTATGTTTTGGGGAACATGCTATATTTTCACAAAATTAAGATCAGAGAAGCATTTAGCAGGGCACACAGTGCTTTAAACCCAACCAGTCACAACTGGAAAACTGTGAGCTCATCCATACCAAGTGGATTTGCAAGTTTTGTTTTTGTAATTCTGTTTTTTTTTTTTTTTTTTTTTGTGCTGGCTCTGGAACTTGAATTCAGGGCCTTACGTGCTAGGAAGGCACACTTGAGCTATGCTCCCAGCCATTTTGTGTTTCTATTAATTAATTATTTTTGCTTGAGCCTACCTGAACCATGATCTTCCTGTTTATACTTCTGGATAGCTGGGATGACAGGTATAACACACTATGCCCAGGTTTTTACTGGGTTAGATGGGGGTCTCACGAACTTTTTGCTTGGGCTGGCCTTGATCTATGATTTTCCCAGTGTCCACAACCTAAGTAGCTAGGATTATTGGCCTGTGCTAGCATGCCTAGCTTGATTGCTACTTGCTTATTATTATTTGTTTGACTGCTCTTGGTCAAAACCTCATGCAGTCAATCCTCAAATAGGGCAGGATTGCTGTATTTCAGTTTAAGGGTGCAGCTCAATCATGTGATTAATGTCATCAGGAATGGTCACCAAAGATTTCCAGGCTGCCCACTGCCTCATGGGACCAGCCTGAACGTGAGAAAATACTAGAGGTTGGAAGGTAGGGACTTGGCTGTTCCAAATCTAGGTCTTATCCTTTTCAAGCTCTGGTAGCAGCTTTGGATATTCAATGAAATTTACACATGGACATCCTTGCCGTAGGAAGAGCCCGCAGGGATGGCTCAGGCTCCAGGAACCTGGTGCCTGCACTCACACACCCATTGGGTTCCCCAGCAGCCAGCTGTGTGTCACTCACTCTCCTAATGAGCAGCTCTGGCCCACTGCTTGTTGGACTCACACATTTGTGATCCATTTAACCAGCCAACAGAGGCTTCTTGAGATTGCACACAGAATGTGTAGCTGACTCTGGTCCCCTTAAATACAATTTGAATGTCACCAAAGAAACTTCCCTTCCGTATGGTTATTTTTTTTTTCTCAAGCAGCTGCACCACAGCTATCAACAAAGGAACAAAGTAATTTAGTGCTGAGGAAACTCACTCCAATTACCCATCATAATTCGTAGGAGACATTTTTAAGCTTAAAGAATGCTAGCTGTAGCATTTTTTCTAACTCTAATTATTTTTCCACTCATCTGCTATTTCTATTACCCCCCTCCCCCCATTCCCCCCCTAGATATCAGCATTTGAAGAAGTGTGTAATTAAAGTCAGGGAAAGGCAGGGGGAAATAGGATTGCAAGCAAATGGGAGTTCTGAGTGGTCATTGCTCCATCCTGGGTGGGAGGAAACGGGCACAGACTTGAGCCCTGCTAGAGGACTGTGCCTTTAGGAGGCCACCCTCGGTGGGGGAAATCTCTTCTTTAGGTCTGTCATTTTTTTTCTCTCTCCTTTTTGTCACACATGCTAGTCAGAAAGCTGGATTTTCTCTTTGGTAGTATTTTGAGAGGAAGAAAAAGGTCATTATTGGGAAAGAGTCTTATATGTGTGTGTGGTTTGAGTATTGAAGCCAGATCCCGCGAAGGCTGGGCAAGTTCTCTCCCACCTAAGCCACTCCCTAGGCCCTTTTGTTAGCTTTCATTTTTGAGACAAGATCTTTTACCTTTGTCAGGCTGGCCTTGAACTTGGATCCTCCTGCCCTGGCCATTCCCAGCTTGATTTTTTTAAGGGTTACTTACATCTTTTCCCTCTGTTTATGGGCTTCCCACCCATCTTTGTTTACCTTCTGCCTTTTGGGGAGTGCCAGCTTTCCGTTAGTCCTTATGGCTGACGGCAATGGAGCAAGTCCAGTCTCCCCATCATGGGTTAGAGGGCCCCCAATGGATATGAAAGGGAAATGTGCTCAGTCTCTGTAATGTGTAGTAGTTGGTGTTTTGGTTATTGTGACTGGGTCTTATTGTATAGTCTAGGTTGGCCTCAAACTTGAGATCATCCTGTCTTACCTCCCAAGCACTGTATTACAACCAGCAGCACCATTGTATCTGGCTTAAATGTGTGTTTATGGTTTTCTTTTTTTTTTTTTTTGTGCCAATCCTGGGGCTTGAACTCAGCCCCTGGATGCTGTCCCTGAGCTGTTTTGCTCAAGAGTAGCACTCTGCCACTTGAGCCACAGCTCCATTTCTGTCTTCTTGCTGGTCAAATGAAGATAAGAGTCTCAAAAGACTTTCCTGATAGGGATGGCTTTGAATCTCAATTCTCATATCTCAGCTTCCTATAAAGCTAGGATTACAGTGTGAACCACTGGTGTTTTGTTTTTCACAATGTCACACCTTTCCTCGCTCCAGTTTTTCCCTCCTGTCCCCACCCACAAGTTGTGTAGTTCATTTTCACGTGTGTGTTTTTAATTCAGCAGGATGTGCGAAGTTTCCATTCCAAATATTTCACAGAAGAGCTGAGGAGGATTTTTTTTGAGGACACCGACTCGGACACTGAGGACTTCGAAGGCTTTACGCAGAGTGAGCTGAGCACCAGCAGTACCTCAGAAGTCACGGTAATAACAGCAGCGTGAGACTGTGGGTCACAGAGTTATTGGTTGGTCCTGTTTCTGAGCAGTAGTTTTACTGGGTAAAAGTCTCTTCATCTACTCAGGAGGCTGAGACCTGATGATCACATGCTTCAGAGCCAGCTCAGGCAGGAAAGTCTGTGAGATTCTAATCTATACCTACTGACCAAAAAAGCTGGAGGTGGAGCTGTGGCTCAAATGGTAGAGTACTAACCTTGAGCCAGAAAGTTTAGAGTGCCCAGACCTTGAGTTTGAGCCCTTGGACTAGCACCAAAAAAACCCCCCAAAATCACTTAGAAAAAAGTTTGGCTTCTATTTATCGTCAAAACTAACCTTCAAGTATAAAAGTCACACCAGCAGGATTGATCCCTTGGCCACCATTCATTTCTCTCAGAGACAAGCAAGGTGACTTTTAGTTGTCTTGAGCCTCTGCAACCTTGGTTTAGAGTGTGGTATGGTGCTGGCTTTGAACTGCCTCAGTTCTCAGCCTCCTGAGTGGCTAGGATTACAGGTCACAGCTGCCAGGGCCCCGCTGATGTTTCTTCTTTAAAGGTCTTCGAGGCATCAGTAAATCTGTCCTGTCCTTTAAAAAAAAAAAAAAATTCCCCCTCAGGTGGGAGAATGTTATTGCTTCAGTCTCATTACTAAGAGATCTGTGTAAATAGTTTATATCCTCTTGGTTCAGGTCCTGTGTGTTTCAAATTTTATCCATTCTTGGCTCCCTATTTCAGTGGTATCTGGATACCTCTCTTTTCACAGCTTGATAAGGTGCTGTCACTCTTGTTTATCTTTACAAAGAATCAACTCTGATGTGTTAACAGTTTTTTAGTCTCCTTTTCATTGATTTCTACCCTGATTTTATTCTACTAATTATGAGTTTGGCTTGTTCTGTTTGTTGTTGTTGTTGTTTTTTTGTGCTGGTCCTGGGGCTTGAACTCGAGGTCTTGGCACTGTCCCTGAGCTTATTTTGCTCAAGGCTTGCACTCTACCACTTGATCCACAGCTCTACTTCCAGCTTGTAGGTGGCTAATTGGAGATAAGAGTCTCAGACTTTTCTGCCCAGGCTGGCTTTGAACTGTGATCCTCAGATCTCAAGCCTCCTGAGTAGCTAGGATTACAGATGTGAGTGACGGGCACACAAGGGTTCCTGTATTTTTTTTTCTTTTTTAAGAGCTTGAACTACATCATTTTTTCTTCTTAAAATCTGGTATTTTAATGTAGGCAGTCTTATCTATAAAGTTCCTCTTATCATTATATTCACTGTATCCCAGAGGTTCTGACAAGTTGTGTTTTCATTTTCACTTGTTTCTAGAAAAAGTTTCTAATTTTTTTGATTATACTAAGATTTGATCTCAGAGCCTTGTACTTGGGAAGCTTTTTTGTGTCTTTGTTGTTTGTAAGATAGGGTCATGCATTATTTGTTTTCTCTTTTTATCCCGGCTGCCTTACCTTGTAGTCTTCTTGTTGATGTCTTCCATGTAGTTGGGATGACAAGCTGGCATGCTCCATGCTCAGCTTATTGGATGAGATGTTGTCTCACTAACTGTATCCCTGTGTGAGCCACTGTGCCAGGCTTGACTGTAGAAATGTCAAATTCTCCTCACCTACCAATTTCTTCTATGATCTACTGATCATTCAGACTTTGTTTCCACTTGTTTTTATAGTTCGTATAGTTTCTCTTGCTCATAGTTTCCAGTTGTATAGGAAACCAAAAATGATTTATTTTTATATGTTAAGACTTGGTTTATCATCTTAAATGTCTGTTTTAGTGGAAGTTCTCTGGGTTGCTGAGAAGAAAACATTCCACAGCTATTGGGGGTGGAGGCTCATGTAGAGGTGTAAGTCCATTTGATGTATTATGGCACAGTTAACTCGGAAGTTTCTTTGTCTTTTTGTCTCAGCTGTTGACATGAGTTGGGTATTGAGATTTTCTACTATTATTGTATTTGGACATGCCTGTACCATTATGCTAGAGATATTTGTTTTCATAAAATTTCACTGCACCAACATTTGGTGTGGATATATTCCCAGTCCATCTCCTTATGACCTCTTCCCTTTATTAATACCAGGTGACCTTCTTCATCCCTTCTGATTAATTTTGGCTTGTAGTCTGCTTTGTCAAACACGAGGGGAGCATTCTTGCTTGTTTCAGATTCCATTTGCTTAGTATCATTTGCTTTCTACCCTTTTACTTCTCAAAATGTTTTTGCTAGTGAAGAGAATTACTTGGAGACAAGGCATAATCAGAGCTTATTCTATAATCCACTCCACCAGTACTTTGTCTTTTTATCAGAGAATTAAGTCATTTATCATATGTTTTGTGGTACTGTGAGAAAAGCTATCAAGGGAAGTTGCTTTCTTTCTGTCAATTTTGTGAAAATTCTTTTTCTGAAAAGTTCCTACTTTGGCCAAGTGGCTTGTCTCTTGTTGATTAAATTTTAGTTACATCCTAGTCTGCTTCTGTTAAGACATCCTATTGAAAGCTCATTAAATTTTAGCTACATCCTATTCCTGTTCCTGTCAAAACATCCTATCATAAGCTCATTAAGTTTTTATTTAAATCCTATTCCTTCTCCTATTATGACATTCTATTTTTGTTAATTAAGCTACATTCTATTAAAAAGTTTCTTTTTACCCTCCTCAAACTAGCCAGTTGTGAGCTGATTGTCAACCAAAGCTTGGTCCTTCTAGCAGAGGGGCAGGGCCTGTTGTACTGGGGATAAAAAGGGAGCAGCCCACCTGCTCCACATGCTTGCTTGCTTGGATTTCTACTGATAGCACCTCCTTTTACATAGCAGTAATTTTGCTTTGCTGAGACAATTCTTTGTTTTTGTGTCTTCCATTATTGACTGTTGTGTTTCTTGGAGTGCCTGTAACAGTACTAGAATTTGAATTGATGACCTCATGTGTGCTAGGCAGGGACTCTACCACTTGAGCAACACTCCAAGCCTCTTTTCCCTTCTCCTACCACTCTTCCCCACCCAGATAGGGTCACACTTTGGCCTGAGGCTACTCTTAGACCATAATCTCCCTATCTGCATCTACTTCCCCCATAACTAACACAATAGGTATATTCACATGTAGGTGACTTTATTTTTCCTTTTTTTTTTTGGTCCGGTAGTGGGGCCTGAACTCTGGGCCTGGGCGCTGTCCCTCAGCTCTTCAGCTCAAGGCTAGCGCTCTGCCACTTGAGCCACAGTGCCACTTCCGGCTTTTTTCTTTTTTTGCTTATATGGTGCTGAGGAATCGAACCCAGAGCCTCAGGCATGCAAGGCAAGCGCTCTACCTCTGAGCCATCTTCCCAGCCCCTAGGTGACTTTATTTTTAAGATAGAATGTTAAATTTTTTTTTCCCAGGCTGGCCTTGAACTGACAGTCCTCTGATGTCTGCCTCACATGTAGGTAGAATTACATATATCCTCAATTATGCTCAGCCTACATTTAGGGTTAATATTGAAAAATATATAGTTTCTCCCTTTGTCAGTTTAGTAGTTTGCTGGCTGAGTTAATAATGTTTGGTTCTCATTTGTTTATGTAGTCATCGAAGATGTATTATTTTTTGAGTTCTGCAGCTTGGCATATTTTTCTTCCTCTTCTGGGTACAGCATTTCTATATGTATTTTCTGCAGTACTGGCTTAGTGGTCATAATTGCTTTATTTTATGCTTATTGTAAAAGATCTTTGTTTCTCCTTCGATTTTTAAAGGATAACTTTGCTAGATAGAGTAGTTTTGGCTGACAGTTACTTTGTAAAATACATCAGTGCAGGCTCTCTCTTGGCCTTTAGAGTTTCTGCTAACAGATCAGCTATTGTGGAGTTTTCTCTTTGTTAGAAGCTTGCCTTCTTTTGCAGCTTTTTTGGTATTCTTTCTTTGCATTGCTCTCTTGGTTTCTTTTCTGGTCATGTTTATTTGGGTTCCAAATGTATCCTGTATGGATACACATTTCTTTCTCTGTATGTTTGGGCAGTTTTCTGCTATCATTAAATAGGTTCTCTGTGCTTTCAGCCTGTCACTTACCTATACCACAGATGGATAAGTTTGTCAGTTTATCTAGACATTTTCAGCATTTGTAGTCATGGTTACCTTTTCCCCCTTCATTAAAGCCATCTGAATGTCACAATTTCTTCACTTGTCTTTAGTCTCTGAGATTGTTTTTCTGCTTGTTCTACTGTATTGATGCTATTGATGAGTTTTGTTTATTGAGCTTTCATTTCCATATTTTTGTTTTTCAGAATCTTTGTTGGATTTTTTTTTTGGTCTAGGTTTTGAACTGAAGTTTTTTCTCTGTTTATCTGAGTCATCGTGGAGTTCATTGCTGTGTGTGTGCGTGTATGTACTGGTACTGAACTGAGGCCTGGGCGCTGTCCCTTAGCTTTTTTTGCTTCAGGCTGGTGTTCTACCACTAGAGCTTCCACTTCCAGCTTTGTGGTGGTTAGTTGGAGCTGACAGTCTTGGGGACTTTTATGCCTGGGTTGGTTTCAAATTGTGATTCTCAGATCTCAGCCTCTTGAGTAGCTAGGATTACAAGTGTGAGTTACCAGTACTCACCTCCTTGATCATTTTTGCAAATAGACATTAAAACTCTTCCGCATTTCAACCATTTCCTTATCTTTGGATTCAGTTATTGAACAAGTAAAGGTTTCTGGAGGCGTCATGTTGCCTTTTTCATATTTCTTATGTTTTTGTCTTTGTGTTTTGCTGTTGGAGAAATGTCTCTTCTGTTTTCCTGTGGGGTCATAACGAGCAGATGGGCTCAGTCTCTAACAAACCACTCACAACAGCACCCTCAAAACAAACCAGATAGGGAAAGAATGAAGACCAGGTTAAAGAGAAGGAGCACACCACTAACAGCAAGAGAAACAAAAGTAGCAAAAATAAGGTAGAACAAACTATGAAATGAAAAATGCCTAAAAGTAATAACAGAAGGAAATAAAGGAGAGGGTCAGGATTAAGGAGAGAAAGGAGTAAGGTTCAGTAAGAGTGAGGAAAAAAGGAAAAGATCAAGCGATTAAAAACATCTGACAACAAAGAAATATGTGAATACAATTAAATGAAAGTAGAAAGGAATAAAAATGTTTTAAAAAGGAAGTAATGTAGAAACAAGAGTAAATTATAATATGGAAGAGGGGAGAAGCAAGAACAAAAAAGCAAAACCAAAACCCGACTCAAAACCAAAAAGACCAAGAAGTAGTGAAGCTCCCTCCCAGCCCTCGAATACTGGAATTTGCCAGGTCTGTGGTAGAGGGAGCCCATATGCTGTGTCTGGAGTCCTTTGTCCATAATGATGGGCGTGGGCCAGGCAGGGAGTGGGTATCCTGTCTGTCAGGGATGTCTTCACTTTAGAAACTTCCCTTCTGTCCTTACTAGGAGCCACTGTTGCACCCCCTCCCCCATCAAGCTTTGTGGTTTGTGAGCTGGGCACATTCCCAGTCATCCCCAGAACCTTTGCTCCCCAGTTGGTACACCCTGGGTAGCACACCTCCAAGCTGGGGGATATCGCCAAGAGTGATGGAGAGTGGAGCTAGGAAACAGCACTGAGCTCCACACTGGTTGAGGAGAGACAGGAGAAGCTCCCGGCATGCTTCCTGTCAGTCCCAGGGCTTTTAGACCCTGTCCTGGGGTAAACTACTCTACTGGAGGGAGAAGGTTGTGGACATCAGTCATCTGCCAGTGCTGGGCTCAGCTCTCGATTTCTGTGATAGTTCACAGGCGATAGTGCTCGCTCCTCACTGCTGAGGGAGTTGTACTGCTGTGTTCTTCATAGCCTCAGATCTCTGCTGCTTCAGCTTTCCTCCCTCTGTACAAACGTGGCTGTTTTCCACCAGGCCCTGTGGCAATGTGTTCCCAGGCTCCCGGATTTATGACTGATGCTTGTTTTCAGGTTCTTGGAGTATCCCAGTCTCAAACAATAGTTGGTATCAGACGATGTAACGTTTGGAGATTCTGGGGTCAACAGATGCCTTTCTTCTCCAGTGCTGGCTTGCCATGTGGGAGTCACTGTCACCAACTCCCCACTGGAGCTAATGGTTTCTTACGCAGCTTGAGTTGCTGATCTCTTGTCACCCGGGGTGTGGGCTTCACCTGTCCTAATGCCCTTCTGTGTGTCTATGTCCACCCATCCCTGGAGCTTGGGTTGGACTGTTTCCCATTTTTCCCTGGACTGTCACTTTTTACGGTTTCCCTGTGCTTTTTAGCTGTCCTATGTCCAACTTTGTGATTCCCATCATTTACTCTGCTCTGTTATCTCAACTCCTACTCTGGAGTCACATGGTGGAAACTGCTAACCTGCCATCTGACTCCATAACAATGTATTCTTATTTCTCTACTTGGTAAGGTGCAGGTTGGCACACCAGGGCTGGCAGTCAGCCGCCTTTTCCCTCCCTCCCTCACAATGAGTCCAACTAGAATTTTGGTGAGGAAGCAGCCAAGTCTTCAGCTGGTTCCAGGCTGTTGCTTCTCTGCTCAGGGATGCCCCTTTCAGCACTCTGAACGTGAGTCCCAGGGTGAGTTTTCTCACGTGTGGTCCATGAAAGATGCCTAGGAGATGTGTCCTTGATGGCAGATACTGAAACCTGTCTGTCTTGTTTCTCAGAGTCCCTGATGAATCTCAAGCACTTCCGTTACCTCAATGATAGCACCCTGTCACAGCCCCCTAACAGTATACACTTATAAAACCAAGGCTTTCACATTGTACTATGTGGAGTTTAAAAAAAAATGTGGGTTAGCCGGGTGCTAGTGGCTCACACCTGTCTATAATCCTAGCTACTCAGGAGGCTGAGATCTGAGGATTGCAGTTCAAAGCTAGCCTGGGTAGGAGAGTCCTTGAGACTTTTTATCTCTATTTAACCTCCAGAAAGCCAGAAGTGGAGCTATATCTCAAGTGGTAGAATGTTATCCTTAAGCAAAAAAGTCCAGGGGAATCGCCCAGGCCCTGAGTTCAAGTTCCAAGACTGGCATGCACACACACCACACACATACATACACACACAAACACATATGCAAAATTGTGCGGTGTGACTTTCTTGTGCTGTCTTGACTGAATGGTACTCTGCAACAGCCTAGAGCGCTGTCTGGGTAGAGAGGGAGCCTGTCTCTAGACTGAGGGCACACTGGGCCTGAGGACATCTCCTACAGACCTCATTGGCAGGTCCTCTGCTTACTACATGGTCACTGGGTGAAGGTGGCTCTCCTGCCATGAGCTGTGTTTCTGCTGGTTGAGCTGATGTGCTGGGATTCATGCTTGTTTCTGGCTTGTCTGAAGATCACTCTCTTGTCATTCACGCGCTCTTGACTACTCTCTTTCCACTGGGCTTCGATGTGCCAGAAGCTTGCCCAATATGGAGGAACTCAGTGTTGTCAGGGTATTATTGCTCAATCCCACAGCAGCCTGTCAGTGGTCTGGACTGGTACATGGTTCAGTGCTTTGAGCTTTGAATTTACTAGCATGCTTTGTGGGTTTAAATAAAGATCTCAGGGATAAATAGTAATAAATACCAAGCAGGAAGCTTTTTACTACCTCTCTTCTTCCAAACAAAGCCAAAATGTGGTTTTGTTTTTTATTTTTTTGGTGCCACAGCACACTATTGAGCTCTATATTCCCCCAGCCTCCACAGTAGTTTTCAATGCATGTTGGTTTTGTTTTGGGGGTTTGGGGTTGTTGCTTTTTGCTTTCTGGCAGATCTATTAAAGACCACATGTTTTTCTTCTCTTCCTTTGGTAGCTCATGGCATCAGATTTGAGTGAGGAGGAGAAAGCATCTCAGGCTAGAGAGGAAGAGGATGAAGCCATCCCTACAAGAAGAAGGTCTCAAAGAAGCAGCCTTGGTCTTCGAGTGGCCTTCCAGTTTCCCACCAAGAAGTTGGCAAAAAAGTCAGACAAAAATGGCTCTTCTGAACTGTCGTTTCCAAGCTCACACTTACAGGACAGTAAAAATATCCTTGGAAGAAACAGAAACTGTAGAGCGGCACAGGAAAGGGATGATTCCACCTCGGAGTCGGAGGATGACTTGAGGGATGAGAGCCAGGAGAGCTCAGATGCCCTGCAGAAGAGGACCATGAACATCAAGGAAAACAAGGCCATGGTAAGGCCTGGGTGGGCTGTGTCTGCTGGGAGCGGGCAAGTCTGACAGCAGCTGAGAGGCTGATGAGCATCTCTGCCCCAGAAGCTGCTCTCAGGAAGGTGTCCTCCAAGGTTCCTGTTTCCCTTTTCTTGAACCCAAGGCAATTATTACACGATTAGCTCTGGTTTGGGAATAGAAAGACTCTAGGACCATTTCTAGCCCCTTACCAGGGAGTAGGAACTGAAGAAAATTACTTTATGTCAGGTTAAGCTAGAAATCAGCCATGATATTGGCCAGGGTGGGGGATGCAGGGAACTGGACAGACGCATTCTTCAGGCAGAAAGTAGCAAAGAGGAAATTCTCTCTTGGCTGTCCCTAAGCCTAGTTGCAAAGTAGGAAGGTGGTTTTTGTCTGGAAACTGCTTTCCTGTGAAGATACCATCTGAAGGATGGGGAAAAGTCCAGAAATTAAAGCAACCTCAGTGGCTTTAACTCACTTTTAAAAGAAGTTTTCATTAGAAAAAAATATAAGAAGGTGAAATCTTTAACTGTTTTTGTCTTTTTCTGTAAGTGGTCAATAACTAAAAATTTTAAAGAGTTTTACCACTCAGAATCACTTTCTTCATTTTGGGATTCTTTTTTAATATTTTCCTTGTAAACAAATGTAGTGTTACTGTATTTGGGATCATATATCTATGAGTTACTTAGGAAAACTCAAATGTCTACTTTGGGGTAATCTTTACCAATGTGTGGTTGGCTAAAAGAAAGTTTTGTTGTTGTTGTTGTTGTTGTGCTAATAGTGGGACTTGCTCTCTTACTTGCTCACAGCTGGCACACTCTATCACTTAAGCCATGCCTTCAGTTTGCTCTTTTGCTAGCTAACTGGAGATAGTCCTCTGATTTTGGTCTCCTGGGTAGCTAGGATTATATGAACAGTATCCATCTATATCCTTTCTAGTAAGAACTGTTTTTTTTTTTAGTGCTATACACATATAAATCTAACAGTTATCCAATATAATTAGAAAAGAATCCTAATTATATTTTCTGGTTGGCGTGTTGCTTGGTATGACTAGATATTCATTTCAAAATATCTTCAGAAATTATTTTTAAATTATGTTATGGGGAGTCAGATTTTTAGAGTTAAAACCATGAATTATAATCATCTAGTTAAGCCTTTTGCTTTTTTGGACACACTGAAAATTTGAGACCCAGGTATGTAAATTTGTCACTGCTAAATTTGGTGGCTGAGTCAGGATCTGAAACTCATGATCTTGGCCTTGGACATTCTAGAATTGTCTTTATTGTGTCCCGTTGTTTCTGTGGGATAAGGCACAAATACAAAGTTGGCTCAGATGAATGACGCCAGCTTTCTTGCTGCTGGAGAGAAAATCTTTTCCTTGTGAGGACTGCTAAGGTTTATGCAGAGTACCTGAGTAGGAAAACAAGGCTTGTGGCAAGGGTTGAGTGTGTAGACCTGACAGCCAATGATTGATGTGAGATCCTTTCTTTTGTTCTAACCCCAGCTTGCTCAGTTATTGGCAGAATTGAACTCAATGCCAGACTTGTTTCCAGTACGAACCCCAGCCTCAGCTTCTGTAAGTAGAACTCCCTCTAAGTACTCAAAGGGTCTGGTAACCAGTCCGTTATGAGCCCCGAGTTACGTGTGTCCATGTTCTTGGTTTCAGAAGAAGAAAACAACACGGCGGGCCTTCTCAGAAGGACAGATCACACGGCGTATGAACCCAACCCGGAGTGCACGACCCCCAGAGAAGTTTGCATTAGAAAACTTCACCCTCTCCACCACTAAATTTGCAGAAGAGTTTTATACTTTGAGAAGAAGGAAGACAATCAGTGGGGTATTTTCTCACTGAAATACATTTTCCTTGGCCTATATTCATTGATTGTCAAATGGGGACAGGCATGGTGGTTACAGGAGACCTGTAGCGTTGAGAACTTTTCTTAAGGTGTGATCATCATGTTCTGGATAGTACATTTTGAGATGATCCCTGGGCTTAGCTGAGGGTTATGTCTCAGTAGTAGAACCTTGCGCATGCATGCAGGAAACCCTAGGTTTGATTTCACAGAACCACAGAAACAAAGCTACAGGCACTAAAGGCCTGTAAACAGCTCCAGCCAGCTTTGACGTTCTGCAGGATGGAAAGTAGCAGATTTTCCCAGGCTAAGTGGATTCAGTAATGGGCCTTTTGTGTGCCATCAATCTGGAGGAAGATTCTGTGGAGCCTTCATACTGTAGGCTTGGCCTGTTATGTGGTTTGCTTCTAAGTCTCCATAGAATGAACAGAACCCCAGAGCCCAAGCCCCTCCTTTATAGCTGTGCCACTTCCACAAAAGAAAACTTGGTGTAGGACAAATGCCTACTTAGTGCCTCTGGCAACACTAAAGAGGGAAGCGGTCAGTGTAAATAGTGATGCTACGTCTCTTGAGAGGTTGAGATTGTTACACTATTTTAAACTGCCCAACATGTATCTAATTTAAACTGCCCAACATGTATCTAATTCCAAGTTTTGTTGTTCATTTTGCAGGGAAAATGCCAGAAGTACAGACAGCGCCGTCGCCTGTCTTCTTATCGTCCAGTGGAGGATATTACTGACGAGGACTTGGAAAACGTTGCCATAACCGTTCGGGATAAAATCTATGATAAAGTTCTGGTAAGAAAGATACCTTACGAGTAATCCCCATAATTGTGACTCAAGTGTGAGTCCAAGACATTGGTATTTGAAAGCCTGGATTGTGGATTGTGTTTAACCTGTGTTGGGGCTTTCATGTCTTCTCCCCAAATTTAGGATTAAGAGTTACAATAACCAGGAAGACAGTGCAGTGAACCTCCTCAGGAGAGAGGGCTCCCTGAGCATACCCATAGTCTGGGTGGGGGAAGGCAGGTAGGAGGAGAGTTTAGAGAAATGTGTGTGTATACAATTGTTATTATTGTATCTTACAATAGTGAAAAAAGTATATTGGAGGGCAATAGTCAAGAAAAAGGAGAATTTTCAGTTAGTAAGAAATGAGTTAAGATTTCTTCTAAATGATGGTTTAGAGGGAGGCTTTGTGGTTGTTTTCTTTTTCCTTGGAAAAATAACAAACAGCTCAAAGTATTGTTAAAATGTCTGTAGTTGAATTACCAACATTTTAAAGCCAGGAGGATTTACACTGAAGGCCTTCATGAAGGCTCCAGCCTCAGTCTGGAATGGATGGGGGCTTGTCATCACCCTGTCACCTGGGTGGGGTCCGTTCATCGCTGCTCCAGTTGCTCCTCATCACTCCTCAATCAGCCTGGAAATTTCATTCCTTTTTACCTTCCTGCTCAGCCTCATCTGCCCCAGTGTACTTCTCTGGCCCAGAACTAAAGGGCTTCCAGTGGAGGGCGCCATATTTTATCCTAGGCCACTGTGGTTCTTGGTAAGAGAGGTAGGGCTGCCTTGGGCGCTTGGTAATGTAGTAACGGTGTTCCCTGGTGCCCCAGGGTAACACCTGCCATCAGTGCCGGCAGAAGACCATTGACACTAAGACGGTGTGTCGGAACCAGGACTGCTGTGGTGTGCGAGGACAGTTCTGTGGGCCATGCCTGCGCAACCGCTACGGGGAGGACGTGCGAGAGGCCCTGCTAGACCCGGTAGGAGCAGCGTGTGTTCTGGGCATATGGGCTGATGAAGGGGATATGCAGGTGGGTGACCCATACCACAGAGTGCTGCTGCACGTTCCCCTCCTCCATCTTCCACTCTGAGGAAGTGACAAATGGCACTTCCTTCTGCGAAGAGGATATGCTCACTATGCTCACTGACAGGGTGGGAGAAAAGTTTGGATTTACTGGATGCTCCAGGGTCTGTGTTCTCATCCTCTTCTGTAGTAGTTATATACAGGGTGGGGTATAGGGCAGGGTCCATGTTCTGTCCCCAGTTTACGGACATCCAGTCGATGGTAAGTGATTTAACAGTGCACACAGGTAGCAGAGCTGGAATCTATACCTCCATCATTAGCAAATCTTGAGCTTCTAGAACCATAGAGGAGGATACTGCAAGTGTCTAAAAACTTGAAACTCTCCATAGTTTCTTAACAAGGCTCTGGAACTAATCCTATACAGCTGATGACCTTGTCTAAAAAAGACACTTCTGTTTTTTTGTGTGACATAAGGTGGTCAGCTTTGCATTTGAGAAGGAAGGTCACTGGTACATGGACTAACTATACCCTTGTAGGCTGAA
Organism: Dipodomys merriami; assembly: GCF_024711535.1. Lineage (NCBI taxonomy): Eukaryota > Metazoa > Chordata > Mammalia > Rodentia > Heteromyidae > Dipodomys > Dipodomys merriami. The sequence continues at coordinate 13,983,746 of NW_027206068.1, forward strand.
GGTCCCCTGTAGCACAGTCTGGAAGGGCTATATAACTAAAACTGGAGGAGAGGGAGAGCCAGGCTTGATTAGAATCCATGGTCTGGCGAGAGACTGTGGCAGAAATGCGCACCCTCATTTTTCATGTAGGATTGGATGTGCCCTCCCTGCCGGGGGATCTGCAACTGTAGTTACTGTCGGAGGCGCGACGGCCGCTGTGCCACAGGGATCCTCATTCATCTGGCTAAGTTCTATGGTTATAATAATGTTAAAGAATATCTGGAAAGGTAAGTCTCTAACAACGTAAAACTAGAGGTTTGTGACTCCTGGAGTCCACTGTGGGGTCACTACTGTTCTTGATTTATAGAAACCCCCTTGAAATCATCCATTGGTGAAGCTCAGGCCTGTTTATTTCCCAAAGAGCGAATTCTTCCTTTGCTAGATTTTCAACTCCCTACTGCCTTGAACCAAAAATTTCCCTTTATGGTAAAAAGGAACTGGAGGGAATAGACAATGCAGGCTGAGACTGTAAGCACTGCCAGGCAGTCATAACAATAATGAGCAGAGAGAACGGGCAGGGCAGTAAAGTCACTTCTGTGATGAATTCTGAAGTCATGGAATGAGTGATGCCTGGAAGGAGCTCTGCCATGGTCTTTGTACTTCATTTACAACTATACTACATGGCAGAGTGGAGAAGTTGTCCTGAGGGCAGACTGTGGGTTTGAAAAGGAGAAAGAGTCAGGAGACTGGGGTGTATATTCTGAAGATGGAGTTCTCAAAGCTCTCTAGCCTTGAGAATGCTGCTTTGTGATGGCCTCTGTGTGATTACCTACTAAAAACACTTCTCATCTTTCCCCAGCTTACAAAAGCAGCTGGTAGAAGACAATTGAGAGGAAAAGAGAATCAGTCAACTCACCAGAGTACTCCAAGAATGCATATCGTTGATGCCTAAGATTCCTTACACTTGTGTTTTTATACAGAAGGTTATTTTGGAGATTTTTACTGTTCCTAAATACTATCTTTAAAAAAAATGTTTATATGCTTAAAAAGATTTCTCAGGAAAATAGAAGAGGAATCTATATATATATACATGCTGTACAGACCTGCGTTGCCATATCTGTCAGTGACTCAAAAGCACAATTTAAATGGGGTGGAGTTAAAAGTCCAGGTAAGTTTACAGAGGAAATCTGCATAAACAGTTTTTACCTTTGGCACTGTGTAATTCTCTCATTCCCCCAGCCATTTTAACAGGCTTCATTACTTTTGGTTTGCCTTATTCTGAATGACTGAGCTCAAACCACAGTTTATCTTGCTGTGAGCCATTGGGAATTTATCCTGAATGTTCCCCTAAATTACAAAGTGCAATTAACCACAGAATGTGAGAGTTACTGTTAGAACTTACCAGAAGTGGACTGTCAAGGTACAGACACTGGAGGGCTCAGAGTGCCTGCTGCTTTTAAAAGATTTTAAGGGTTAATTTAAAAAGATGCATAGCATATACGAACTAGTTCCCTTCCCCCACTCCCACAGTTGTATTGCTCTTGAGGTTATGAGTATGTTCAGTGGAATCTTGGTGAAAATGTAAGACACTGTACTGCTTTAAGTCATGGCATGTCGGAGAGTTATTAGGGAAAGCTAAGAATGAGCACAAATAGGGCCAGGTTTCTAAGAGTTTTCTCTATATTTGCTACTCTTTCAACTTCTTAAGGATGATGTCACAGAAACAAAAAGAATGCACATGTAAATTGCTAGAAAAAAAAAAAGTTCCATAAGCTGGAATGTTTTATACCTTTCAGTAGAATAGAATCAGGTGCATGGGAGCCGGGAGGCCCACAATGCCCCATCCTTACTGTACCCAGCAGAGGCAGGAGGAACGCAAGGCCCAGCAACCAAAGCCATCTCATGCTTCAAGCAACAGAGCCACGCCTGCCAGCACCCATTTAGCAGCCTTCTCTTTGCTCTTCAGTCTGAAAGTCCAGACGTAGGTTGAGCCTCTCATTTTGGTTTTATACACAGGGCATTCGTAGGTTTGTCTGGTTTCTTGTCTGTCCATGGGTATGGCTTTGGCAAAGATGACTGGCATTGTCGACCTCAACTCCTTGAGGCGGGCTTCAACAATGGATCCTGCCTGGGTGTCCCATCTGGCACCTGGGGTGAAATTGCAAGGCATGTTGGTACTGATGTTTTAATTGTTGGGTTCAATAAATGTACCAGTTTTGTCATGTCTTTACCTGGCAGTGGTGTCTTGACCTAGCTGACCATGACTAGGTTGGAGAGAGATTAACTTGCTGCTCCTATGCATAGATATTATTCCTTGACTAAAAACACTTTAATGAAAATAGATTCTATACAAATTCAGACACTATTTTACCAAGAAGGCCAAGACCTGTCTGGGCAGACAAATATCCGAGATTTGTATTTCTAATTAACTAGCTGGGAGTAGAGGTGTGACTCCAGGGGGAATGCTAGCCATGGGCAAAAGAGTCAGAGTTTAAAGCACTGAGTTCAAGCCCTACCACACACACAAAATATCTCCAATTCTGTCTTATTAGACCATTCCAATAAGAGATAATCTCTTACACAGACTTTTAAAGTACAAAAGGTGTTCTTGGCAAAGACTAGATGTCCTAAAGAATCAATGAATAGCCAAATAAATTTGGAATATTTTGCATTCTCAAGTCCACTCTGAGAGTTAGGATAACATTCTTCTCCACCTTCAAGAAGTTTGGTGGAAAATATTAGAGCAAATGTAGTGATAGTATTTTTTTTTTTTAAGTAGAGAACAAATCTTGGATTGGTTGGGAAATCAGAATAGGTCTTGAGGTATCCCAGGGCATTAATGGATTCTCCATCTGTAGTATGGAAGAATCACTCAAATTACCTCAGAATCTGGCTCACATGAACCCACATCTTGTGTGTAAGTTGCTCAAGGGAAAAAGCAAAAGCAAGAGAACCCCTGTGGTAAGGTGAGTGGATTCTGAGGAGCAGGCCTCGCCACCAGAGGTGTCCCCTGTGTGCCCGGAGGTGTCTCACCTTCCATGAGGAGCCCGTGGAGGTATGCGCCTTCCCTTGGAGGGTGACTATAATCTTCCTTCGTTTTTTTGGTCACATCAATGGTCAGGCACATTCTGTCCAGTGGCCACTCATTTTTTCGAGCCATGGTCTGCATGATCGCTTTGGGAGGGAAATGAAGACTTGAAAAAGCTGTATGTATATACACATTCCCATCAGCTGCAGTGCCGCCTGCAAGACCATCTGAGCTTTCAGTCCAAGCGTACCGAACAGTAATAGCCAGTTGTCTGTAGTTCTTATAGTACCGGCAAAGTGACAGGCTGTGAGGCCCTCCACCTAGTGCACCTCACCCCTGCACCGTTTTCTGTCTTTTACACCCATCCCTGCTTCCCTCTCAGTAGAGGCGGCTGCCTGAGGACTGGCAAGCAGGGCAGAGACACAAAAGTATCACAGAAAGAACAAGGCTGGATTCCCATCAGTAGTCAGGCTTCAACTTCACCTGTTAAGAAGGACTGAGGGTTGAAGAAGCCGGAAAGCCACATGACAGCTGGGAGGGCAAGGTCTTGTGTCCAGGTGTCAAGTTCTCGGCAGCGTAAGAGGAGGTCATTAAACCTGGTTAACCCAAGGTGGGAAGAAATAAACATGGTTTTAGTGAAATGGATATCTTACAGTAAGACCGGGTTGGGTTTGTAGGGAAGTACAGCCCTGATAACTGATGACGTGCTTATCTGGTGATTTGTGGGCCATTGTCTCTTTAAGGACTAGCTTGTTCGCTGTGGCTGTTTTGTACCTGCAGTGTGTATAGCTGTTAACCATCAGGACAGGACACACTGGGGACACAGTGGGAAAACTACCCAGTTATTTTATTTCCATTCTGCTGCTTTGTGGTGAGTGTGCCTAGGTCATCTCTATATGAATTGGGCTAACAGTTGAGGTCAGGAAGCTGTGAGCATTCCTGAGGATGTGGGAAGGAAGCTGTGATGGTCCTTTGAGAGACCAGGTAGAGGGAATGCAGTATGGGAGCGAACTTCTCTTGTGATAATCACTCAAAAGGGGAAGGGAAAAGGTCCTAAGGAGAGTCATCTGCCATCCATGCTCGGCTCTGAGAAACGTGTTCTTTCATCTAGTTCTCACAAATGGGTAAAGTATAAAGTACCAATTTACAAGGAAGCTGGCTCCTGGAGGCCAAGGAAAAGAGGAGGCTCTGGTAAAATTTGCGAACAGGAGAAATCTTGAAGCCTAGGCTTAAGGGCTGCTAAGAGGACAGGGTAGATAGAGCAGATGGTTAGATACCAACTGACATTAGGCTACTGCTGAGGTTTCCTGAGACCTTTGGTTTAGTTGCAAAGGAACTGGTGAACAAGGGACCCCTCACTCCATATCAGATCTTTTACCCAAGGCTATGAAAAAGATAAATGAGAATATTCACCTTCAAGATTGGGGGCACCGAGGGAACATTTCTACTAGCTTACAACATAGACCTGTACTCTGGCTGGCATTATATTCTTCCAAATAGCTGATTTCGAAAAGTACCTCAGGATAAAACGGAACAGAGGATGCTCTACACAAAGATAACAAACACCAAAAGCTAAGAACAGGATTTCAACAAGGGTGGGAAAACATCTCACACCAGAGAGAGCCACTGCAGCTAGATATCCTGAAATAATAAAAAAGGAAGTCACTGATATATAAGGTTAAGAATTGAGGAAATTAAGTTGAAAGATCTCAGGAAAAGGTAATTAAGTGAAAACAAAAAAAACTATAAAAATTAGTTGATAGTAGTAAATTTTGAGTTTTCCAAAGTCAAATTTGAATCTCTATAACCATTGGACATATCACAGATCTGTTTTTTAATATGGACTATAAAGGTAACTTCCCTTGATAGCCAAGGAAAACCATCCATTTATAAAGGGAGGAAAGTATGCAAATTTGGACAGCAAAGTTTGACAGTATGGAGCAATGCTGGCTGAGTCCAACTATGTGAATTTGGTTTTAAAACCAGCCAAAGTGTTCAGGTGTAAAGATGGCAGACTATATGGCATTAAACACTACTAGAAAATCCAACAAACAGGTTTCTAACGGGATATGAAGAAAAAGATGAATCTTAGGAAGAGAAAAAAGAAATCAAGGAAGAAAATCTGGAGGCAGAAACTAAAGATAACCAGCAACTGACAAGTAGCACAGCAAACACACAGCTTACAGCTAAGAATTCAGACAGATGAACAGATCCACCAAGAACATGGAAAGGCTGTATTTAGAGCAACATACTTCGAAATGGATCTTCAAATCTGTAACATCACATAGGTCCAAGTGGGATATTCCTCTGAAGGAATTCACACAAGTACAGTAGCAGACTCCAAGAACAAGGTTATAAAGAAATGTGAAGGAATGATAGGTACATTTCAGAACACATTTCATCTACCACCAGCGTTTGAAATCTAGAATTGGAGCACCAGACAATCTAGAGGATATCAAGTCCTACATCCCTGAATCCCACATAGGAGCTAACAATGGGGTGAGTGCATGTGTGAGAATATGGAAGGACATGCAGGGGTGGGTGCCCCACCCCTTCAGCTCTACTATATAGTATATGTTATGGTAAAAAGAAAGCCTGGAACAAGATATGCAAAGCAAGGCTGAGCAGAGTGGATACATTGTTAAAGCAAAATAATACATCCACAATATTTTTTGTTTATAGTCAATAATATTTCCAGTAACAAGTAATTGAGAGGCAGAATTTGCTCTGTCCCTGACTTTGAATGTGTTTTTTTTGTTTGTTTGTTTTTTGCTTTAGAAGCAACATACCAGGGAAGGAAACTCAAATAAAATTGGCGTATGAGGTATAATTCCAAGAGCAAGAAACAGGCAGAGTTTGAATCTTGCTCTATTGATTATTTTCCCACCTCAGAAGCAATGTACCCAGGAAACTTAAATGAAATTGGAGTTTGCGTAGCTATGGGCTGAGCATATCTTTGGGGTTTTTACAAGACCTAACATAGAGTGGCTAATTCTGCACTCGCGGTAATGATGGGGGCAGCAAAGTTGGGTAGCTTACCACTGTGCAAGGCTATATGTAGATGGGTAAGCCAGTTTGCTCCAAGTGTCTGGAACCCTGTTGTAACTCAGCGCGGACTGCAGGGCTTCCACATCGGGAGATAATGTCAGCTCCCCCTTGCATGGAGAAAAAGGGTCTTGTAGTACCTTTCGATGTTGGTGATGCCCCCCTCTAATTCCACTCTAAATTTACCTTCAAGCCGAGGTCTAACTGTTGAAGTGACACATGGATTTCACGAATGAGAATATTCATTCTTTCACATTCTTGGAAGCAAACGAGAACATACGGGCTTCTGTTTGAATTTTTTTGCATTATCTCTGCCATGTTGAATTCTTCTGGAATTTTCTCCAAAATGTCATCCAAGATATTCTTAACCTTAAATCATTAACACACACACAGATTTCTCTTTCATTTTTGCACATAGTGACTATACACTATACTCTTTGAGATTATATAAACTGTAACACTCAAAGATGCCTGCACATGCATTTGAAAGACACCTACTGCTCTCAAGAGGTATGAATGCCAGCCATCTCTCCTGTTAGCCCATAGTATAGTTTGGGAGGGTCACTGTTTATTTGCAGTTTATTTACTTACTGTTATAGCGCTTTAAGGTGTTACAAGAGTTGTTACTAACAACATGTCATTTGCACATAAATCAATGACCAGAGCAAGTGAGAGTATCATCACTTGTGTACTATATTCTGCTAAGTGAAAAAAAAATTGAGAAATGCCATGAATCAAAGAGGCCTTTTAAGAATGAGCTAATGCTGGTACCTGATATTGTTTTTCCAACCAGCTACCCTGAAATTCCTAGAGCAATTTAGATCACTACTATGACCATTGCCAACAAGAAATGACAGGTTTATGTTAGAAGATAATAGGTACATAGTACTCAAGTTTGCATATTTTGTTGCTATAGCTTCACTAAACTGGAAAAGCCTATGGATGTCCAGAAAGGACAAATGATCGACAAACACAACCTGAAGTGGGCATGGTAGCACTCTCATTATCTCAGCTCTTGGGATGCTGAGGCATGAGGATTTGAAGTTTGAGGCCAGCCTGGTCTACATAACAGCCAAAAAAGAACAGAAAACAGTATAGCCATAGGCCGCTGAGTTCCCTCTTCTTGTTTTATCAGATTACTGCTAGTACTCCTGACATTGTGTTTGCAAACTGTAGCATTCTGGTGGGGAATTAGCATGTCTTGAAACCTTAGTCCCATTTATAATAGTGGTAGACAATGTGAAAGGCAATGCAGTAGTTGGGTAACTAACTTTGAAGTCAGCCAGGATTTGTTTTCCTTCACTGATTTTTTCTAGCTGTCTGGCCTTATCTCTGAAACACATCCTGGTATACCTCAGGTCTTGCAGATTCAGTGGCATTCCTGTAAAGTCCTATTACCTTATATGTAGTTAACACCTGTTGCCTTGGTTACTTACAATCTACTTGGCTGGAAGGGTATTTAGGCATCTTTGCTTTTTCTCTTTCTGCCTTTCCTTGCTCAATGTCCAGCTTGCTTATTATTGTAAAGAGAAATGTGCAAAACCAGACTGAAATGTCCACCATCCACCTCTGCTTCTATTTCAAGAAATCATTGGAAAAGTTCAGGAAATAATTTGGCTAGCTCCTGGGACTGCAGTATAATTAGATCTAATGTTTAGCAAGCTCTATTTGAACAGCCTGAATCTTTGCCAATCAAATCCTGATTAATAATTTTGAGTGCAGTAAGGCCTAATTTATTTGGAGAAAATCAGATATTCAGACTTAATTACTGAGAAACAAGATTTTAATCTAATAGTTAAAAAAAATCATTTATCATTCCTATCATTCAAGAGCACTAAAATCTTCCAAAAAATAAAAATGCCAGTCTCCCAAGGTAATGTACAAAAGGCACCACAATAAAATGCAGAACCAAAACCATTTTGGGAGATGGAAAGCCAAGCCATATATTTGCAATTCATTTATCCAACCAAGGATGCATACCTTGAATACTTGTTACAAATCCATAAGAAAATGATTGACAACTCAACTAAAAATAGAGCAAGCAGGCTAGGCACCAGTGGTTCATGGCTGTAATCTTACCTACTTCATAGGCTAGAACCTTGGGGATTGTGGTTCAAAGCCATCCTAGGTAGTAAAGTCCTCAAGATCCCATCTCTAATTTATCAGCAAAGTGCCAGTCTGTAATATGGCTGAAGTGGTAGAGCACCAGCCAAATGGTGCAAGAAAGCCAAATGACAGTATGAAGCCTGAGTTCAAGCCTTGGTAGATACACAACACAGGAGAAAGTATCCAGTGAGACTATCCAGTGCCATGTGCATATGAAAATGGTCAGTACTATTCCTCAGCAGGGCTGCAGATTTAAACCTGTTAAGAAATCTCAGTCCTAAGGAAACCTCAAGGAAGTAGGGCAATCCAAACTGTCCTGTGTTAGTGAGAGTAGAGTTTATACAACTACTTGAAGTTGGGCAGCCCTGTGAAACAGGGCACCAGGTAAGCTGCCAATCCCACTTCAGTGTTTAGAAAAATGACTCTTTGCAGCCTTTGGGAATTGACATTTGTGATAAAGGACAATATGGTTGTGAGCGTCTTAGAAAAGTTTAAAAAATTAAGACATGGTTATATAGAAAGCCCCATGTCCGCCAAAAAAAGAAAGAAAGAAAGAAAAAAAAGATTAGCGCACTTCAATGTTTATCTAGTTTAGACCTCAGTTTAAAAACAGAAAGACGGGGCTGGGAAGGTGGCTCAGTGGTAGAACGCTTGCCTTGCATGCATGAGGCCCTGGGTTCGATTCCTCAGCACCATATAAGCAAAAAGAAAAAAGCTGGAAGTGGAGCTGTGGCTCAAGTGGTAGAGCACTAGCCTTGAGCTGAAGAGTTGAGGGACAGCGCCCAGGCCCAGAGTTCAGGCCCCACGACCGGACCCAAAAAAAAAAAAACAAACCCAGAAAGACCCTCTACCTTTTCTTCTGTAGACTGCCCCATTTCCTCACTGTTGACTGAATTCCTGGGCTGCATCTCCAGCAAAGTCCTAAAGAGCATGTTGGAGGTCACTGTCAGGAACTCTATTTCAGCATTGGGATGGAGGCCGTACAGTGCGGGACTTTCAGGAGGCAGCATCTCTTCTATGTACTGGTGGTAGCCTGCATAGTCTAGGTAGGGTGGGGCTGCAAATCCTGGTGCGAGCATGAGTTCATCTTCAATCTTCAATCAGAAGGAAATGTCAGTTAGTCCACAGCTTGGTGATCAGTACTCAGTTGCTTGGTGCAAGACAGGCTGCAAAACTGAGCTTTACTGTACCCATCTACTTCATTAAGGCTGTCCATATCAAGGGCCACTTAGAAGAAAGGCAGTAATTAGCTCCAGTATCAAATCTTCTACACATTAGAAGATAGATCTTCAACATGTAACCAAAGAGTTCATGGACCTGAATTTCTTCCCTAAAGGGGGACAAATGCTTATAATTTTCAAACCAACAGTATAATCTCAGATCCCCCTCTGCATTCCCATTGCTCTCATTTTTCCAGTCTATTGTACCACAAGCCTCTGCATGAAGGAATGTTATTTTTTGATGTATCATTTAGTATAGTTGTTTTCTTGCTAGATTTTCTAAGGTTTAAGAAAGTGAGATGTATCTTTTACTGTACATGGTGTACCATGTCTCATCACTATCAACTAGGGGCAGTGACCTTTCCCTACTTGGTAGTATGTACTGATCACCTGGCATGCCATAACACATCTTGGAAGTATAAAAGCTTCTTAGGACCTAGTTCTTAGGCAGCTCACAGCAAAGGAGATAAAATAAGGGTGTTTCCACATACTTGGCCATGTCTCAGTAATGGTTCCCTCATTTTTTTTTTTTTTTGCCAGTCCTAGGGCTTGAACTCAGGGCCTGGGTGCTAACCTCGAACTTCTTGTGCTCAAGGCTAGCACTCTACCACTTGAGCTGTATTTCTTGTTTTTGTTTTTTTGTAATTTATTGAAGAGTCTTGTGGACTTTTCTGCCTATCTGGCTTCGAACCATGATAATCAGATCTCAGCCTTCTGAGTAGGATTGCAGGCATGAGCCATCATCCTGAGTCATCATCCCTCCTCAAACATGCAGTCCAGGATTGCCTTGCAAGCCTTTGATTTTAACATAGCTACTCAGTGGCTGTCTGTGAATTTCAAAGAACATTGATATTTGAGTTAGCATTTCTACTTCTTTTTTGGGGGTTCCGGTTGTGGGGCCTGACCTCTGGGCCTGGGTGCTGTCCCTCAGCTCTTCAGCTCAAGGCTAGCGCTCTACCACTTGAGCCCACAGCGCCACTTCCGGCTTTTTTTCCTTTTTGCTTATGTGGTGCTGAGGAATTGAACCCAGGGCCTCAGGCATGCAAGGCAAGCGCTCTACCACAGAGCCACCTTCCCAGCCCTAGCATTTCTACTTCGATAGCAGGAGTATTTTCAAGTTTCAAAGGTTCTGATCCTTTGTATTGCCAGAAATAAGTCTTGACCCAATGAATTTGGAAGGACTTAATGCAATACTCCTGGGCTTGGTTCTATTCATTATTCACATGCTCATCACTTCATTATTCACATCCTGATCACTGATCAGTATTTCAATGTCAGTGGACTCAGAAATGTCCTACTGTAAAACTTACTTCTATGCCAACAACTAACGTTTGAAAAAAAAATTGGCTGATAGAGACTTGCATTCCCTCTTAAGAAAATAGTAAAGTTTTCAACCCATTCACAGACATGAATCCTGAATGATCCTCCTATCAACACAGTGGCCAGATGGCCAAAAAATCTATGGGAGAATTAAACTTAGCATTATTAGTCTCTAGAAGGTAAATTAGCCAGAATAAAAACATGAGCAAAATTGTGAATAGCAAACTCAAAATTATAAGCATACCCAAATGCAACTTTGTCCTCTTCAAATAAGAACTTGTCTTTCTCTGTTAGTGCTCAGTAAGTAAGTGAAAGAACTTTTAAAAGCTGCAAATAGTCAGGTGCTGGTAGCTCATGCCTGTAATCCAAGCAACTGAGGAGGTTGAGATCTGTGGATCATGGTTCAAAGCCAGATTAGGCATGCAAGTCTATGAGTCATCTCCAATTGACTATTCAAAAAGCCAGAAGTAGAGCTATGGCTCAAGTAGTAGAACACTAACTAGCCTTGTGCAAAAGAGTTCAGGACTGCCTAGGGCTTGAGTTCAAGTCCCAGGACACACAGGCACACGCGTGCGTGTGCACACACACGCACACACACACACACACACACACTCTGCAGCTAATTGATCCTGCAAAGAGATGAAGGAACTATCCAAAACTTGAGCTGCTTGGAAGTTAAAATGCCTACTGCTGTTTGAGTGTATCCTTAGTAATGCCGAGTGGAGTGTAACTGTCTTGTGCCCTCTGGAAAGAAACGGGCTGTTTACAAGTGTGAAGTGGGCTTCTATGTGTTGGGTGATAAGCCAAGTAAAAGAAAACAGCAAACTCAGATTGGGTCTAAGACTTAACAGGCAGGCAGATCTGGTTTACTTCCCATTCTTAGTGGTTCTATGGCTTTAAGAAATAACTTTTTATCAGCAAAGGTTATGACTAAATAGTTATGAGTATATATTTCAGAATAACTGAAAACTGCCAGGTTCTGAGCAGGTTTTTACAAATATCAATTTGGATCTCCTGCCCTTGGGGGCGCAGATATGGTTATTTTAAGTAGATCTTGTTTTTCTGGAAGAACAAAATCTGAGAAATGTCTTATTGTAAATTCCTACTTTAGTGTAAAACAACTGGAGTTTGGAAATAGAGACGTGTGCACTAGATACTCTATGCTACCAAGATAGTTGCTAGTATATGATGATGCCTATATGCTACTTTTTGGGAAATAAGATAACCTGATACCTTATTTCTTGAAAGTAATTTTCATGGTATTAGTTAGCACTTCCAAGTACATGTGTCAGGTGAGAGAATGCTTATGTCTTTACCTTTCTCCAAAGATTCTTTAAGGCACATTGCCATTGGAAAACTCTTCTGAGTGCAAACTCTAAGCAGCTCATCCTTCCTTACAAAAAGATACAACTAAACTGGGTGCTAGTAGCTCACACTTGAAATTTTAGCTACTCGGGAGGCTGAGATTTGAGAATCATGATTCAAAGTCAGCCTAGGCAGGAAAATTTGTGAGGTTCCAATTAACCAGCAAAAGCTAGAAGTGGAACTGTGGTTCAGGTGGTAGAGCACCAGCCTTGAGCTAAAAAGCTAAGATCAGTGCCCAGGTCTTGAGCTCAAGTCCCAGTATTAGCATAAAACAAAAACCCCACAAAACCACCTTGATATTACTGAAAACATAAAAATGATGAAAATGTTTTAATGAAAACATTAAAAAAAATACAAGAACACAACTTAATTACCAACTAATGAGTTGTCTTTTGATCATGTCCAGGGCAGCCAATAATAATTTGCTAATATAGGAAAGACATAAGGGGCAAAAAGATTTCCGAAACATGCTGAAGTATTAGATTGCTTTGTTATAATATAGACAGCATAAGCAAGAAACATTTGCTAGAAAATAAAATAAGTAGATCTGCAGCTTTTGACATTGAGTCAGTCTATTAATTTCCCTTGATGAGATGAGGACGCCAGCTTGCAAATAAAGCATTTTGACCCTGAAAAATCTCACCTGATCTGTACAGGAGGTCAGGTACCTACATTTCTAAAGGGCTTACACACACCATTGAAGCCATTCAGGTTTCAGCCACCTATATTCATCTTACAGTTATTTGAATGGGAGTTGAGACTTGTGAAGGTTAATGGACTGTCTGATTTGGCTCCAATAATTCTCCTGGCAGCCACAGGCCAGAGCCAAAGCCGGGGGAGGGAGGGAAGGGCATCTGCAGGAGCTTCCGACTCTGCCCCCTGAACACCATCATCCAGAGAAGTCAGCCTCTGTAAAAGTTGAACCTTAGCACTGTTTATCTTTTCTGTCTCCATGGTAACTTGCTCCTAGATCTCTACTGAGGAGTAACCTCCAATTGTGTTAAATTACAAGTATCTTTCTGACACATGAAGTATGGCTCATTAGTACTAAGGATGACCAGGACACTCACAATCACAAGAAATGACAAAAAAAAAAATGGTCACAGAGCAGTAAAGTCTATTTTCTTCTGCACTATCTTCTAATGCATGATTATATTATTTCTCAAAATGGGATGAGAGTAGGTGGTCAAATCTAAATAGTGAGTCTGACTGAGATGACATTTTCAAAGAAATGGTAATAAGCAAGGTTGCTCAAATGATAAAAGCAAAAACCCCTAAAAGAATCCTCAACATTGCTATAAACATTGTTTTTCCCAGCTGGGAACAGAAATATTATGGGGGTATTGGATACTGCTATGGTTTAGAAATGTCCTTCAAAAGCTTAAGGTTTAAGCCAGGCACTGGTGGCTCACACCTGTAATGCTAGCTATTTAGGAGGCTGAGATCTGAGAATTGCAGTTCAAAGCCAACCAGGGCAGGAAAGTCCGTGAGACTCCTATCTCCAATAAACCACCAGAAAACTGGAAGTGGTGCTGTGGCTCAAGTGGTAGAGCGCTTGCCTTGAGCTGAAGAGTTGAGGGACAGTGCCCAGGCCCATAGTTCAAGCCCCAAGACCCTGGGGTAGGGGAGGGGTAGCTTAAGGATTAGTCAATAGCCTGTAGTTAGCTCTTAGGAGAAGGTAGACGTTTTAAGAGGTGGGGCCTAGTAGGAAGAAGTTAGGTTACTGGGACCCTAGCCCTATTTTTTTGTTGTATTTTTCATACCTGGCATAAAGCAATAAATAAGCCACGTCTACTACGCATTCCCACCATGATGTACTGTGCTACCACAGGCCCAAAGGCAATGGGACTAGCCAACCCTGGATGGAAGCCCCTGAAGCAATTAACTAAAATAAAGTTTTCTTCAAGTGTCTCTGGTATTTTGTCACTGTGACAGGATGCTCGCACAGGTGCCTTGAAGTTTCTAAAGAATAATCAAGAAATAGCCTTGAATCAAAACACCCATTTGTGGGTCAGTAAGCATGAGGAAGACTTATCACCCTAAGCTACTTCAGTATGAGAAATGAGACCTAAGTTAATTTTACTAGAAATAGCCCAATATGCAAATGGTTTCTACAGACAATGGGAGAATTCAACAAGAAATGGGAAAGCACAGTGATAAAATCTCTACACTCCCTCCTCACAGGTGGAGGAAGAACCAAGTCTCAGAGAACAAAAATTTTCTTAAAAATCATAACCATGCTGGGTGCCAGTGGCTCACGTCTATAATCCTAGCTCCTCAGGAGGTTAAGATCTGAAGAGCATACTTTGAAACCAGCCAGGGCAGGAAAGTCCATAATACTATCTCCAGTTAACAAGCAAAAGGCCTGAAGTGGAGCTGTGGCTCAAGTGGTAGAGTTCTGGCTTTGAGAGAAAATGCTAAGGGATAGCACGTAGGCCCTGAGTTGAAGCTGCAGTACCAGCACACGTGGAGATATGGTGTTCAGTGTGATGTTCTGATGTGTATATAGATAGATTTAGATTTAATCAAGCTAAAAAGTCCACCATATCAGTGCTTCCATCATATCTTGAGCATATATTTTGGGGTCTAGTGTCTTAGTGTTACTCTACAAAAATTAAAATATTTCAGGGCTTCGGTGACAGGCAAAAAAAATACCAGGAAGTAAAGGAAAAGAAAGAGAAGAGCGCTATAATGAAATGAACCCTTGATTGAAATCACAACACTAACTGCCCATACTCACTAGGTAAGCCAGGGCCAATCACCAGGCCTCCGTATTTCAGTCTGCTCTATGGAAAACAGGATGTGTTCCACATAGCTCACAGGCATCTAAATTGAGTGAGTCAGTTCACAAGAGAGTGGCTAGACCTTGTCACTTGGCATATGTGCAGAAATCATCTGGGAGAATCTAAGGAATGTACAAGTTCTGATTCTCTACCTCAGAAAGGGCCTGGGAATCTGCATTTCTAAGAAGTTACCAAATGTCCATGAAGACAGATCAGAATGCACACACGCCACCGATCTTCATTTAATAATTATCTATGCAGTAAAATGATTTTCAAACATTCCTACCAAAATTTTCTCAATAGAATTAGTTTTTTTTTTAATGGCTCACCAAAGATGGATTCATGAATTCTTCTAAATATACCCGGCACAGTTTTCTATCCCAGGCATCTGTGATGTGGCCACCATACATGATCTCACCGAAGAGGTAGCGGAGGTCCTCCCATGGCACCTGGGGGAAAATGCAAGGAAACACTCACTTCTAGGCCCAGAGCATCTGCCTCATAGCCAGCCAACCACACACACACACACACACACAGAGCATCTGCCTCCTCATAGCCAGCCAACCACAGACACACACACACACAGAGCATCTGCCTCATAGCCAGCCAACCACAGACACACACACACACACACACACACACACACACACACACACAGCATCTGCCTCATAGCCAGCCAACCACAGACACACACACACACACAGAGCATCTGCCTCCTCATAGCCAGCCAACCACAGACACACACACAGACACACACAGAGCATCTGCCTCCTCATAGCCAGCCAACCACAGACACACACACACACACAGAGCATCTGCCTCCTCATAGCCAGCCAACCACAGACACACACACAGACACACACAGAGCATCTGCCTCCTCATAGCCAGCCAACCACAGACACACACACACACAAAGCATCTGCCTCCTCATAGCCAGCCAACCACACACACACACACACACACACACACACACACAGCATCTGCCTCATAGCCAGCCAACTACAGACACACACACACACACAGAGCATCTGCCTCCTCATAGCCAGCCAACCACAGACACACACACACACACACACACAAAGCATCTGCCTCCTCATAGCCAGCCAACCACACACACACACACACACACACACACACACACACAGCATCTGCCTCATAGCCAGCCAACCACAGACACACACACACACACAGAGCATCTGCCTCCTCATAGCCAGCCAACCACAGACACACACACAGACACACACAGAGCATCTGCCTCCTCATAGCCAGCCAACCACAGACACACACACACACAAAGCATCTGCCTCCTCATAGCCAGCCAACCACACACACACACACACACACACACACACACAGCATCTGCCTCATAGCCAGCCAACTACAGACACACACACACACACAGAGCATCTGCCTCCTCATAGCCAGCCAACCACAGACACACACACACACACACACACAAAGCATCTGCCTCCTCATAGCCAGCCAACCACACACACACACACACACACACACACACACACACACAGCATCTGCCTCATAGCCAGCCAACCACAGACACACACACACACACAGAGCATCTGCCTCCTCATAGCCAGCCAACCACAGACACACACACAGACACACACAGAGCATCTGCCTCCTCATAGCCAGCCAACCACAGACACACACACACACACACACACAGAGCATCTGCCTCCTCATAGCCAGCCAACCACAGACACACACACAGACACACACAGAGCATCTGCCTCCTCATAGCCAGCCAACCACAGACACACACACAGACACACACAGAGCATCTGCCTCCTCATAGCCAGCCAACCACAGACACACACACACACACACACACAGAGCATCTGCCTCCTCATAGCCAGCCAACCACAGACACACACACAGACACACACAGAGCATCTGCCTCCTCATAGCCAGCCAACCACAGACACACACACAGACACACACAGAGCATCTGCCTCCTCATAGCCAGCCAACCACACACACACAGAGCATCTGCCTCCTCATAGCCAGCCAACCACACACACACACACACACACACACACAAAGCATCTGCCTCCTCATAGCCAGCCAACCGCACACACACACACACACACAGCATCTGCCTCATAGCCAGCCAACCACACACACACACACACACACACACACACACACACACACACACACACACACACACACACACACACAGCATCTGCCTCATAGCCAGCCAACCACACACACACACAGCATCTGCCTCCTCATAGCCAGCCAACCACACACACACACACACACACACACACACACACACACTCTCTCTCTCTCTCTCTCTCTCTCTCTCTCTCTCTCTCTCTCTCTCTCTCTCTCTCTCTCTCTAAAAGTCCTTCCTTGTCCCCAGGGGCACTCCAAAGAGACGTAGACATTGGATAAGATGTTTCTGTGGGTAGCGAACTTCTTTATCTGATTTCTTTGTTGCTTTGTATGTCCCTCCCCCACGGTATAACCCCTGCTTTCACTGTATTTGATGTTGGTATAATTTGTGGAGGGGAAGGGAAAAAACAAATTGTTTAACTAGGGATACAGGTGGACCCATTGCAACAATGAGATGTACAAGTCGTTATGTCAAAAAACGAACTTTACAACTTTGGTGTGTGTGTGGGGGAGTATCGGGTAGGGGTGGGGTATGGAAAAGGATGGGAAGGGGAAACAAAGGAGGCAACAATGCTTGATAAGAAATATACTCGTTATCTTGCCTATGTAATTGTAACCCTTCTGTATGGTATTTTCACAATAAAAAAATAAATACATTTAAAAAAAAAAGATGTTTCTGTGACCTCGCTAATGTAACTGACCCCTCTATATAGCATCTTTACAAGAAAATAAAATTTAAAAAGATGTTTCTGTGTAGAATATCCTGGGAGAATTAATTTCAGTGGGTTCTAATATATTCAATGAAAGTTCACCAGTACTGAACTTTTCATGCTTATTTTAAAGGAAAAGGAATAATTAATTTCTGGAACAAGGTAAGCTGGGAAATCTTTCAATGTCCTTAGAGAATGCTGACTCATGAGGCCTTTGAAGTATGACCCTATTCTTAGGATCAAATTCATATGAGCTTTTATTATGTGACTGTTGAAAAGATAACAGTAGCCAGGCAATTTAAATTTGAGACGAATTTCAAATTCTATCACTTACCATACAGGCTGACACAAGGACTCGATGTATGGCCCGGTTGGTGGAATGACTGTTCTAAGCCATTGCTAATGTATCTTGTTTAACTCAAGACCTCACTGCATCTCCTTTTTTGTCAGCTTAGCAGAATTTGGAGTCCCCTTTTGCTACCCTTTAGCTTCCTCTGGGTTTGCAAAACATGCCATTTTGTGATGAAGCCTTTCCAGACAGCAACCTTTATACTCTTGGGGGTAGCCTATTGCTTCCCAATGGTTCAAGTAAAAATGTAATTATAGCCTTCACTCAAAGTTTGATGTGACAGAACAAGTAAAATTGCTTCAGCCATTCCAAAGTACTTGCTGTGAGTTTGAGTTTGAATAAATGAACCCTCAAATATAAAAGAGAAATAACTAGACTGCAACATACTCTCTCAAGTACTCCATGGGCTGCCTTCTATTTAGTTGACATGGATGGGAAACAGACACTTCTACATTCTCTTTTCCCTTCTGAATGTACTGGATTCACATCTGCTTTACATTTCCTTATCCAACATAAATTTCCCTCAAGATTAAAATCAGGTAGCAGTCTTCCTTCCAGTAATCATTTCTCTTTCCCCTAATCCTGCTCTTTGTCTTTTACAGACATTTCCTAGAAAAAGAACATTTTGTACCACCAAAGTTTATGCACTTATTCACCCATTTTCCAAACCTTGCTAACTTGCTTTGTGATGGGTAGAAAATGACTTGGGTCAAGATACCTGAGACACATGAGTGTGTGTTAAAAAGCTAAGGTTTTAGTCAGGCACTAGTGGCTTATGCCTGTAGTCCAAGCTATTCAGGACGCTGAGATTTGAAAATCACAGTGTTTGATGCCAGCCCAGTCAGGAAAGTCCCAAAAGACTCTTATCTCCAATAAACTACCAAAAAGCCAGAAATGGAGCTATGACTCAAGTGGTAGAGCACTAGCCTTGTGCAAAAGCAGCTTAGGACAGTTGCCCAGGCCCTGAGTTTAAACCACAGAACTGGCACAAAAACAAAAGCAAAAACCTAAGGTTCTGTGGACCTTAAAGCCTACTGGGCAAAGCAGCAGAACCCATCACAATTCAACCTCTCCCTTATTCCTTCACTTCTACCTTGTGTGAGGGACTCAGCTGGAATAGGATTGTATTCCTGCGCTCAGCCTTAGGGAACCAGTTACAAAAGACTTGAAAGTCAATATTAAATCATCAATTTCTATTTCTATACGGAACTATTAGAATAACTTTATGTACAGAACTTCAAACAAAACATGCTGTAATCACAACAACATTGTTCAAATGGCTAAAACATGCTCTAAGTATGTAAATTTTTACTTTGTAAATTAAAAAAAATATAGCTAGGAGGGATATTGATCATCATTAGGTCGTTTGTTTTGGAAACAACAATTCAAAATCTGTTCCTTGGGAGACCATATTCCTACTGTGCATCACAAAAACATACTCAGATGGCAGCCAGATCCCTACGGAAGCCTGGGGAAACACTGGAATATTAGTTACCAAAAAACACCAAACAACCACATTTCCTTAAGAACATGGATTTGAGATTTCAAAGGCCCTCTATGGAAAGTGTGATATAACACCCAACACGTAGTTGTTATGACAAATGTGCCTCAGATTTATCTGGATGGGTGATTGTGAGGATTAAGCCAGAAAATCCTTAGGAGCCAATGGTTCTTCCTTTCTAAATTCACTCATTGGGTGATAAGACTTTACCCAACTGGTCTTGATGAGGCATTCCTATCCCCATCTGTAAAACACATTTTAGCCGTGACACAAAATCATTCATCTCCTTTTAACGTCAAATCAGGGAGAACATTACTGAGAAAGTCACAACAAGGTGGCATCCTTAATACATAATAATGACATATGCAGGAAATGCACCATTATTTATATGTGTGACGCACTGTAAATTGCTTCCATCATCAGAACTAATTGTAGTGATTATTAATGCAGTGTTATGAACTGTCAGAATTGCTGTATGTAATTACATTTGTGCAAATGCTTCATTACCTGCCTAATGAATCTGGCATATATGCACGTGTAAACCACTGTTTTGTTAACATAATGAAGGACATTATTATTTTTTTTTTGCACTAAGCTGTTGATATAGGACTGGTTTGATCTAGCTTATGAAGTTCAACCATCCACTGCTGGCAAATCTTTGATCTAATTTATTTGCACACTTGGCAGAAGATACATGTGCAGGACTCTTATTTGGAACAATGGCTTCCACTGAGAAATTGTGGATCAGCTTAAGAGCACATGAAGACTGACAGATTCCGTATGCCTGATCACTCGCACTTACACTTGGGTTTGCCTCTACATAGTTGTACAGGACATTGACACAGATGGAAAGGTCCCCAGTATTGAAAGGATAGCTTCGGCTCCAGCCCTGGGGGCCAAACCTCATTCTCCCAGCAACACAGGCATGGAAGTAGCACAGAGAAAAGAGGATGCTTTTAAATTCCTGTTCCTTGGAACACATCTCAAGTGTATCCTGGAAGGAAAGAAAGAAAAGAGCTTTGGTTATACATCTGGATGGTTCTTGGGGCTGAGGGTCTGAATTTTCCAATCTTGGGAAGACTGGTTTTAAGCAGAGCTGTCCATATGACAAGAGAGAGAGAATTCTCTAGTTGGCATTTGTCAAGTCTGGTGATGTAAGAGGAATACTTTGATTTAGCTTTTTTGTTCTGCTTTGGACCCAGTCTTGCTATGTACACTAGTCCAACCTCAAACTTGTTATCTTCCTGATCCCTGAGTGCTGAGATTACAGGTAGACACCACTATGTCCAGCTGGTAAACTTTGTTTAGATTGGTGCTAGTAATCAAACCCAGCCTTGTGTATGTTAGGCAAATAGTCTGTCACCAAGCTATAACTTTAGTATTTGTTATTCCATTTTTTTTGTCAGTTGTGGGGCTTGAACTTAGGGCCTAAGCACTGTCTCTTGAGTTTTTCTGCACAGCTCCAGTTCCAGTTTTGTAGTGGTTGATTGGAGATAAAGAGTCTCATGGACTTTCCTATTCAGGCTGGCTTCAAACTGCAATCCTCAGATGTCAGCCTCCTGAGTAGCTAGGATTACAGGCATTCATCACCAGCACTAGGCTGCATTTGTTTTTCTTAATGCTTCTAAGTACACTAGAAGATGAAGCAAGTCATCTTAACCATATTAATATACTGCTTGATAGAATTTGATAGAATTTTCACCTGCAAAGTTTCCCTTCTAAGGTCTAGATGACCAATGATCATGGTTCTAGTGTCATCATTCTTCTCTTGCTCCACAGTGACAAAGATCATGTGTGCACATGGTCACTCATTCAGTGTTTCCCCAGTTTCCAGTGATGCCATATCCAGTTTTTGTTAACAGAATCTGGGCAGAAGTGATGTTTTAACATCCATGTCATGCTATAAAGGAAATGGCTTATCCTGGTGGTTGTTTGCTGCTTTGTCATTGTGGGCAGGAATGATGAGGATTGGACAGTCCTGGCAACCTTAGTCCAGCATCACAGTTACCCATCAACATGGGCATGTGAATGAGACCTGCCAGATATGTGTGATTGCACAAACTGCTGTTTTGTTTGAATCATGCTTCTTTTTAATTTCAGCAAGATACCCTGTAGTAATACAATCTGCATTACACATGATCTTCCAGTGAGTTAGGAGTAAATTTTATTGTTGAAACGACTGAATGGAAAAGGGAACACTAGGGAACACTTGCTCTGTGCACTAGACTTGTGGGATTCTTTTGAAAAATCAGGGGGAAAGTTGAATCCCAATAGCTGTAAAATAAGAATGTGGCAAACAACCATCCAATCTATGGTTTAACATACTTTTCCATCCTCAGATTTAG
The DNA here is from genome assembly GCF_024711535.1 of Dipodomys merriami. Classification (NCBI taxonomy): domain Eukaryota; kingdom Metazoa; phylum Chordata; class Mammalia; order Rodentia; family Heteromyidae; genus Dipodomys; species Dipodomys merriami. The sequence continues at coordinate 14,005,636 of NW_027206068.1, forward strand.
CAGCACTAATAAGGGGAAGAAGGTGAGGTTGAGGAGGCCTAGATTAGCCCATTCCTGTCTTCTCCTTCACCATGGTTAAGTCACAGACAGTTCACATTTAAAATGGATCTAACAAAAAGGGCCATAGACTATATTTAGAAATTCTGGGTGGAGGAGTGAAGATCTGTATTCCCAGGAGACTTTTAGTATTACACCAAGATTAGGTTTGTTGTGGTCCATTACCCAGCTTCTTTCTACAAACCTAGCGCTTCTGCTGCTTGTAGCTCTAAAACTGGCCAGGTCGTGATACACTCTACACCCAACAACATCACCAGGTCACTTTAATTCTCTAGGTTACTTCAGGTAACTTACATGGTTTGGAAATGTATAATCATTAAAAATAAGTTTCATAACTAAATATCCAATGCTTGTGAAAGAAGAGGAACCACATAATTAGAATTAACTTTGAAGGGTGTAAAAAATATTACCTTCAAATCAAAAAATCCTAGGAGATCCAATTATATTTGAAATTTCATATCAGAATTATGATCCAAGGAGATATATAATAGTTACCTAAATTATAAACAGGTCACATAAAAACCCAGTTTCTACAATAACTAAGAATATTAATTCAATCTGCCACTACACCTGACCACATAAATGCTGTAGGAAGGAAATGTGAATCAGGCTTTTTAAAAGAAAATGTGTTAAGCCTACTTACCATTTCATATTTTAGGAATGTTGTCATTCAGTGAACAGGCTTCCACATATACAGGTATGCATGTACCTAACCTCCAATACATTATTACTAATCAGTTGTTTCTCTCTGCAAATTTCACAGGAAAACCTACATTCTTATTCTTAAAAAATATGGCTCATTTGGTCTGAAAAGAGCCCATAGCCGGGTACAGTGCTCACACCTATAATCCTAGCTGCTCAGGAGGCTCAGATCTGAGGATCGAGGTTTGAAGCCAGCTGGAACAGGAATGTCCATGAGACTCTTTGTTTCCAATTAGCCATCAGAAAACTTGAAGTGGAGCTATGAGTCGAGGGTAGAGTGCTAGCCTTGAACAAGGCAGCTCCCAGGCCCAGAGTTCAAGCCTGTTTGCTATTCCTGACATTACTCTGATGAAAGCAACTGACTGAAATACAAACATACATGCACATGTACGCACCCCAACGTGCCACCCATCTAAGTGAGATGCTTGAGTTGATGGTGGTCTCCACAGTCTTGTGAGGAGAGCTCTGTTAGTTCAGGCTGCTCTGCTTTCTTACCTGATCGAAGTTGTCCAGGGCAGCATGCAGATTGGCCAGCATTCCTGTAGGGGGTTCATTGGTGATCTTAATTGAATTTTCCAGGAGTCCTTCAGGGATGATGTGCTCATTTGGTGCAGGGGCAGGCTCGGCACTCATGAACACCCTGTAATCTCTGTGGCTTCCTTGGCTGAATTTTTCAAGGAGTTTTTCCAAGGTTCCCAGCCACTTGGCTACCAAATGGACATTCTAAAAGACAAGTATGGCTTATGATTCCTATAAAATCTTAGTATACAAGAACACTTTCCTATATAGAGATGTGCTGAAAACCCAGAGAACCATGGCTTGAGTTTTCCTTTATGAGCAACCAGAAAAGGGGGAAAAAATCCAAACCAGAATGGACCATAAATAGGTCACATACTCCAAATCTCCCAACACACATACCTACTTCAAACACCCACCAGTGACTTCTGAGATGGAGCAGTCTAAATACTTTTATTGGTTATAGTTCAAACTCCATTACTGGGACATTAATGGATTCGTTTAATAAAGTATAAAATTTAAGAGACAGAAATACACCTGATTCTCCACTTCATTGTTTCTGATGCAAACCTTCTCTACTCAAACTCCTACTCATTAGCACAGGGACTCAAAGAGGAATATAAAAGAAGAATGACCAGTTGGTAAAGAATGACAACACACTGTTGAAAGGCTCCATGAATTTCTAACATTTCATTTTCTTAAATCCTAGAACTGTCAAAAGCCCTCCCCTTCTTGATTATGCACACATACATACACACACACATGACTGTCACCACTGTTACTCTTTGCTTTTCAGTTTTACGGTTCTCACACTGCCAGCTTCCAATGGGTTAGGCCACCCATCAGTAATGGTTTGGTTTGGCAAAGTTCTTAACAATTTCTTTCCTCCCATGCTTGCTACTAGGTTACAGTGAGAATTTCCCACACCTCATAAAATGAATGGACAAAACAATTATAAAACCTGTTTTGCAGACTGTTTTTATATGTCCTAACTCTCGGTCTTATGGTCACAACACTACCTTACTTGAATAATGTAATTGAAAAAATACAAAAATATTCCAGACTGTAACTTTGAAGTCAAAGTTATGCCCTAGGCATATCCTGGCACCCAGACTGAATACTAGTCTGAAGGGTACTAGCTTTGGGAATGACTGGATCCTCTTACTTATTTTTCCAAGGACATAGAAGATAGCACATTTTTTAGATAGTCCACATTTTTTGAGAAAAAAAAAAGCTACTCATTGAGCCCATGAAAAATGATTCTTTAATATTTGTTAGGTTCACTCACAAATTGTCCTCTTTGCATATGGAGATAAGTTGCCAGTCTATCTCCTTTATATCTACTTTTCTTGAGTGTGGACTTCAGTAAAATACAAGGTAAACAGTCCTAGAAATGTTGTCTGCTTACTGAAATTGGCTAATCCTACTATCCCTCAATGTAATAGAAATTGCAAACAATATCGTATTGAGTTCCTGTCCTGTTCGTCTACTCTTTCTTCAAAGTCTTGCTTGTCTTTTTACCTATTAAATGGATACTAGAAGTGTGTGGGATAGCTGAAGGCCTGCCATAGCGTCCCTCTTCCAGTTACTGTTTGTGTTTAGAAGAGGGGGTGAGGAGAGAGAGGACGGCTAAGCCATTACATTCCAGGTTATAGGTGTGCCAGCAAGAACAAAAATAAAAGGTCTGGAATAGACACCACAAAGCAAGCGCTTGTTATGTAAAGGTCTTTCAAGATGTTTTGTTTTGCCTTATTTATTTTTGAATGTTATAACTTGAATTTGGGTGGGGGTCATCATATACATAAAAACCAAGAGGAAAACCTGTTTGAATAACATATTATTTGGAGATAGGTTCTATATTCCTTCTCGTGCATTCTCTGGTCTGAGCTAGCGAACACATGAGAACTTTCAACAAACTCTTTTCTTTTTGTGGGGAAACCTTGAGGTTAACATAGTGTCGGCCAACCTTGTTTTCTCTGTTTTGACTGATTCTAAGCCTCAACTGTGAACTCACTGTCCCAACTTCTGAAGGAAGGTGTGTTTCTATTGAGGTATTATCTAAGCAGTGGGCCCTATCCCCAAGGGCCATGTTATGTGGCTGGAGCCTGCCTCAACTCCTGGCAGCTTCTGCAGGGCTCCAGTTTTATCTCAAGCAGAAACACAAGATACCAGGTCATGCTGTACCTCTGCATAGGAGGGTAGCGTGAGCCAGGAATCCTTGCTCCTCAGAGAGCTGGAAGGAAGGAACAACTCAGCCATACCCACTAGCTCTGTGGGAGGGAGATGTTTGCAGACCACTCTAGGGCTCACTTCCCCCCCCCCTGGCAAATGGCAACATCAGCATCAACCTCAGAGCTTCACTGTAATCATGAGAGACCTAAGACAGGATAACTCATGAATTATCTCCTCAAAAGAACCTTCCGGCTGACCATGTCACAAATCAAAGGCCATGACTAGACCTGTTGGCAGCTAGTAGTGCTTACTATTTGTACCTCCATACCCTCATACCCCTGGGCCGTGGCTAGAATCCTCCACTAGGAAGGCTGCCCCAGAGGATATCAGACTGTGGAATCATGGTATGTGTATTGTCAGCCCTGATAGGGATAAAGTTGTCTATTCTAATGTACTTTAAAAAAAATTTTTTTGGTACCAGTCTTGGGGTTTAAACACAGGGCTTGGGCACTGTCCCTGAGATTCTTTGTCTCATGGCTAGCACTGTATCACTTGAGCCACAGCACCACTTCCAGCTTTTCCTGCGTAATTTATTGGAGATCAGAGTCTCACCCACTTTCATCCTCCAGCTGGCTTTGAACTGGGATTCTCAGAGTTCAGCCTCTAGAATAGTTAGTATTACAGGAGTGAGCCACCAGCGCCTAGCTTAATGTCCTTAATTTATAAGAAAGCAGTGCTATACAATTACTCAGGGGCAGAGTTTAGAGTTGTATAATATGCTATCTACATAGGGAGATAGATAGATGACAGATGCTGATATAGATGTAGATAGAAATAGTATTAATTCTACTCATCCATTCACTCATTTATTCATGCCAGTACTGGGGCTTGAATGCTCTTTGGGCTTTGGGCTCTCACTTGACATTTTTGCTCAAGGCTGGAACTCAACCCATGTAAGCCACACCTCTGTTTCTGGCTTTTTAATATTTAATTGGGGATAAGAGTTTCATGGACTTTTCTGTATGGACTGGCTTTGAACCGTGACCTTCAAATCTCAGCGTCCTGCGTAACTAAGATTATAGATGTGAGCCATCAGAACCCAGATTGGCTTTGCTAACATTAAAACAACATGCCACTTTAATATGACTCTAAGAATGTGGCCTTTCCACAATCTTGTGTGTCCTCAAGTACTATTAGAGTTCCAGATATCTGTATGTTAAGGAGAGCAGTGGGATTCTTCCTGGTATTTGAAAATTCTCAACCACTAGACAGTCACTCCAGAGAGGACAGCCATCCCATTCCCCCATCATCTTTGGCATGGTGAGTGTCGAGAACAGGGCTAGAGTCAGCAGAACATCGTGTGCTGTGTACAACAAGGGCCCCTCCCCATTGACGGGTAGCTCAGCTCTGCCCACCCGCTGTTTGCATGCCCAGTGTCTTCCATGAGAATGAAGTGCTCACCTGAAGCAGGACCCAGTGCCCTCCTATGGAAGCCTTCTCCAGAGCCATTTCTGCCACCATCTCTTGACCCTGTCCTAGAGACACATTGTGGAATTTTCCCGACTCAATCGTAAATCCAAGTCTTTTGCCTGTAAGGGAACAAAAGTAGGGAAGAGCAAATGACAACCAAGAAGAGGGGTGGAGTGTTTTGTGAGGTTCCCCTGTTCTCACAGCTGCTGTCTTCTAGGTCACTTGCCCAGAGAAACCAAACTAAGCTGTAGCGGTTTCTCTAAGCAGAATTTTGAGCCCTCCCCGCAGCCACCTCAGCCTTGCAAGACTTCAGCAAAGTCTGCAGAAGTCACTTCCCTTGGTTTTATAATAATGAAGCTGTTGACATTTTGATAGATGGCAGCATTGTTAGGGAGCTTTCTCAACTCCTGCAGGAGTAGCAAAGTACTGCCAGCATAAAAAGGAGCCAACAGGTGGTAGCCATCACGTCATTTCTTGAACAGATCAGTTTGCTGGGTAAACGCACAAGCTCTCTCACCTTGCAAGGCTGCATTTATATTGAGCACATTTGGGTTGGGGCTACATTAACCTGGTATTCCTGGTGTAGGCCGAGGGGAACAGTAATCCAGAGCACAAAGCGATAGGGCCTTGCACAATCAAATAGACTTGCTCTAATGACCATTATTTAGTCACAGGGGGCACGAGATTACACGAGCATGGAGAAAATTGCCCTCTGGCCCTCATATTGTCAAAGGTAGAAAACAGTAACAAAAGAAATGTGCATTATGCCAACTAGATGAATGTTCCTTTAAAGCATTTCTTCAGACTATGGTGTTATTAGTCTCACATTTTCCACACACCCAACATTCAGCAAATAATAATAAGGATAATAATAATAATAATAAAAAGCAACCAGAAGATAGCTATGAGTGGAAAGGAAGGCTAAACAGTGGCAGGTGAAAGGGAGGAAGAACAGGCCAGTAAGCCTGCAGGCCACTCACCAAGCATCTCTAGCTCTTTAAGAGCATCTACCCCTGGAGACAGGATGAAGAACATGGGGATGGCTGTGCTGCTTTCTTCAAAGGCTTTACCTAAGTCCAGTCTGGTCCTCTCCACATACCTGGCACCCAGTTTTTCCTCCACAAAATTTCTATAAAAATATGCAAAAAAACACAACGAAACAAAAAACAAGAGGATCATGGATTTTGACCTTGAAAAGTCTCAACACCTGGATAAGCAGCAGGAAACAGCTGTGGTTAAATAAACCGTATTTATCACATGGATGTCTTTTTACAATAAAATGAACCCACCTGAATTTAGGCAGGAAGTTTATCAATGAAATCCTCTCTACTCGAGAAACTGACCATCAGAAGACTACATTGCATTTTGGGGTTTTTTACTGAGATTCCCCTCCCTTCAGAGTACCATCAGCTGCCTGTATATGGCTTTGCACCCCCCAAATCTCCTGCCAAATTCTCCCCATTACTTATTAACAGTTCATTAGATTTGCCACAGTGCAATTTTCCAGCCTGCTGGGCTTCTCATGAATATACAAATGCTTTTTTGGGTGTTTCTAACACAAGGAAGCTCAATTAAGCAGGGATTATTCTCCAGCAGCATCAGATTTAACAGAAAGTAAGTACCACTGAGCAGAATTAACTTGTAAAGTAGGGTTCGGCAGAGGCCTCAGCAAAGGGGAAATTGACTGAACAAGACAAAGCAAAGGGAAAAAACCCAAAGGCACAGGAGTGTTATTGAAGGAAGAGGAACACAATAGGCAAGGAAGATGAGCTCTCTCTGGTGGGTGCATTCAAATGAGAGTAAGATTGGTGTGAATTAAGCTGCTTATTACCATTTGGAAGCAAGAGGGCAAAGAAAAAGGACACAGGGACCAAGATGCTTTGGGATTTCATTGGTTGTGAAGTTACAGAAACTCATTTTCTTCTTTGGCATGCACAACCTTCAGAGCTAGGTGCTCCAAACGATGGAAAGCATATTTGGATAATGAATGTTCCTGGCCCTCTAAACTCTGCTTACACCCATCTCTCTTCCAAAAATTTCCATCATTTCAGCATTGAAGCTTTTCAGGAAGAATACGCTGAGTCTGCCTGGTGGCCAACATACTGTGTAGTACTAGGCAAGTTTTAATAGTGGTGGCGATTATATTGCTAAATAACTCCTCATCCATGGGGATCAAGGCCTCCATTAGACCCTCACCCTTGTCCCCCAGGACCAAGTTTCTTCCATGTTAACTTGGATTTCCCAATGTGTCCCCGGCCCACCTGAGAGCATACGTCATCCTGTCAGGGCGCATTGCCCTCAAAATCATCAGCTTCTGTATTAAACTTTTCTTCTTCCATTCTTGTGGTAACTTTTCTTTTTCAGGACACTCAGATTCCACCCACTTCCTCCATTGCTTGGCAGATCCTTCCACATCTCGATCTAGGCCCCGAAATTCTTCCATAAGGGCCACTGCCTGTAACAGAGGAGGGAAACAGGATGGAATTCTGTGAGCAGCTCATGTGTGAGATAAAGAATCCTAGGGAAGCAAACTGTGCTAGAGAGTCTTCATTTTCTTCTCTGGATTTACCCTGCAGTCTTTCCTGACCTGCTTAGAGGGTGATCCCTAAGGGAGTTGAGGGCTAACTAAGATCCTCAGTTCTCTGGCCTAGTTGGGTTTTGCCAATTGCAAAGCACTGGTAGGAGACTGGTTTGGAGGGGGTAAAGGAGGAAGACGAGGGTATTTCTTTCCCAGTTCCTTATTGCAGTGGTGTGCTTTTGTAGTGACTTTCTCAGCCACAGGCCATGGCTTCTATAGATTGGTTTCCTCCCACAGCTTCTTCTCAGTAGTTCTACAAACTTCCTACCCTCTCCCTTGCCCTTCCTCTCTCCCTCTCCCTTTCTCTCTCTTTACTACCCTTCTTGTCTATGTTAAACTTTCTTGCCATCACCCCTTTGAACATGCCATCTCTTTTCTGATGGGTCCCTGATGGGAAACAGAGTTGAAATGGAATTCATAAGTCTAAAGTGATGATCTAATTAAAAATACAATCTAAATATACTATAAAAATAAGATGCAACATATCTGTTCAATGCATGGAAATGTTTGCTTCTTAGAACAAAGAATCAAGGCAAAGTTTTGCATATACTGGACATCTCTAAGGAAGACAAAAGCTTGGAGGAATAAACTCTTAGCAACAGAATCTTCTGACAGAAAAATGAAATAAGGATTAAAATACGACATCATTTTCCCTCCACAATATTCCATTTTGCGTAGATATTTACAGTGAGAGTAAACTACTGCAACATTTAATTTTCAACACTATTGAGGAAAAGTAGACAAATACATAAAACAAAAGAAATATTTTAAATAAATTGAAAAAAATCATTTAAAACACTTGTTATCAAAGGTCCTGAAATTGTCCATATTGGTTAATGACTTCTCTGTCCATACATTGGCTAAAACTCTTTTCTCCAAATAGGAAATTAACCAGTTCAACATGCAAAGATTAATAAAAGAACATCACACTATATAGTATGTTTCTATAACTTTAATGGTGTATATCATCTGTATTTCTTAAACTATCTATGCCAAAGTGATGTAACCATTTAGAGCTGAGCACTGATGGCTCATTCCTGTAACCCTAGCTACTTAGGAGGTTGAGATCTGAGGATCATGGCTCAAAGCCAGCCTGGACAGGAAAGTCTAGGAGACTCTTAACTCCAATTAACCACCAAAAAATTGGCAGTGGAGCTGTGCTCAAAGTGGTAGAGCGTTAGCCTTGAGCAAAAGAGTTGAGGGACAGTGCCTTAGCCCTGAAGTCAAGCCCCACAATCACAAAAAAGCCCACAAACAAAAAAAAATTAAAAACTAATAAGAACCTAATGTACCTTGATAGCACTCCATGACTGAGTAGTTAAGAAGTCAACAGGACTTGGGAAAGTGTGTTCAACTGGGAATCGAAGCAGGAAATCCAGTTCAAGGGGGTCAATCTCCTTCTTTCTCAACAAAATCTTGAAAGCACCCAGAATGGAAAAGGATCATTTAGTTTACATAAAAACCACAACGCAGAAAGCAGTCACCATTGAATAAACATGATCAAATAGGCAGAATTAAGTATGCTGAGAATTCTGGTAGATTTCCATTCTACAACTGAAATAGAGAATCTTACAATATGACTTTGATCTGAAAACCATGATGAGAAATATAATAGGAAGGGCAAATTCATTCCAATTATAACACCTATGGCTATATGCAGCATGATTTGGATGGGTTTCCATGTTTAATCTTCTGTGAGCAGATAATTTTGCTTTAAATCTTGTGATACAAAAGACAAAAGTTGTTGGGCACTGGTGGCTCATGCCTAGAATCCAAGCTACTTAGGAGGCTAAGATCTGAGGATCACAGTTTGGGCCTGGCCAGGGAAGTCAATATGACTCTTATCTCCAATTAACCACCAAAAAGCTGGAAGTGGAGGTATATCTCACATGGTAGAGTGCCAGCCTTGAGCAAAAAAACTGAGGGACAATGCCCAGACCCTGAGTTAAAGTTCCAGTACTGATGTGTGCATATGTGTACAGGCATGTACTCATGTATGCATGCACATAGTACGTGTGTGCACAAACACATACACAAACACAAAGCAAAGTCTCCAGTGACAGTGGACTGAATTACTATACAGAGGACAGAACCAGAATCATGATTCTAGTGCAGGTATTATAGCCAATGAACTGTAAGGTAATGAAAGGTCTTTCTTATATGATTATCTTGAAGAAATCAGAAATTGCCTAATAGATATAACTAAGTAAACACATCATTAACTGGAATAAATTTAAAACAGTGTGATTGCAGAACTGATTATAAGTCCACAGTACATTTGGAGGACACAAAGAAATATTCCTGATTTCTACATGCAAACTAGAATACTCCAGAGTCCGACAAAATTTTTGAGTTATATGCTATCAAAAAATTCCAGATAATCAGTGGTAATATGCAATTAGTAGTGCTTTATTTTATTGACTAATTCATCTTAATTAAATTTAATTTCAGCAAATAAATAATCACACCAATAGATCTGAGGATTTCATTTACATAAATGATCAGGTGTGAGATAGATTGCAATTTGTCTGTGGATTCCAAGGGATGTTTTAAATAGATATGCATGACATGAGTTACCATGACTGGCTTTTTCCTGTTAGGAGCAATATACATTTTGTAATATTTTGTTTTGTGATGCCTTACTCCTGTCTATCACACATTCTAGAATCCTTATGCTCATATACTCTTATTAGATAACCTAATAGAATCTATAAATATAAAAAACACTAAAAGAGAAGTTGCAGCATACATTATACACAGCTAGTTTTCATGAGATGTTTTTCTTGGGCAAAGCCCTTTGGAAGACCCAAGATATGTAACATCCAGACGTTTCCTCCAGGCTTTAAATGGTAGAAAAAGCCAAATAGTAAGCTAACTAATAAAAGAAATTTGATTTATATCAAGCAGCTTTTCTTTCCATTCCCTTTCTTCTTTTTTTTCTCTTTCTTTTCTTTTTCTAGGGCTTAAACTCAGGGCCTGGGTACTGTCCCTGAGCTCTTTTTGCTCAAAGGTAGCCCTTAACACTTTGAACCACAGCACCACTTCTGATTTTTTGGTGGTTAAAAGAGTCTCACAGACTTTCTTGCCTAGGCTGGCTTTGAACCGTGATCCTCAGACCTCAGCTTCGTAAATAGCATGAGCCACTAGAACACAGCTAAAACACTTACTTAAACAAATCTTTTGTATAAGTCCATATGAAAGGAATAAAAGGCCAGCAGGTCACACTGAAGATGTGTACATGAGACCTTAATGGAGTTCTCTTTACCCATTCATGGCTTTGTAAATAGGTTATTTTGTTTTGAATTGATAAATATGTACAGAGTATAATGTGATGCTTTGATATATGTTTACATTGTGGAATGGTCCAACCAAGTTAATTAATCTATATATCACCTCATATGCTAATCATTTGGGGAAGGCACTGAGATATAAATATAGTCTATTTATTTTAGCAATTTGAAATGTACATTTTTGAGGTACTGGGATTACACTTAGGGCCTTGCCCTTGTTCCGCTCCTGTGGCTGGTGTTCTACCACTTGAGCCATGTCTTCAGCCCAGAATTTTGTTAATTATTGGAAATGCAACATCACAGACTTTGCTGCTCTGGCTGGCTTTTAACTGCGATCTTTTAGGTCTTGCCTTTCTGAGTAGCTATGATACAAGTGAGCCACCAGTTTCTACATTATTTTTAACTATGTGGAATGGAATAGTATACAGCCTTTAATAAGAAAGGAATTCTTTCATTAGCCAAAACATGGATAAACCCATTCATTGTTTTTTGGTGGTGGTGGTGTTTTTTAGGAGTCTGAGAAATTCATTAGGATCATTCAGATCTGGACTTATAACCCTGAACTCAGAGAACCTTTTTAGTAGGATCTGGAAGACTCTTCATAGGAACTGAGATGGATGTAAGACATTCCTTAGGGAGATGACTGTGGTGGTCCATTAATGTGAATACCCATCTAGACCAAAACATATGATGTAGGCAAAGGCTGGCATATGTTCAAGTTCATGCTCTCCTCAGATCACCAAGTCTTCCAAAGAGGTGTCTTTGCTTTAGCAGAAGTAAAGTACATGCTGAGATGCTTCTAAGGGATGGATCTCCTTACCTGGAAAGCCATCTGAGACAAAAATGTGAGCTTATCCTTCTCAAATAGTGCCTGGCTGGTGTAGAGGAAGATGGCGTGGGTGATGCTCTCCATCAGGACAGAGATGCGTCCCTGTGAGTCCTCCACCTTGTCCGCCTGCTCTATTGCTCTGTGGAACAGCATGTTGAAAGCCTGGGGAATGGAGGTGACCAGAAAAGGGTGACAATTGGTACTTGAATGTCCAGCTAGCCTCAAAGCTCTCTGTGGAAGGAGGAAGAAGGTAGGGTTTTTATGGAGATTACAAAAGCTCTCAAAACAGTTCTTGGCGCTGAGGAAATGCACACTGCTGGCTTGCTGCCATCATGGTTGTTACTGATAGCTTTCTATAAAACTTACTTAGGTTTCCTTCCTAGAAACCAGAAGAGATTATTCTTTCTCCTTCCACATTTGTACTTGAAAAAATGTTTAAAACATTTTAACGATAATAAAATACACAAGCATAAAACTACATTACGTGTATAGTTTATTAATAGTTTAAAATATTCCCATTCTTACACAACCAATCTCTAGAATCTCTTTTCCTTAAACAACTTCCATTGCTCTCTGACATCCATCACTGTTCTTTCTGTGTCTAGGAGTTTGATTATTCTTTGTGATCTACATGACTGGAGTCCCATTTGTCTTCTGGTGATAGGTTTATTTCAATTAGATAATGGTCTCAAGGTTCAACCATATTGTAGCACATATCAGGTCTTACATCTAAAAAATAGAAACTGGAGGGAAATGTCTTCAGAATCTGAAATTGTTAGTTTAATAAAGGAAAATTATAGGCTCTATTGAGATAAGGTTGAAAAAATAACCTAAAGTCAATTAACAGTTTTTCTTTTTCCCTTTTCACCAAAGAAATACGAAGAATCTTTTTTCTAAGACTACTACATTCTCCTAGTCAGAAGCCTCAAAGAACAGTCCCTTACACAGAACAAATCCTAAGAGCATTAAGAACAAATACACAAATGTAATGGGATGTTATTTTACTGACAGTCTACCCACACTGCCTCACTGAAAAGGGAAATAAGATCCCCCAGAATTGCTGGCTTGCTGCAGGACTTCTTCTGGATAAAGTCATTGCTCAGAAATAAATGAATTTCCAGGTACAAGTTGAAACTTCTGCTGTTTTCAGTTTTAAGAAACTTTGTGGTGTTTAACTTATTTAGCATTACCTTCAAAGAGAACTGATAGATGGGGTTGATTTTTCTGAGGTCATTAATAACAAAATAAAGCAGAGAGGCTCTGGCTGCCACAGGTCTGTAACACTCTCGGGCCTCGTTGATTTTCCTTTCATTTTCTCTTGCTTCCATTACCTATAGAGGGGCCAGACAAGGTGAGCAACTGATTCTATATACATATCCTTGGAATGAAAGGACATATTATATGAAATGGGAAAGCACTAATATCTGAGCATGTTTGCCAGTAGTGGGGCTTGAACCCAAGGCCTCATGCTATTCCTCATCTTTTGCACTCATGGCTGGCACTCCAACATGTGAGTCATATCTCCCCTTTCAGCTCTTGGTTGATCTCAAGGCTTTATCTGCTCCAGCTTGCTCTGAACTACAATCCTCAATCTCAGCTTCCTGAGTAGCATGAGCCATCAATGCATGGCAGAAAAGTATTAGTATTGAAATTTATCTATTTAAAAATATTAGCAGAAATTAATTGTACAAAGGGATTTCACTGTGATATTTACTATATATCTGTCAAGTTCTTTGATCAGATCCACATGACTGAAGATTCTTTCTTAAATCCTCCCTCTTCCTTTTCAACAGTTAGATTCATGCTTTTAAATTAACTAAGTTTACGTGGGAATGGACATCGCTCTTGTGCTTTTAAGACTACAGATTTAAACAAACCTAATGGTTTGGGGTTCTCCAGTATTTGTTTCTGAGGAATGTCACCTTCCTCCCTCCTGGTTGTCTTTCTGGGCTTAATAACCCAGCTCTATCACCTCCCAGGGATGGCTCTTAAAAAGTCTACTGGGTCAATTCAATGCCAATAAATTTATTAGGCAACAAGGCATCCAAAAGCAGCCAAGGACAATAATACAACCAATTGCCATGTTTACTAAAATGCCTTTATGTGAAAATTCTCATGACTATCTTATTCTAATGGTACCAAATCATCCATATGCTCACATAGTTCCATTTGTTTTTATGTACCAACCTCTGGGCACACTCACAGTGTGTAATTAAGAGGAAAATCCACCATCACCAAATGATTCATTTTTGCTCAAAGGTCAAAAAAAAAGTCTGCTTCTTTCAACTAGGGCTATTTACTGCTGGGTTGATAACTTTATAAGGTACAATGTTTTTCCCCCAAGAATTTCTTTAGACTTGATTATTTGTATAGAAAGAAAAAGAAAATGTGCAGCTAAGAGGAAAGTCAATACATGGTTATATATAAAGAAGATAGGAAGCAACCTTTTAACAGACAATTAGAAGTTGACTTTAAAGCTAAGACTTAATTTGCTTAATTGCCCTAATCTTTACTATCTGAGGAGCCACCTAGAATTCACTTACTAGAAAAAAAAAAGTAGTGTAATTTGGGATTCCATTTCCTTGCTTAATTTAAGACACATGTATTGAATGTATGGTGACACAGTTTCTGCTGGGTAATTAATAGATTACTCAGTAATGAGGATATTCTAGAAGGCAAGCAAAGGTCTAATAATGAACATTAAAGAGTCAGTGGTCACTTGTGAGAGTCTCAAGTGCATTCACCCACCTGGCACATCAGGACTCCTGCTGCATGTTTAGCAGGAGGCCTACTTAATGAAGATCTTTACTTGCTTTTAGGAAGTATCATTTTCCCGGGGTTAAATAATATATTTTTAAATGGCAAGAGATGAACCCTTATTCCTGCCACCAACAGGCCCGATTAAAACTTCAGCTCTAAGAATTTCTCTAACATTTCTTCCAAAGAAGCCAGGTGCCAATAATCACTCCTGTAATCCAGGCTACTCACAAGACTGAGATCTGAGGATTGCAGTTCTAAGTCAGTCCAGACAGAAAAGTCCCTGTGAGACTCTTTATCCCTAATTAACCATCAGAAGGCCAGAAGTGGTGCTGTGGATCAAAGTAGTAGAGCACTAGCCTTGAGCAAAAGAGCTCAGGGACAGCGTTCAGGTGCTGAGTTCAAGCCCTATGACTGACCCCCCCTCCAAAAAAAAAAGTGTCCAAAAACAGACTGGGTAACTTTCAAGGAGAGACTATAGAATATTGTCATGAGCAATTAAAATTCCTTTTGAGATGTTCTGGCTTGTAAGTTAACAGGCTCCAATTTTCTTCAAGTCTTGTTACATGAAGCTCTGATTTGATTCCTCAGTACAGAAAAAGCCAGAAATGTTGCCATGGCTCAAGGGTAGACTGCTAGTTTAGAGCAAAAGAAGCTCAGGGACAGTGCACAGGCCCTGAGTTCAAGCACCAGAACTGTAAAAAAAAAAAAAAAAAAAAAGGAAAAAGAAAAAACAAAACAAAAAGAAAAAGAAAAGAAAGAATATGAGCCTACCACAGTCTACCTTGATTGAACTGCTCTCTGTGGCATCGGAAGGGCAAGCTGGACACTTTCATCACCATCCTAATCTGTTAAGGGCAATTTGTTAAGGGACCTGAACTCCACAGACCATCAGTCCTCTTGAGGGAATTGCTACATTTGAATCCCAGACTGCCCCCAAGTACTGCACCCGCTGGTGTTCTTCACCCATTCTGACCTGGCGCTCTATTTCCGCTGCAGTGGCCTTGGTTGTTTCCAATCTCTCCACCAGGTCTGTGTCATCCAGGAAGCTCCCCTCTGCTGCAGAAAGGCGCAGGAGCAGGTCATCCTCCAAGAGCTTCAGCTCTATCTTAAAGTCATTTTGGTGTTTTGTCAAGACCAGCTGATGTGAACCAAGAAATGCACGAGACACAGTGATTAAATACATGTTTAAGTGGAGTTTTTACCCCAAACTTCACAGGGATAGTATAGGTATAATGAAACACACAACATTGAAGCCATATTACTCTTAAATTTAACAAATTCTTTTCAAACACTTAAAAGGCATAGCAAGAACTGCTTAGAACACCATTATCTGGAGATTGAACCCTTGTCAGAATCATTTATATCATGAACCGCTAGGAAGAATTTGTGTAGGAAGAATTTAAAAACTTCTGGTTTCTCCTCTGACATATAAAAAGCATGGAAATTTCACTCTGTTCTCACAATGATAAAAGGCTAAGCAACAATTCTACCACAGAACTGAGGTCACAAGGCCAACTGCCATCCTGAAAATTGATTAAAACTATTGGAACATAGATCGAAACTGGCCAGTGGCTGGAGACAGAGCTAGACAAATGCCCCGCCAGAGTTCTCACAGTAAAGGCAGAAGAAAACATACTTCTGCCTTAAACAGGGGTAAAGAATTGCTTTGTGATAAACTCAGGGGAAAAGTAACAATTTTAGGTAGGTCCAGAGTTTTCTGTTTTCCCTAACAAAAACCTGCACACCAAGGAAACTACTTTGCCAGGGCTGGGATCTAGGGGGAGGCCAATTAGATAACTCAGGCACCTCATGACTCCCTAACTCTCGTAGGAAGGGAGAGAAAAGGTTGAGAAACTCTTTTGAAGATCACAGACTAGAAACCAGAGTCTACTAAAAAAAATCCCTGAGAATTATCTACAAGATTATAGAATTCTAAGCCTCCAGAACCATAATCATGGAATCTGGTATACTTACAGTAGATTGTTAACAGAGGGCTGCAAGACTCAGGTTCTATTTAAGAAAGGAGGTTCAGGGAAATTCAAAACAAAAAGGAATCTAAGATTAAGAATTCTAGAAGACATTGAAGGCTATACCATCTATAGCTACAGGAAACATTTAAACACAGCTATATAAACATAAAATTCTACACTGAAACACTAAAACACTATCTTGGTTCCAACTATCCAATATATATTGTGATTGGCTTTCAATAAAAATGCAAAAAGACATGCTAAAAGGCAAAAGACACAGTCTGAAGAAACAATGCAAACCTCAGAACAAGATGCAGGAGTATCACACCTGCAAGCTTAGCTATTCAGGAGGCTGAGATCCAAGAATCCAGATTCTAAGTCAGCCAACGCAGGCAAATCATTGTGACTCTTATCTATAATTAATGAGCAAAACTCTGGAAGTAGAGACAGGACGCAAGTGATAGTGACAGCTGTGAGCAAAAAAGCTGAGCAAGAACACAAGGCCCTGAGTTTAAGCTCCAGGGCTGGTATAATAAATGAAACAAAATGCAAGTATGGCTGGATGTATAAATTATTGTCAGGGAAATTAAAAATGATGAGGTGTCATATACTAAGAGCTCCAGTGAAGAAATGGACAACACACAAGAGCACGTGGGAAATAGATGAGCAGACAGATAAAAAAGCTCAGTGAACCAAAATAGAATACTAGAAATAAAAACACCAAAGCAAAAATGAAGCATGCTTTGATGGGCTCAATGATAGGCTGGGCATGGTCAAGGAAAGGTATCTAGTAGAAACTTCTCTGAAGAGAAGAAAATAAAGAAAACTTCAAACTTCAGAAGGCAAAGAATACCCAAAATCTATTAGATAACATACGTGTAACAGGAATACCAAAATGAGGGAAAAAAGGTTAAAGAAATATTGGGAGTAATCACAGCTAAACATTTTCAAATTTAATGATGGAAACCACAGAATGCCAAGAAGTCTACATCTAAGACACATCACATTCAAACTGCAGAAATCCCAAAGCAAAGCACATAATCTTGAAAGAATCCATGGTGGTAGAGAAACACCTTACCTATGGAGGGAACAAACATTGATAGACATACCAGAGAATTCCTGTAGCGAAACCGAACAACCAAGAAAATGTAAAATATTGGGGGTGGGGGAGGTAACCAAACTAGATTTTTGTCTCCCCGTCAAATTACCCTTCTAAAATAAAAAAGAAACATAAGTTTGCTTAGACAAACAAAAATGAAAGAATTTTGCTGCAGTTGACCTGTTTGAACATAGACATTTTATTCATTGACCTGTTTATTCAAAAGTATGAGAGCAGCAACATATCCAGTGGATTCTTTTATGCCTTGGACCTTAGGTAAATGAACTGAATGACAGTAATGTTGTAAGGGCGGGGAGGAGAATGGTCTCTGCAATACTTCTGAAGCAGTTTAGTATATCTCAACATGAACCTAGATTGGTTGTAAGTGTATCTTAAAAACACTAAGGCAACCACTGAAATTGTTTTTTGAGTATAATTTCCATGTTAAGGGAGAAGAGATTTTGGAATCATGTAAAATCCTCAGTTGAAATCAGAGAAGGCAGAGAGAAAAAAGATATAAACAAACCCAAACAAGTAAAAATGTGACAAAGATGGCTGATAGTAATCCAATTCTATGAATAATCTCTTAGAAAGTGAGTTGTTTAAATGAATTTTAAAAAAAAGTCATAGACTGGGAGAGCTTATTAATGACAAGACCCAATGAATGTTGTCTGCAAAGCCCAACAACTATTTTCCCTCTTTTACTACCATATATTAATTGGACAAAAGTGAGTATCTTTGATCAAATTTGCCCCCTCCATTATTCTTTCCAATTATGATAGTTGATAGACGACCTAAAAATTTGCAAGAACTCAATGTCATTAATCAACTGGATCTAATGACGTATTAAAAAAAAAAAACTTTCAGGGCTGGGAAGGTGGCTCAGTGGTAGAGCGCTTGCCTTGCATGCCTGAGGCCCTGGGTTCGATTCCTCAGCACCACATAAGCAGAAAAAGCCGGAAGTGGCTCTGTGGCTCAAGTGGTAGAGCGCTAGCCTTGAGCTGAAGAGCTGAGAGACAGTGCCCAGGCCCAGAGTTCAGGTCCCACAACTGGACCCCCCCCCAAAAAAAAAAAAAAAACTTTCAACACAGCAGAATATACATCTTTTCAATCTCACAATGGAACATTTTCTCAAAATGGATCAGAGAGTGAGCCACAGAACATACTTTACAAAGTTTAAAAGAATCAAAATCATAGAAAGTTTGCTTGTGCACCACTACAACATTAAATGAGTTGTCAACACATAGGCAGAAGGTAGAAAGGCCAGGAAAACTAGGAGAACAACACACTCAAGCATTTTTTCCCCATTCCTCTTCTACTCCCTTGCCCCCTTCTCCCATTCCAACCCCTTTCCAACCTCTTCTTTCTCATCACCATCTCTCGGCACCAGTTTAGTTCATGTCCAAAATATACCAATACCCCCTCCTCTTGGCCACTAATCAGAGTGTCAGAGTTGCTTGCAATAAGGACTGAGCAACATAAGCTGGACAATATAGAAGTAAAGGGTTCCCATAGATCAGCCAGGGTGCACCAGCAGTGCCCAAGCCTTTATGGAAAAAGTCAAGACATAAATGAGTCAGCTCACGAAAGAAAACACTGATGATGGGAAAGAGAGGAACCCCCTCTTCCAGTAGTCCCCAGAGACCACAGACCACTTCCTTCTTGAGCTGTCATATCTTCACCCTACTTGCTTCTATACCAATGATACTCAACATATGACCCAAAAGCCAGCACCACTCTCTATTTTCTTACCTTAAGTTTCTCCAAATCTGGCCTTTCAATACTGACTACCTCCGCCAGCAGCTGGGCTTCAAGACCATCTTCTGTGACTGTGAAATTGAGGAGGGTTGTCTGAGCTTGCAGTTCTGGCTTATAGTGAGGATTTGCCAGTTTGGTGTGAAGGATCAGGCGGAAGTTCTTGTTAAATTCACATTCTTTATCTCCAATTTTGATATACCTACAGGGGACATAACACAAGCGGTTAAGAGAGGCCTGGAACAGATGCTCAGGCATCATTCCATTCCTGTAATCTGATAATGTGTCAGCCAAAAGACAGGAGATTAAGGTTCCCACTGCTCTCAGTTTTCTTAAAAGATAGGACTAAAAGTTACTGTGAAAGCTCTGCATGACCAAGAAACCTCATATGAGAAATTGTGACAGCAATAGCACTCTCCTTATAATGTCAATTGAACACTTAAATACAATCAACCTTACAGCAGCAAATGTTAGCTTTTAATATCTTTCCTGTGACTAAATTTATACTAAACATCATCAATCTTTGTTTCCTTGCAGAAGATCCTATTATTTTCATAGCAAAACATTGCTATTCTTTACAGATAACACAGGGATGTAAGTTCCAACGTAAATGTATATACATATATATATATACACATGCACACATGCATATATATCTGCATATGTATATATACATGTAGAGTACATATCTATTTTTAAATGCATTAAGTAATGTGTTAAGCATTACTGTATAATAAATCATTACCATATACATACATTTTGTCATTAAATAATGTATATTTTATTTTTCTAAAAGTAAAATATTAAAAATATATACATAATTAACCTTACTTTTTACTCTCTTCGGCCTCTTTTATGTTCTGTTTTTTGCTAGGATCCTGCTATTTGTATTGCATTAGATAAGAACTTTTCAGTTCATGCAACAGCCAGGACAGATAGAGAAACCCAAACCATGCATACTGGCACTTCTCAAACTTTTCAGGTAGCCAGAACTTCACAGGATGAAGAGTCATGTAAGCAGCTGGCCAAAACAAAAAAGATCTGCCTTCTGTTGTATCTTAACATCTCCCTATTAAGTGTATAGGACTTATGGATTGCAGGGATGCTATCATCAAAATGATAGGATTTTATGCAAAGCCCATGTAATTTTTAATCTAAACATAATAGTTTAAGCCACAAGAAGAGAAAACATATTTACTACCAGTTTCACTGACATACAGGTGAAATGGTATTTCACTACTTTGATCAAGTTCAGAAAATCAAGTATAGTCAAAAGAAAAGACACTATGGAACAGGTTGAGCATTTACTTGCAACAATTAACAAATAGTGGGTGAGCTATCAGAATAAAATAATGCAGCAATTTCAAGAAAGTTGTTGGGGGGGTAGATGTTGTATAAATGTATCTTAGTCACAGAAGGATGGTGTCTGAGATGTATTGGTCACTCTACTTGCATGGAGAAATTTTCATGAGACAAATTCCTTAATGTAAAGAGATTATAAAGAAGTATAATTTTTGACAGGGCTCAGTGGCTCATGCCTATAATCCTATTTAGGAAACTGAGATCTGAAAATTGCAGTTTGAAGCTAGCTTGGGCAGATAAATCTTCAAGTACTTATCTTTAATTAACCAGCAAAAAGCCAGAAGTGAAGGGATGGCTCCAGTAGCTTAGTGCCAGCTATAAGAAACACAGCCAAAGGAGAGCACAAAGCCCTGAGTTCAAGCCCCATTAACAACAACTCTGCAAAAGGGTAATTTTCCTATGTTACTAAAGCTTTACTAACCTGAAAATGAATGTTTTAAATCTCAGAGGATAAAATTAATCAGTATTCCAAAGGGATTGTTTCCAGGACCACAGGTGGACAGCAGAGCCAAGGAGGCTCAGGTGCCTTTAGTTGGGTCTCCTATACCCATGGGTGCAGAATCCACAGATAGAGAGGCTCCCTTGTGTACTATAATGTATGTGAATCTGAAAAACCTTAGGCCTACCTTAGTCACAAAAGATCACAGATTGTATCATTCCACTTATTGGAAATGTCCAGCCTGAGCGAATCAATAGTGACAGAAAATAGATTAGTGGGTACTTAGGACTTTTTAATTCTGAAACTGATTATAATGATGGCTATCCAAATCTGTGAATATACTACATACTAATGAACTATGTGCTTTAATTGTACACTTGAAATGGATCAGATATTATCTGAGTTATATATCAATAGAAATCTTGAAAAAAATTAGAAGGTCAAATCATTCACATTTGAATTTTTATCATTAGGTCAGCTTAGCAACCATGTCAACTGTAGCTTCTCAGAGGCTCATACTTATCTTTTGAGTACAATGAAGCATGTCACAGCATGGTCGCATTGACAAGGACACTTGTTCTGTGTGTGTGTGCATGTGCATGCATGCATATGTGCATGAGTACCAATGTTTGAACTCATTGCATCATGCATTCTCTTGGCCTTTTCTTTCATCACTGGCACTTGCCCTTCGGTTCTGATTTTTACTGGTTAGAGATAAGAATCTTGCAGATTTATCTGCCCAGACTGGCTTTGAACTTTGATCCTCAAATCTTGGCCTCCTGATAACCTGCTCACTCCACTCCCCCTTTTTTTTGGTGCCAATACTGGGGCCTGAACCCAGGAACTGGGCACTGTCCCATAGGTTTTTTAAAAAAATTATTATTGTGAAAATACCATACAGAGGGGTTACAATTACAGGGGCAAGGTAATGAGTACATTTCTTATCAAGCATTGTTGCCTCCTCCTTTGTTTGTCCCATAGGTTTTTGCTCAAGGCTAACGAGCTACCTCTTGAGCCACAGTTCCACTTTTGTTGTTGTTGTGCTAATTGGAGATAAAAGTCACAAAGACTTTCCTACTTAGGTTAGCTTTGAGCTATGATCCTCAGATCTCAGCCTCCTCAGTAGCTAGGATTACAGATATGAACCACCAGTGCCTGGCTAGCTTGTGCATGCACGTGTGTGCTCGAGTAGGTGTGTGTAGACATGGCTAGCCTGGCCCTGTTTTGAGTGACAGCATACTCAGCTAGATCTGTAGTGGAGAGAATCATTAAAACTTCCATCACTTGAGCTTTCCTTTGTACAGAGTTCCAAAATTGTTCCAACAAATACATCTGAGGAAGTCTCTGCTAGTACTGCTCACTAATTGCTCTAGTCTAGTCCTCACAATTGCCTATTTTTCTTAAATGAACTTCAAGAGTGTCCATGTCATGGGTCTTGCATTTAAATGAGACATCAAAGTTTGCATTTCCATAATGGAGCAAGCACATACACACCTGTGTACATTCTGTGTAAATTTCTGTTTGTTACTCTGTCTGGAGACTCTCAGAGAATGCAACATCTGACAAAAACTTCCATGGTATCCGGTTGACTTTTCTCTCACTGGCTGATTTATTTTCACTAGATTTAAGTTTGTATTTCATAAACTTCATGTTCTAATCATAGATTAAGACAATTTAGTATTTTTGTGTTTTAACGCTTTAAATTGAGACTCAGCCCTGGTAATCTTACAGAAACTGAGATCTGGACAATTGAAATTCAAAGCTAGCCTAGGTAGGGAAGTATGTAAGTCTCTGTCTCCAATTAATTAGCAAAATGTTGGGTTGGAGGTGTGGCTCAAGTAGTAGAATGCTTGTTGTGAGCAAACAAGCTGAGCAAATGCAAGGTCCTGAGTTCAAACTCTGATACTGGCTAAAAGAAAAATAATTAAATTGAAGAACTCTAAAGCAAGATTAAAATTTTCTTGATTAGAATTTTCATGATTGTTGTGCTCTTATGGGACAGCACTTATGCCAGAATTGGGAATTATGGGTAAGAAGTTAATTTTGGGACAATCATGGTGTATATCAATGCTATGTGTGTCCCTTGTGTGCATAAGAATAAAAGCAAATCACTAGCAATGTAACATCTTTTTTAAAGTACTGTTAGAAAATCTAGATCTTTTGGAGCACCAATGTGATGCCAGAAGTGGAAAATTGTACCCTGACTCAACGTGAGGGCTTACAGTCAAGAATAAGTGCACTAAAAATACTGTATAAGGGAGGAACTAATGCAACAGTAATATATACAAGACAACATGTTAGAAGTGGTCTGTACAACTTGGGGGTGGGGGTGGGAGGAGGGAAAGTAGGAGAAAGATGAGGGAAGGGGCAACAAGATTGACAAGAAATGCATTTATTACCTTACTTATGTAACTGGAACCTCTCTGTATAGCACTTTGACAATAAAAAATAAGCAGTGCAAATAAAAATTGTATAAAATGATCACATATGTGAGGCACACACAAAGCATAAATAAACTTTCATATTAGATACTTGGGTTGCATCCTCAAAATGTCTCCTTATATATAAGCAAATATCTTAAAAATTTTAAACTAAAAATCTGAAACACCTCTGGTTTGAATATTTCAGATAAAAGGTACTCACTCAGCCTGTAACAAATGTTAGGGCTTAGTGTGGAATTCCTCTAAAAGGGGAGGGAAAACCTCTGTCATAAGAGGAGCAAAGCAAACATTTCAGGCTCCATGGGTACAGACATCGTTGTCATCTATTGTTCTTGTGTACAACCCTTTCAATATCATTCTCAGCTGACTGGTCCTGCAAGGCAGGTCATTTGCCTGCATCTCTCTGTTTCCTTAATTTTTTTTTACTTTAAGTACTTGTACAAATGAGTTTCATTTTCACAAGACAGACTATGAGCACAACACATCTTGGTCAATGTCACACCTTCCATCCTTCTCCCTCATTATCTTTCCCAATCCCATCCAGACCCTTAAATTATGTAGTTCAACTTTTATATCATGCAAATTGAATATGGTGGCTGTATTTGGTCACTCTTGCCCCTCCTAGCACGTCTCTTGAAGATGGTGGTTCCAGGGTAATTTCTTCTCAAAGCATTATTAGCTAATGCTTCCAATCAACAACTACAGGAAAATATCTCCCCCTCTCTGAATTCTCAAGGAAAAGAACTTCCACAAACAAGGCCAACTTGGCACATGGGGCTCTGATAATATTCAGAAGATTTAGGGTGAATATTTTAACTGGTTAAATATTTAGCCAAAACTCTGAGCTATAGCCATGCTCTATAAGACTCTTGGTGTCACTCTGGCTCTGTATCTCCCTTGTAGGCATTCACGTATCCTGAGACTCTAGCAAACCTGAGTTGGAGAGCCATACACATTACTTTGATATGTCTTATTTCCTCTGTGAGGAGACAGAGTTAAAGGCTGATGGGGAGCCAGGGGAGAGGCAGGCGTGGAAGAGAGTTCTGCTACGGCAAAGAGGAGAATGCTTTAAAATTAGGTTTTACTTTTTGCTCAGAAATATAATGCAATAGCTTTAGATTTCCCAGGGATAGTAAATTATCCTCAATTGGGTGTTTATGATCTATGAAAAGCAAAAATTGTATAATGACTCAGTAAGTTTTATCATTGCTGTTAGGTTAATTTTTGGTTAATCTCCTATCTGGGAAAATGAAACTAGACTGTTAGTAGTCTCTCGTGATTTGAAGAATGAAAAAAAAACAATGGAGTTAACCAGAGGGGTGGGGAAAACAGAATTATTTTGCTGTCTTTGTAAAGGACAGGAAATGCAGACTTCTAGTACCAAGGGCAGCCACCAGTTCCTGAAATTAAACCAGGAGCAAGAGCAGAAGGGAAAAATCAAAGACTGGGACGTCTAGTTCCTTTCTTAAAGCAGGGCTCTTAAGCCACTGCTGGCCTCACTGCCACCAAGACAGGGTATACTGGCCCCTGCCATGAAATCACACTGAGCATCAAAGGGTGTCAGAATATCAGTTGCGCCCAGGGGACCTGGGTAAGCTCCTCTCCCCTTCTCTGGCTGAGATTTGCTGATTTAGAGGTGACATACTGATTTTGAGACCTTGGAATTGGAACAAAAATTATTTTTCCCAGTACAAACACTATGCTGTAATTGACTAGGACATCAGTAAGTCAAACACATCCCATCTCACCTAGAGGAGTTGTAACTTTTGGGCATGCAGTGCCCCTAGAGATGGTCCAGCTGATTCCTTTTAATGGACTTGGAGAATTTATGATTTTATTTATGATCACATCACTTAAGTGGCATTGTAGGATAGGTCAACCTGTTCTGACAGACCTGTAATTATCTCAGTTAAGCTGTTTGACTGATCACAAAATGATATTGCAAGAATATGATGGACTTGGGATGGATCAACAGCACCAGAGAAACTGCTGCTAGACTAAGACAATTTTAACATGTTGAGAGCTTATTTGGAGGTTCTATCAGGGGAGTGTAGCTACTCATATACCCTTGAATGAAGACTGGTCCTCCTGGGCTGGGAAGATGGCTCAGTGGTAGAGCTCTTGCTTTGCATGCATGAGGCCCTGGGTTTGATTCCTCAGCACCACATAAGCAGAAAAAAGCTGGAAGTAGCACTGTGGCTCAAGTGGTAGAGCGCTAGCCTTGAGCTGAAGAGCTGAGGGACAGCGCCCAGGCCCAGAGTTCAGGACCCACGACCGGACCCAAAAAAAAAAAAAAAAAAGACTTGTCCTCTTCTATCTAGGATGGTCGTCCTCTTCAACGGAGCGCGCAGCTTCGGGAGGGATTCACAGGGAGCCGTGAGGGAGGAAGGGGACACACACCTAGCCAGCCAGATCAGCCCAGTCAACCTTGGTGATCAATGGGGTAGCAGATGTCATAGCCAGATGGCTCTCACATCCTAATTTTTAACATTTTATGGTTGAACTAGACCCCTGTGGTGAGGACCCTTTGGGCTGATCATGTGAAGACCACTCCAGAAGAACTAGCTTGTCCCTGTGAGGGCCTCAGTGTGGTTTGGAAGGAGGAGCTATAGAAACTGCAGCTGGACCAGGTGAGATCTGCTTGGGCTCCTGACAGGTATCTTAGGAGACTAGGACAAACATAGTATGACTGCTGCCAGCCCTACCACCATCCCTGACTTAAGGAGAAAGTAGTGATTTACAAAGTGACCTGTTGCAAAGTGCTCAGCCAAATTGTTGAATCAGCCTATCCCCATCATCGACATGGAAAGTGAGTATATCTACTCTCTGGCCTTGGAGTGTCTAGCTCATCTCTTCAATTGGATTCCTCTGTCTACCAGCATCACCCGATCCCTTTTCATTACCATCTTCCATTTTGCCTGCTTTGGCAGTGACATCTGGGCCAGAGAGTTGGCAGCAGTGAATGGCTAGAACTGTGTCCTGGGACAGGAGCATGGCAGTTAGCTTGATATGCCCAGGTGAACATGTGAATTCTACGGACACACTTCAGGAGTGCCCCAGATGTCATTCACAGGCACTAAATACAGGCAAACAAAATAAATTTTCCTCCCAAATAGAGTACTTACCAAAACTGTTTAAAGATAACTTAAAAGGGAAGATAGTGGAGGCACCTACAAAGATACACATTTGGGAAACAAAAATTCAAGTCCATCAAGAACAGCTTAAAGAAAACAGAAAGCAACTACATAAACACTTGTTATTTAAGGGCATCATACATCCTTTATTGAGTATTTACTCACACCCATGATGAGCCACTGAAGGATTTTTTTTTCAAATTATGGCGAGATAGAAGGGAGACAGAAGTCAAGATCAAACTATGAGATCAACTATGGACCCTAAAGAACAACACTTCTACATTTGTAAAAGACTCCAGCTGGAGATCCCAAACCACTTAACAACAACCAGTCACACTTTTCAACCAAAGGAGGTACCTGATACAAATGTACAGGCATCACAGGATGAGAAAACCCACAATGATAGATTTGCTCAGAAATGGAATGAACTTGGGAGAACTGGTATGAAAAAGACAACTTCTAAAATTGTGTGGACTAGGCATTAAACAGCTAAAGCCTGTCAAATGAGAAGACAGAAGACACAATCAGGAATTTCCAGGCAGGTTTGCTCTCAAGGGTTTTCTCTCAAAATAGACAAGGTAAAACAACAGTAGACAAATGTTAGTGTCGGAGAAACTAGCCTAAAAGACTGATACAAGGACAACAGTAATCAATACTCAAAAGAAAGTGCTCAAAACACCATAAAACTATTCAAAAAACAGCAAGGCATGAAAGAATCTAAAGTATTTCCTATGACTACTTACAAATTAGGCCTGGAACAGATATTCACAGAAATTCCTCTGTGAGGAAGTCTTTTGATTTGAAGATAATGGAAAATTTCTGCCATGGATGATCATTTTGAAGTTTTTCTTAGGAATTGTTTTAGCCATATAACATTGATTCTATAGAAGGGCATTATTGAAGTGTCTAGAATCTAACTAGTGTACTGGCTGCCATTAACATCTTAGTAAATGGGAAATTCTAGAAAATTATATCTGAAGTTTTTACTCACTTAAAATTTCTGGGACAGGGGCTGGGAAGGTGGCTCAGTGGTAGAGCGCTTGCCTTGCATGCATGAGGCCCTGGGTTCAATTCCTCAGCACCACATAAGCAAAAAAGAAAAAAGCCAGAAGTGGCGCTGTGGTTCAAGTGGTAGAGTGCTAGCCTTGAGCTGAAGAGCTGAAGGACAGTGACCAGGCCTAGAGTTCAGGCCCCATGACTGGACCCCACCCCCCCAAAAAAAATTTTCTGGGACACATACTTTCCCATACCAGGAACATTCCTGAAACATTGGTTCACAGTCCCAGGCTAGGGTTTCCAGCCCCATAAATGACTGTTACAGAGGAAGCCTGGGAACATGACCCAGTGTTTCAGTAAAGCTCCTGTCTAGGAAATTCTAATCTGTTTTGTATGTTCCAGAAAGTATGATAAATGGAAAAATCACTTCTATAATATTTGTGGGAAATTTGAAAGATTAAAGAAAGATAATTTTATAAAGATGCTTTTCAGATGAGCAACTTCTTGAATATGTTGGCTAGTATAATTGTTTTGGGAGAAGTACATATTGGTAAATCTTCCCAGATATGTTTTCTGTTGATTGATATAAGATATATTTTACTTAAAATTAGAATTGTCTAGAGTTTGGTGAATTTAATTATTTGTAATTACATAGCTGTACAATGTTTCCATGTTATTTCTATGTAAAATATATTAATGTAAAAATAGGCTATCACCAGAAATCTTCAATGTGATTTGAAGTTCAGCTTTAAAGGATTTAGTAAAATATTGTTTTTACATTTTTGAGAAACTGTAAGCAATGGAAAACTTCAAAAATAATTTTCTAGAAATCTTCCTTTATTTGAATATGAAGTGAGTTCATGTAAAATTGGAGAAAAGATACTGTTCTCCTTAAATGTGGTTTAATTTTAGCATTAACATTTTTTCATATATACTTTGTGGTGCTTCCAAGAATTTGTAAAATCTGAAAAATTTCCAAAATAAATTTCCTTTCAGAAGGAAAAAATTGGATTAACATTGACTTCTCCAGTGTTAACTTGAAATTCTATAAATAAATTAAAAATAGAAAAAATAAGTCATTTAATTTATAGCAAAGTTTTGTACTTCCTGGCTTTCAGAGATAGAAGACAATATTTGGCAAAATCAATTATTTTTTATAATAATGACAGTCATACCTATTAACCTTTACAATTCAGCTTTTACTGAAACATGCTTTGTCAGAAGCAGGGGAGGAAGGGAGAGATAGAGTGGGTGAATACAGTCATAATAATCTATGTTCATATATGAAAATGGAAGCAGATGAACTTGAGGGGATGGGTAGGGTTGGGAGAGATGATGGAGGAGGTTGAAGGGTGACATTGATCCAGAGGCACTAAACGCATAAAATAAAATGCTAAATTGAAGCCTGGATGTACAGCTATTTAAAAGATAACCTTAAAATGAAAACAGAAAATTGAAATAAAATTCAGGACAATTTTATGTGACCTTCCCACATATGTTTACAAGACATTCCAATCAATCTCATCTTCTTTATAACTCTCCCTACCCTGTCCCATTCTCTTTCCCAGTTGTTACTGATATTTAACAGTCTATAAGATGCTTATCAAATATGTATAAATTGTATTTTTATTTAGCTTGCCTTCATATATATCATGTTTATAAAATTCAGTTTTATATGCTAAATTTTCATAAAAATCAATTATACTGAGAATATGAAAAATTATTTAAAAGTTTACTCAAAACCTAGGCAAAAAGTATTTTGGCATGAAAAGATGTATTTAGTCTGGACTTCTTTCTTCTAGAATGAATAGCTGGAAACTAAGGAAGACTCTTACTAAAAATGTTCTCCAGACAGTGTAGTTACTATTGTTGAAAACAATATGTTTGGGATCATAAAAACTTAAGAGAATATCTCTAGCGATTAGAACCATTTGCTCTGAGTACCAGAACAAATGACATTTGTATTTTTTATGGCCATCCAAAGTTAATCATGGAAGACCAGATACTCCATTTAGAATAAAAACCAACTTACAAGAGCAGATCAATGTCCTACTAGGACACTGGGAATTCCTTACCTGGGATGTTTGCAGTAAGACTTTTAAAAGGTTTGTAAAATTTAAGATTTAGAGAGATATCTAAAGATCTGTACTATTATTCTATTAGAGACTCTCACTTTAATGTCAACAGTTCAGATAGCTAACATGTTCTCGAAATACAAGGAATTCCACTGTGGGGGCTTTTTAGTACCAGTTGTCAGGTAAAGAGGTGGGTTTAGGGTAAGTAAATAATATAGTCCCACCAGCTGGGGGAGGGAGAACCAAATTCCAGAGAAGAAATCAACTTTTCAATGGACATCTAAAAGCCTTACAGCACATCCTGCTGTTTAAAATTAAAAGCTGCTAGGTTAGACTTGTGAGCTCCCACAGCTAAGGCTGAGTGTAGCCAAAAAGCTCAGGTGAGCCCAGCAGCAAGAGGGAAGCTGTCACTTAGCAACCCCAGCAGGAAGGGCTGTGCAAGTTGGTCAAACGGGGTTTGTCAAGAAAGGTTTTGGCTGAAAGCTGCACAGCTGGCAAGACGTTGAGGGAAAGGAAGGAAGGAGTCCTCAATGGAAATGAGTTAATTGTCTTACTGCTTCATACGGTTAATATAACCAACATATCCTTCTAAGATAAAAGCAAACTTCAATTAGGATTAAAAAAATTTTTAAGCTGCTGTTTCAGAACTCTGTACAGAGAAGAGAGAGCCAAGATAGAAAATCACAGCAGGAATTTTCCTGTTACACTCTCTCTCTCTCTCTCTCTCTCTCTCTCTCTCTCTCTCTCTCTCTGTCTCTCTCTCTCCCTCATTCCAGTACATTTAAATACCATGGCATGATATCAAACACAAAGAAATTCTGAGTCTATTTAATCTTTTCTTCTCCTCCTCCTCTTCCCTCTTCCCTTCCTCCTCCTCCTTGAACTCAGGGACCAAATGCTGTCCCTTAGCTTTTCTGCTCAAAGCTGGCACTCTACCATTTGAGTCACATCTCCATATCTAGCTTTTTGGTGGTTAATTAGCCATAGGAGTCTCAGACTTTCCTGGATAAGGACAAATCCTCAGATCTCAGCCTTCTGATTAGCTAGGCCTACCTGTCACTAACGCTCAGCTAAAATTTGCTTTTTTTTTTTGAAGAAAAGGAAAGAATCCTAAGGTTCTTCATCCATGGTCTGGTTTGATATTTATTTTCAGATAAATTCAAACAACTGTTACCAAGACCATGGTAAAGCTGAGAAGGCAGTAGATGTAACACTTTTTTAATATGTGCATTGAATTTAGGAATAGAAAAGCTTGTTTTTCTGTTCATAAAGTTTTGAGTTTAGGAAAGACTAGAATGCTGACTACCATGTATTAGAGCATGAATGACCTTCAAGAATCTGACCTACAAGGATGACAAGAGAACTAAATACCTCTGGGGTTCCTTTAAAATAGTTTGCAGTTCATGAGTGTCCATTCTATCACACTATGGGGTTTAACATGATCTATCTCAAGATCCACAAGGACTGTATTCACACAGATCTGCAATCAACCATAATACAATCATGTGGCACAATGCCAAGAAGAGCAACCTAATAACAGTTCATAAACTAGAAGCTTGTTAACTGAAAGCAATTCTTATTAATCTTTACACAACTTTAAGGAAACCTAGTTTACTGTATTAATTCTATAAAAATGAAATTTTATATCAAATGGCTAATATTCCTATTAGCCAACTTTAAATATATTTTAGGGTGTGCTAAAGATGACTGTTAGAATAACCAAATGACAAGTAAATGCACAATTAAGTAGGAATCACCTTTCAGAATATTTATATTCTGAGAAACAAATTCATTATGCAGTATGTTCACTCCAGTTAAGATTAAAGTTCAAAAATCATTTCTTTAATATTTGGGGGATGTTTGAAAGATTAAAGAGAGATAATTTTATAAAGATGCTTTTCTGATCAACAACTTCTTGAATATGTAGGCTAGTGTAATTGTTTTGGAAAAAGTACATGCTGATAAATCTTCCCAAATATGTTTTCTGTCGATTGATATAAGATATATTTTATTTAAAATTAGGATTGTCTAGGGTTTGGTGAATTTAATTATTTGTAATTACATAGCTGCTATCAGCCTGTGGCCATTTTATGACAGAGGTATCCACTGTGTGGGTCAGGTTCAACTGTATATCTCCTCAAACACAGATTTAATGCACTATTGATGAAACCATTACTCGAACCAAATTAAAGTCTGGGCTGATCTATTGGTCCTCAGGGAGCTGTCAGACATGAAAGGAGTAATTAGTATTCATTACCTCATATTCCACAACATCCCAATTATTAATGAACTTCAACTTTTGGACTATGTGATATCTATCACAAGCATTTCTCAGACATTCATTATTAGGCAGAATAAACAGACAGTGGCTTTTTAAAAAGGACCCTCAAATAAACAACTGGAGTAAACAAAACCACTATTAATAGTTGAAAACTTCCCCACGTTCGTGAGTTTTTTTCTTAATATTTTTTTAATTGTAAAGATGCTGTACAGAGGGGTTAAAGTTACATGAGCAAGGTAATGAGTCCATTTCCTATTGAGCAGTGTTATACCCTCCTTTGTTTTTCCCCTACCATCCCTTTCCTTCCGACCTCCCCAACCTCCCCTCCACACACAAAGTTAGTTTTCAACATACTGTCTTTGTGTGTGTGTGGGGGGGGGGGAGGTCCAGTTGTGGGGCCTGAACTCTGGGCCTGGGTGCTGTCCCTTAGCTCTTCAGCTCAAGGCTAGCGCTTTACCACTTGAGCCACAATGCCACTTCCGGCTTTTTTCTTTTTTCTTATGTGGTGCTTAGGAATCGAACCCAGGGCCTCATACACGCAAGGCTCTACCACTGAGCCAACTTCCCAGCCCTCAACATACTGTCTTGTACATCTCATTGTTACAATGGGTCATCCTGAATCCTTGTTTCAGCATTTTGTTATTTCCCTTCCCCTCCCAAAATTAGAAAAAAAAATGTATATACAAGATGAGGACATTGGAATCAAATACAGAGACAACAGGGATTGAGGTACATGAGTTTTTAGCAGGACCATCACGGTGAGTATTCCACATGTATTTAAGGAATGCAATAAAGGGATTGTAGAAGAATCTACAGCTTTACAATCTTTGTAAGGGACACGTTCTTCCCACCTTTCTTCTTTCAGTACTGTCTTACCTTTATAACATGAAGGAAAATGGATCCGTAATCCCCATAGCTAACTGTATAGGGCATTCCACAAGGACAGAAAATCTAGCAACGTGTTCAGTGCTAAAGACTGAAGGGGAAACAAAGGAGGAGGCAACAATGCTTGATAAGAAATGTACTCATTACCTTGCCCATGTAATTGTAACCCCTCTGTACAGTATTTTCACAATAAAAATAAAAAAAAAAAAAAGAAGACTGAAATGAAGAGATCTATTGGAAAAGCTGACAAACATGAATTTGTTTGGGATGGGACCAAGGGAAAGCCAATAGTTTTTCTGATCTTGCTAAAACATTGCAAATGGGTATCACCACTAAATAAAACCATAATAACATTTTCCCATTAATTTTCTTTTGCATGTTCTCCTTTTTTTTTTTTTTTTTTCGGTCACGGGGCTTGAACTCTAGGCCAGGGCTGTCCCTGAGCTCTGCAGCTCAAGGCTAGTGCTCTACCCCTTGAGCCATCGTGACACTTCCAAACCTTTCTGTTCATGTGGTGCTAAGGAATCCAACCCAGGGCCTCATGCATGTGAGGCAAGCATTTTACCACTGAGCCACCTTCCCCAGCCCCACATTTTCTCCATTTTTTATTTGCTGCATTAAACAAAGAAAAATAGTCCCTATTTCTATCAGAGCTAGTCTTATTTTTTCCATATTTTTCCCCTTCTAGTTTACACATGTATAATTTTTTAAACTCGTTTTAAAAACAAGATAAATGAACAAACCGGAAAACATTTATTTCGCTTTAAATTTACATTTCAAACAAAAGTTATATAATCGCTCACTAAAATATTCAAAATACTTAAGATGATTATTATTCAAAATACATAAGATTATAAACTAAGCTATTTTGAAACATAAAATATCTCATTTTTATTTCCATTCAAAAATAAGAGTAGAAAAAAACAAGAAGTGAGGCTGGTTCCTCACAGGAAGAGGTGGCTCACAGTATGAATATAGATTTCAAAAACAGCTGAAGAGTGACGTTTCCTAACTCAATTTTCTGACTACTTAACACTTACATAGTACCAATGAGCAAATCCACTTAGAGAACATTTTAGAAAACCATTTGGCCTTTCCTTTAAAGCTGATGGTGCAAATATTCTACCTTTTGGCTATTACAATTCAGAGTATAAACTCTTTTGGGGATTGGGTGTTTAAAAAAATACCTCCATCTTTCATTGTCTAACAAGGAAGATCATCACCTCTTCCTACACTGTTCATGTTCTTCCATAAATCACATCAGTATTTACTTGGTAGAAGACTGGGTGATTACCCTTGAGTCTTCCCTTTTCCCTACCAATAATATCTAATCAATAACCACGAGCTGATGGCATTAACTCCTCAATCTCCTTTTGGTTTGTCCTCCTGTATCTTCCTGTCACTGCGTCTATTTAGGCTCCATCATGCATCAGTTGAGTACCTGCAATAATTTGCTAACTGGACACTGGCTGCAGGCCCAAGATCCTTCTATCAATACAACAGTGTGGGCTTCCCCAAAGGCAAATGGTATTGCCTTCTTTTTCTGTATGTTAAGAATCTTCTCTAGCTTCCCTCCTTAGGTGTCTCTATGAAAGTAGGGGGATTCTGCAGCTCTTTAATGAAAACAATGGGTCTTGTCAACTAGGACAACTGATAAAAATTTGGCCTTTGAATATGTTTGGGGACAGAAGAATGATCCATCCAGAGGGAAAGCCAACTATGGGTTGGCTACAGAAGTCCTGTTTACCTCTCCAGTCTCATCTCTTCTAATCTGTCTGCTCCTCCTCATCCAACTGGATTTGAATTGTTCTCTGGTACTGCAGGGGTGTTTCATGCATGTTGCTGTTTGGAATGAGTGTTCTGTGTTTAGGATTCTCTTCTACTTGTCTACCTCACAGGTGCCCACTGTTCTTTTGAGATTCCAGTTAACTATAAATGCAATCAAATGTAATTTTTTCCATAAAGCTTTTTTCAAGTCTCCACTGTGAAAATGACAATTCTTTCTCATGTACACTTCTATCACAAGCTCCTATTGTTTATGAATCTACCAAGGAAGTAAACTGACATGTTCCTTAAGTGCAGTGCCTGTTCCTTATCATGCTTAGTGTCTGCAGACCCCAGTGCTCTGCCTGACACCAGCAACCCTCAGAGGCTTGGTTAGTGACTGACAAGATATATACAAACTCCTTTAGCATTGACAGTAGTGGGGTAAAGATATTAAAATCTTCTGCACGGGAAAGAAAAGCAGGTTAAATCAGAGATATAGTGTTAAAATTCACTTTCAAATAAATGGTTCCCACATATGACATGAAGTAGTCAAGATTATCACAATAATACCTTCATGTAATAAAAAGTGTTTATTATATTCTTGCAGAGAATCTTAAGTTTCCTGGGTTTTAAAAAAATGCCAAAGCTATATGATTTAACACAGAGTACATGTTCACTGAATAACATTTTGTAATTAATTATTCTGGATAGATATTTGATGAGACTGGATGTGCACTGTAAACTTTGTTTAAAATCAGAGACTTCTGGAAACTCAGATACTTAACTAGATCCACATTGGGAAAAATCATGACTTAAACTGATCAGTTTGGGGAATTTTTAGAATATACAGATAAATATGATAGAGAATCATTAAATTTCTTCACATAAATTGTGTTGTTGAAAGTTGAAATTAAATCTCAGAGAGTACACGTTTTCCTGATCAAAAAACACCCCTTAGGTCTTTATAATAAAGTCAGAGCCTTAATAACAAGTATTTCAAGTTAGTGACATTCAAGATTTTACACTATATTTTTAACACATCAGACACAGCTACAATTATATTTGTGTGAAGAGATGCAGTTTGTCAAGCAGCTTATTAGGTTGTTCTAAATGTAGGTCTGTGTAAATTTTGGTTTATTAAGCAATTATAAGTTGTCAGTTACTCTAAATGGATTTACTTGGGAGTCATATAATACTACAGTAATTGGTTAGAGACTTAGAAACTAGTCACCCTTAAGTGGGACATTTCTACTTACAGTTGACAGGCATAATCTAATGATGACAAAGGAGTTACCTCAGAGACAGAGTGGGTGTAAAGGAAGAAGAGTTTGGGGAAGTTTTAAAATTATACCTAGGGAATTAAAAACAAAATAAAAAGGAAAACAAATCAAAATAACAAAAGAATATAAAACTGAATGAAGTTCAATGATTGTTGATTTCTTGGACTGCAGAAGCCAAGCAATCTTTCGAGTGCCAGAGTCTGCCCAGCTCTGATAAAACATGTAAAAGCTGTCCCTGATCACACACTCATAGAAAAATGACTTGATGATTCCTTGAAAATGGCTTCAATGCCTCCATCAGAAAGAATGACACCATCCCATTTGTTAGGAAATGGAGACTTGAAAAAAATTATATCTAGTATATGTCTAGGACAAGCAGAAAAGGTCAAAAGCTATGTATATATGGCCATATAAGATGATGCTAAGTGAAATGAACCCTAGGATAGGGACACAAGAGGTTTCATCTTTCTTGCTGTCATTTTAATTTATTTGTACTACGTGAATTTTTTTTGTTTCTTTTATATGTTCTTCCCCCATGGTATAATAGTTTTCACTGTATTTGATTCCGGTGCCCTACTCACGCCTGTAATCCTAGCTACTCAGGAGGCTGAGATCTGAGGATCGAGGTTCAAAGCCAGTCCAGGCAGGAAAGTCTATAAGACTCTTATCTCCAACAAACCACTAGAAAACTGGAAGTGGTGCTGTGGTTCAAGCAGTAGAGCACTCACCTTGAGCTGAAAAGTGCAGGGACAGCACCCAAGCCCAGAGTTCAAGCTCCACTACTTACCAAAAAAAAAAGGGGGGGGGGCTGGAAAGGTGGCTCAGTGGTAGAGCATGTGCCTTGCATGCATGAGGCCCTGGGTTCAATTCCTCAGCACCACATAAGCAAAAAGAAAAAAGCTGGAAGTGGCGCTGTGGTTCAAGTGGTAGAGCGCTAGCCTTGAGCTGAGAGCTGGGGGACAGTGCCCAGACCCAGAGTTCAGGCCCCACGACCAGACCAAAAAAAGAAAAAAAAAAGGCTTCAATGACCCTGGATACTGTAGTATCACAGGGGAATGATCCATTTGGACAGTCACATGGAACTAACAGTAGGTGAGGCATCATGTTGTTGAGAATCCACTATGCTAGTCTGGGGATTGTTTTAGGGTCCAGTGCTAATCCTACCCTCCTCCTTTAATACTCATACATATTTTAAGTATATTAAATAGAACTGGCATATGATGGTGGATGCCGCCACGAGGGAGATGCTGATTAAAGAACTAGTAACAATTTAACATCTACCTTAAAAATTTTAGTAAATAAGCATATATATGATATGCAAATAAAGCTAAGATGCTCAAGATATTTTGGGAGTTACTGAAGTTGGAGACATACTAATGTAACAATGAACTATGAGGCAATTATTCTCAGATCAGTGGCAGTGACAAAGTGAAGAACTATGTAAAACAAACCTAAGTCCAAAATTTAAATAGTCTGGGTCTGGGTCATGGGTCATAAATTATGTTAAGTTGGCTCATGTTGAGGTTAGCTTGGTCTTGGAGTACAGGCACCATGGAATGGAGAGGCTTGACAATGAGACCGAGAACCAGATACTGGTGATCAAACCCACTTAGCATGAAATATAGCATAAAAATTCAAGAGCACTTACTTTCCTTTTTTAATTGTGTTCCTGCCAAGCAGTGGATCGAGTACTGGATCTATTGTCTCCTCAAGATTTTCAATTAAGATGACATCGCCAAAGGCCAAAGCTGTTTCAATGGCTTGCAAGAACCTTCGAATTCAGAGTGGAATGAGATTATCAAATGTAAATAAGCATAGGAAAACTGTTCAGAATTATTTATCAGATTCAATTTTATTTAACGTGGAAATTTTAAATGGGAGAAACATGGAGAAGTCATATTTTTCCCTAACAATCTAGATTAAACAGAAATGAGAGAGCAGATTTAAGACAATTTTGCTGTCATATTTTCCAAGTGTTAATTAGTTGCTTTTAGTAATAACCAATGGTTGAAATAGTATAAATAGCTCAGTATTATAAATTCAAATTTATTCAGTGTCCCACTCCCTTTTTGAGATAGACTCTCTGTAGCCCAAGGTGGCCTCTCACACACCTTTTTGCTATCGTGTCTTGGGTGCTGGGATTAGAAGTGTATACTACATAACTGGCTAATGATGACTTTATTACTATTATTGCTATTGTTTTTGTTATTATTTGCAGTATTTGAGATCGAAGTCAGGTCCTTGTTCTTTTATTTTTATTTTATTTTTTTAAATTTAATTTTATTTTATTTGTGAACATACTGTACAGAGGAGTTACAATTACATGGGCAGGATAATGCGTACATTTCTTACCAAGCATTGCAGCCTCCTCCTTTGTTTACCCTTCACATCCCTTCCCAGCCTCCCCCCTCCCCAATCCCAATCCTTCTCCTTCCTCCCCCTTCCCCCACCCCCCCCCCGCACCGACGTTGTAAAGCTCATTTTGGACCTGACAACTTGTACTTCTCATTGTTGCAACAGGTCCACCTGTATCCTTAAACAACTGGTTTTTCCCCATCTCCTCCACAAGTTATACTAACATCAAATATAGTGAAAGCAGGAGTTATACTGTGGGGGAGGGACATACAAAGCAACAAAGAGATAATCTTATAAATGTGTTAGAAACACATGCATGAAAGAAAAAAACATTAAAATACATATCTAAGCGTTCATTTTCCTGACATCACATTATCTGACCTTTTCCGCTTGACTCAGGTCCTTGTTCTTTTATTTTTATTTTTTTCTGATCCTGAGGCTTGGACACTGGGGCCTGGGTGCTGTCCTTGAGCTCCTTTTGCTCAAAGTTGGCACTGTACTACTTGAGCCAAAGAACCACTTTCGGCTTTTTCTGTGATTTAACTAGAGATAAGAGTTTCACAGACTTTACTGCCTAGGCTGGCTTCAAACCACAATCCTCAGATCTTACCCTCCTGAGTAGCTAGGATTATAGGCGTGAGCCACCAGTGCCTGGCTTCCTTGTTCTTTTTAGGCAAGTGCTCTACCCTTAGAGTGACATTTCCAGTACTTCTGGGTCCTTTTTAGGTAACAAAATTAAATGCTTTGTTTTTTTTATCAGTCTTTTACTCTTAAATTAAGATCAGCCATGATAAATGGTGAATTATCATTTTATTTCATTCTTACTCTCCAAAAGGAGTCTCTCCTTATTTTGCTTTAAGTGCAAAAAGGAAATGGAGTCAAGTGAAATAAAAGCAGGCCCAAGAATTACTTTGCTTAGCATTAAATGAACACCAACTTTGAACAGGACAGCTCTTTATCCCTCAAAGGATCCAGTGACAGAAAGTCTGAGTAGAATCAGTTCTCAAAAGTGATACATGATCATGTGCACATAGCTATTGAGCCTTTGTGATCCTCTCCTAAGAGAATCCTTTGATCTGTGTGAATGTTTAGAGTCTTGTTTAACTTATCATGTCCAAGTTTAATTTTTTATTTTTCACCATCCATTGTGTTTACTTGTAGATATATAGGCACATCCTGATTACTACAAATGAGTGAAACTATGAAACCTATGTTTTCTTGGGTCCAGCTTACTTCACTTAATATAATTTTTCCTGAGTAGTGTTTATCAAAATGAACTCCAAGTTTTTTTGTTATTTTGCTTTTTGTTGTTTTGTTTTTCTCCTTTGTTGCTATTTTTATTTCTGATCCTTTTGTCTTGTATGTAAGCTTATCTTCTTTGGGGAGGGTAAGGGTGAGTACAGAAATGGTGGGAGAAAGGGTGAAGAAATGCAGCAGTGATAGTCACTTAGACACTGTTGAAAATGAAATATACAGCTTGTGGGGGAGAGGCATCAGGAAGCAAACACTGGGAGAAAAGGAGGAAGAGGTGACATTATTTAAAAGGAAACATACTCATTACTGTACTTATAGAACCGTAATCCCCTCTATACAACACCTTTACAATAAATTTTTAAAAAAGTAATCAATGACTAAGAGGTCAGGCTTTCAAGGCTGGATCTGTAACATACTGAGGTCTTACTACAGGCACAGAATATATCAGAGACAGAAGTATGAGCTTCAGGGAACCTGTGAATGCAGTTATTCTTGTTAGCGTACCATTTACCAAACACTCTAAATAAGGAATGTGCTATATTTCCACTTTTATCAGTAGAAAATATACCTCTCTTTTCTCTTAGATACAATGTTTGTGCAAATCTGTAGTCTGATTTTTTTCATCATTTGGATGTTGCCTGACACAAAATACTTTTATAACTGAGATAGTGTGCGAAAACTGAGCAGGTAAGTAAATAAGGGGCACCAAACTGCAAAATTTCAAAATGGTGAAGATCTCTCACAAATGCAAGATTAGAAATCAGACCCACTTCCTAACAGCCTAACACCAAACCAATCCCTTGGGAATTCACATACCCTTTCTGGCCTAAATGCGTGACTTTCAGGTCAGTTCCATATTTATTCTTGATCCACTTAATTCCCTGTTGTTGAGGATCTATCATCAGGGGCCAGCGCTCGCAGTGTGTTAGGATGACAGCATTTTCGGTTGACATTCTGTCGCTGGGCAGCCCTGCGTTATTCCAGGTGGCAATGGTAGCATCATCTGTCAACATGGCAATCAAGTCCAGGCCCTCCGTGATTGGGATGGCAACCTTCAAAATCAAAGTTGAATGCAATAAACTGGCAGTGCAAAAAAAAAAAAAAGATGTAGCAAGGTAGAAGAGAAAATGAAGCCAAAGCCAAGAGAAAGTGATTCGAGGAGAATGCATGCCAAATATCTACAGATTCTCAGAAGCTAAGTATAGCTTGCATCTGAAAGACTATTGCACCTGATAGATCTAGTGTTCAGAATCGTGTTAACTGTGGCACTCAAAATCTAGTTTATTAACTCCATCGATTTGGCTTTCCTGAAAGGAACTTTGTTCTACACATCTGTAACTGTTTTAACAGAGAGAATTTAGGCCCTGGGGAAAATGGCAGGGCCCAGATACTTATTTACTGATGGAGCAACCACTCACTCCACATAAGCAATGGTAAATGTAGTATGCGGTTAAGGCACGTCCTCTGTTTCCACAGGGCAACACTACAGGCATGGATTTCCCAGGATGGGGTAATGAAGCAATCTGCTTATCTGAGGAACTCAGAACATGACCTCTATTCTCAGAAGGAATTGCCTGGGCCTAGAGCATTGCAAAGTGAAATTTTGACAGACAGATGAGTAGAAAGAGAGAAGGAAGAAGAAAGAGAAGAACTAAAGAGAAAGAGAATAATCAAATGGGAGACTTATAAACTTATTTTAAATATATAACAATATATTTATAATATATTTAAAATAAATATATAACATTATTATATTACACACACATACACACAATTCATTTGGTTACTTTTAGAAGAAGTGTCCTTCTGTTAGCAAAGGATGTGTAGTTTTTATTTTCAAGTTCTATTTAACACAACTTGAAACCATTGAATACCTTTGACTTCTGAAGTTAAAGGGACTCAAATAAGGGACCTCTGTACATTTCCCAAAATTTAACAGCTCAGATTTCTTGAATACCTGCTCTATGCAGAGTAGAACATTGGGAATTCAGAGACAAATTACCCAAATCCACCCCTTCTTTTGTCTGGTCAGTGAAACCTAGTTTCATAAATAAAGCCATTTCAATATGAATAAAATCTAGTAACTGGCACTAAAAAATAGTATTAATGTTAGGACTACTTTAAAATAAAGTTTTAGAACTTTACTTATACTATTTTAGTCATTGTTGTTCTAGATCTCATAATAATAGGAAATTACTTCTTTTTGGTATATGTGTTGATACTGAGGCTTGAACTCAAGGTCTGTGTACTCTTATTTGGCTTTTTCCCCTCAAGATTAGCTTTCTACAACTGAATCACATATTCAGTTCCATGAAATTATTTCATCATGGAAGCCTGAAATTCCATGTACCTCTCTTACCTTTTTCATGTGTAATGCTCTAACAAACAGCCTTAGGACTCCTAGATTGTTACCCTAGGTTCTTTTTTATTCATAGGTCCTTTTTATTGTGGAAAGTTATACATGATAACATTTGTCATGGTGACAATCTTAAGTGTATAGTTCAATACCATTAAATACACTCACAATGTGCACACTCTCCTTCTCCAGAACTTTTTGTCTTCCTATGTGGAAATTATAATAAACAATAAATCTCCATGTCTTTTTTCCTAGCCCCTAGCATATAATTTAAAATCATGTGTTTCTGAGAAAACATTAAAGATTGTTGTCTCTTAGGGTTTTCTAATAGAGTTCCTTCCAAGGTCACCTTAAATATGCCCACAGGTCATCAATAAATGACATGTTTGGTTTAAAGATTTATAAATCACACAGATTGTAGTCACTTGCTAAGTAGTTTGTTTATAAACCATTAGAACCCGTAGGACAACCTACTGACAAGGCAAATGCACCTCAAAGATGGCTCCCTACAGAAAACACCCTATTATATATTGGGAAGAAACAATAACAGTTGCTTCTTATGGGGACAAAACTAGAAAATTAAAGTTAGCATTGTTCAGCACCTTTAGCTCTTACTGCCAACCTACTTACTACATGTCCACCTGGATAGGACACCTCCTTCCAACGTCAACCCAAGTCAATCTGGAAATAGAAGCACAGAAGCAACTCCACAATGGAAACCCAAATCTCACAAGGACCAGCACTTGTTATGGTTCACACAGCACTTTCTGCCAGGCATCTCAGGTGCAGAGAACCACCTGCCAGAGGAATTTCATATCCACAATTGGGAGTAATTTCCTTCCTTTAGTTCAGCAACGCTAGAAGTGGGTGGGAGAAATAGGCTGGACATGTTTTAGGGTCTGGTTCAATTTGACTAGTGGTTGTGTACTGAAGAGAAAAGGAGAGAGGTCTCTGATGACAAAGGTAACCCTGGGAAGAATCATGGTCTTGGTAAAACAGAAGTTCATGGTTAAATTGAATAAACATTTAGCATATATTATCAGAAAATTGCCATTTTGCTTTGAATGTTGTGACACTCTGGGTATCAATTAGCATTGCTAAGCATCTTCAGTTCCCACAGCCACCCAACTACATGTTCATACAGATATGACTCACTTCTTTTTATCATTTTAAATTTTATGATCTCTTCCAAGCAAAATGACATCTTCATAAAAACATGTTTGTTTCAACAAGTAGGAAAATACAAATCAGTTCATGCGCAGCTTTGAAGAAACACATGTAAAAATGATGTCATACCAGCAATTAAAGACCCATTTAAAAAACATTTCTAGTTTAAAAAAATAAAATGACTGGTAGCATAACTTCACACTATTGATACTTTCTTCAAAGTGAGAATTCTAACAAGATGACAATATGAAGTTAGAAGTGAATTTCCTTAGTAATTTTGGAGAAAATGCGAATATTGCATTAATGTCTATGAGTATAGAAGGCCAGAAGGAGGGCCACTGTCAGCATGAAGTAGTCATAGGTGACTGATAAACACAAGACTCAAGGCTAAAGATGAGACAGAGAAAAATAGAGGTAATAGAAGTATACAATAAACACTTTAGAAACTCACAATGCAATAAAAATTGGAGAAATTCAGCAGCATTCCTTATCCTCTTACATAAATATATATTTCATCATAAAAACATTAAATAAGCAGGGTGTTTGTGGCTCATGCCTGTAATTCTAGCTATTTAGCAAACTGAGATCTGAGAATCATGGTTCAAAGCCATGAGGAAAATCCAAAGATTCTTATTTCCAATTAATCAACAAAAAGCTAGAAGTGGAGCTGTGGCTCAAATGGTGG
Source organism: Dipodomys merriami (assembly GCF_024711535.1). Lineage (NCBI taxonomy): Eukaryota > Metazoa > Chordata > Mammalia > Rodentia > Heteromyidae > Dipodomys > Dipodomys merriami. The sequence goes on from NW_027206068.1 coordinate 14,049,311, forward strand.
TATATCAGCCTTGAGTAAAAAAGCTAAAGGAAGAGCTCTGTTCAAGTTCCAGTACTGGCACAAAACAAAACATAAAATATGCTTTTACATTTAAAATACTGAAATAATCAATGAAATATTTGATAATTGTTATTGGAATAGCTTTTCAAGAATAAATGTAAGAGGTAATATCTTTTAAGAAATCTTCAATATAAGAATGAAGTTTAGAGCTCAGTGCCAGTGGCTCATGCCTGTCATCTTAGCTACTTAGGAGGCTAAGATCTGAGGATCATAGTTCATTTCCTGCCAGCCTGGGCAGGAAATCCCATGAGACTCTTATCTCCAATTAACCACCCCAAAAGCCAGAAGTGGAGCTATAGTTCAAGTGATAGAGCACTAGCCTTGAGCAAAAACAGCTCAGGGACAGCAGCCAGGCCCTGAGATCAAGCCCTAGGGGCCTGCCCAACCCCCTCCTACACACACACAAAGAGCTTTAGAACCATATATACATTATTGTTTTGTGTGTATCAGTTGAACTCAGGGCCTGAGCACTGTCCCTGAGCTCTTTTGCTCAAGGCTAACACTCCATCACTTTGAGACACAACTCTACTTTCGGTTTTCTGGTGGTTAACTGGAGATTCTTTTCTCCAGCAAGGATGTGCACATCATTTGGAAAACAGGGCCTGGAAGTCAGGTAGTCTGATCTCAAGGAGGATCTTAAACGAGATAGTTTCAAAGATTCCAAGTATTTGCTTTTACTTTGCTTATGGGTTTGGGTTTTCCAATTTAGAATAAGCTATTCTTAAGTCTATACACAAAAAGCTACACATTTAATCTGAAAGTAGTTTTGGAAAATCCTCTACAAATAATCTGTCAGATTAGTATGACAGCAAAATCTCAAGCTATTGAATAACAATAATACAAATTAATTTTTGTTATTTTTATAAAATATACCTTCCAAGTACAATTCTATGTGATTATTTTTTAACTTGCCTCTTGAAATCATCATTAAAATAAGAAAAAGTAGCATCTACATTGAAACACATGAAGGTGCCTGCCATATTTGTGGTTTTATTATTGGCATTTTAGTATGTTGCTTCCACACACTGACAAGTCGAGGATCTGAACCTACCGTCTGTTGAAGAAATGGAATCCACTCGCAATCCACCAATTCCTGGCGATACTGCTTTGTGAAGGGGCCAACATAGGACACAAAAGCAGCTGTAAGGAGAACGTCTCCACAGAGCATCTTCTCTTGAATTTCAAAGGACTCGATAGACTGACCCCAGCGAATCTTCTCTGACTGTGTGACAAAATTACTCTCATGAAATTGCAGGGCAAACATCTGCTCCACAAAGGTTCAGTGCAATTGCCTTACAGTACAGAGTAAAGCTGTGGCCTTCTGGAAGACCAGAATGAAGCTGATTGGTGTGACTGCTATCAGCTACCATAGGTTTGAAATCCACAATTACCAAGTAGTTCTCCCAGTCTCTTCAGTACAGTTTGATATAAAAGTAGTTCTCTGACATCCCCATTCTGTGGGGTTACCCTAACCTTAATCTTGAGAGCCAAATGCTTTAGTCAAGAATGAGTGGTAGTTTTGTGCTATGTATGTGTGTTCATGTTGTGTAGCCTAGGTTGGCCTCCAACTCACCATCTTCTTCCCTCAGCTTCCTGAGTTCTGGGATTACTGGTATGGCTATCCCACTGGCTATTATTAGTTTTTGAAAGTACTGGGGTTTGAACTCAGAGACTTGTGCTTGTTAGGCAAGTGCTCTGCTGTTTACCACATGCCCTTTTTTCCCTAATTGTTTTTCATATAGGATCTTGGTGATTCTTTGGTCCAAATTAACATCTGACTGTGATCCTTCTCATCTCTGCCTCTCAAGTAGCTGAGATGACAGGCACAAGCCTGCCTTGCCTTCAGCTCTTGTGATTCGTTATGTTAGCCTGGATGCTCTTCATTCTGCACACTTTTCCACAATGGCACTAGTTTGCCCCAGGTTATTATTATTTTCCCTCACATATTGGCTATGGGCTGATTACAGACGAAGAAAATTGATAAACATCACTCATGTTAATTTATTAAACTTAAAACCTGAGAATCATCTGTCCCAAATCTATTCAATAATCATGCTGGTAGTGAATGAATTCAGGCTATTTTTCTTACATAATCATTAAATCAGTGGAAGAACCTATGAGCTGTGTAAAAAGATGAAAATCAGGACATGACTAGTCTTAAAGACAGTATACTCAATGTCTGTTGAAGTTCTCCTATCTAGTGGGATGGTCATTCAAAATCTGACTTACAGGTTAAATATGTAGAGCCCTTAAATTGGATTTGAATACAACTACAATAACTACGTACGACTGACTGAACCACAAGTAGTCTACTAATGACTTATTTCAAGTCATGCTAAAAAGTAATACTACATTTTAAGAATATGAAAGTTAACAGGGCCTAGAAAATCAGTGATTTGATAGGATAAGAAAAGAACCTTGCAGGATTTTTCTTTCCTCATGGAAAAAAGAAAAATCCACAGAAAACACTAATGCCATGTGTAATACTAGATTAGAATGTCAGCTGCTTGTGAACCATCACAATATCGTGGACACTGTGATCATAAAATTAGCATAAGACACATCTTGTTGCTTTCCTTTTTAAAGATCAGCACCGAAGTTAGGTACATAATTAAATACTGAGGAACTTTAGCTCTCTGGTTCTCTCTTTTAGAATGTATAACCCCCTTCCTGAGTCACAGATAATATATCCATTAATTTCCAAGAGAAAGCTCTCATTTGCCTACCTTCCACCTTTGTTGTTTGTAAATGATATACAATAAAGTGCACCCACCTCATTCTCCAAAACAGTTTTGAAATTTGAAGATTTACTAAACATAGACTTATTGGCTATTGAAATAGTCAATAATTTCACTATACCACCCACACAACATAAATCATTACTGACACTGGATAACAAGGGTTTAAGAGTTGGAACATGTCCTGTAATAAATTTCTAGACAGTTAAAAATCACTATAATTTTATTCTAATGCATTATAGATTGCCTGTAATGTCATCCTGGCTGGGGTGACCCATTTCTAATTTTGAACAGCTGTTCAGCTCAGGAGTTAGTTAATGATTAAATATAAATTGCCTGATTTATTAGTCTGAATGGCTCAGCTTCCAGGTCAATGCTATATAGACAAAATCATCAGTCTTGATGCTTTTCAGAAGTTAACTGTCTCCTGTTCTAGTCAGAAAGAATTTATCCTTGAAGGAAAAGATATGACACCTTCAATTAATCCTTCAAATATATATATTTTTTCCTAGTTAACAACATACAGGGATTCCCTCCCCCCATTTCATTGTGCAAATCTGCAGGAGTTAAGTGAAGCCCTTGGGAATCATGGGATAGATTAGAGGAACTGGTAAAGCCTGCTTCTGTCTCAATAAAACTTTAGAGTTCTGTAACATTCTATAACATTCTAATCGACATTTTATTTCTGAAATAGTCTAGTTATATGACCTTTTCTCAGGAACCTCACAAATAGTAAATAGTAAAAACTACTTATATCTCACTGTGCTAAGTGGGGATGGTTGTAAATAGAAGTGGCAAAATTTCTTAGCTCAACTAATAAAGTGGGCTTTCAAAGGCTTCTGAATTATTTTTAAATCTAGGAGGCTCCAAAACCTCATCCATCCATCCGTCCATCCATCTATCCATTCATCTGTCTGTGTGTCCATCCATCCATCCAATATCTACTAAAACCAAGATGCACAAAGCAGATGAAGTTCCTGTTCTTGAGAAGCTCTTAGGTGTGTGCTTGCTACACATGTGTGTGTATACCTGTGTGCAAAAGGACAAGTTAAGTCACTCACCTGTGGAGCCAAGAGAATGCTTTGTGGTAATGGGAATTTTATTTAGGCAGAGCAAAGGAAGGAGGAGAAAAATAGATAACCTACTACATGCAGTATGGTTCGTTGTCAGAGCCCCATACTTGGCTCTTTGCTGGTGTTCTACCACTTGAATCATGCCTCTAGCCTAGCTTTTTACCAATCATTTTGGTTATGGCATCTCCAGGTCTTTTCTGCAGGGACTTGTTTCAAATTGTGATCTTTAGATCTCAGCCACCTGAGAAAGCTAGGATTACAGACCTGACTCCCTGGCACCTGGCCTTACGTGGTTAATTGCATTTTTTATTTAGTCACTCTTCAGAATAAATGATAATAAAGCCTGAACAAGCTTGTATATGTCAGTGAGAGTTCCAGAGGAAAAGGTCTGCTTACCTCTAGTTCCTTGACAAGTCTGTTGGCTAGTTCAATGGTTTTATTGGTCTGGTTCACCTCCTCTTGGCACCGGACTTTCTCAGCTGTTGCTTTTTCAAATGAAGCTGTGAGTCTGCTCAGGTTTTGATCCAGATCCTGAATAAGAGTTGAAATGAATCCTTTAGAGTCATTTCCAGTGAAAGTTGAAACACTACAGCCATTGTAAAACATCTGTTACCTTAAGGAAAATGGAGCAAACCTCCTTTTTCTCCTTTGCCTTTGGACTGTGTATATGATAAGGAAGGAGGAGGAGAAGACAATGGGGATGAATCCACTGGGGCCACCATGGCTGGGTCATACTGAGAGGATGAGGATGTGGGAAGATTCACACATCTGGGAAGGACGGAGGTTCCATTTAGAGGGAGATCACGTTCTACCAAAGGCAGAGGAAAGGCTCATACAAAGAAGCAGGTTGGGACATAGGCAATCCTGCTATGAAATCTCTATGAGAAACTCTTCTCTCTCCAGACATGTGGTCACAGTGCCATCCATCATCAAGTCACCTTTCTTTGGCTTTAGGTATGTGGAAAGGCCTTGCATTACTTATAGCCCAAAATGTCTTCACTTCTGTAACATCCTCATTACTTTCCCTTTGAACATATACATATTCTAGTATTTACATGAAGCCATTAATAGACAAAAATATTTCCCCCAAAGGTTTTAGTCAAATTGACAGTAAGAGTTTTAACCATTGATTGGATATCATTTTGATAGTTACTTATGTTTACTCTAAACTTTTCCTACCAGTTCCTGGGTTTTATTGAACCACAAATGTGGTATTAGAGGAGTATGATTGTGGTCATGTCACCTGGGTGAGGAGTGATGATCAGGAAGGACTAATGGCACAAGTAGCCTAAAAGATAAGGATGAATTACTATGAGAGATGTTCAAATTATTCATGCCATAAGGAGAAATCTGTAGAGTATTGACCATTTTACCTCAACAAATTAATCCCTTTTTGGTAATATTCAAGGAATCAGGACCTTGGGCTCTGCTCTGGAACATTGATGCCACTCCACTGTATCAATGCTTAAAGAGACTCTCTATTAGAAGAGGCCTCCTTCCTTTTTGCCAAATTGGCAAGCAGTCATCTCAGATATAAGCAGGCCTTATTCCATAGGAAACCTTGTATAGTTGCATGGCCCCTCTGAGTGCTAGAGTGTAGGCAACTGCAATGCCTGAGATGTACCCCAGTCCCCACTGCTTTTCACACATCCATTGGGTAATCTCTCTACCTACATCATCTACATATCAGCCATTCCCAACCTCTGCTCCTGAGCCATGTTTGTTTCTCAAACTTCTGTTCTGCCTGCTGGAACACCATGGAAATAGGATTTAGGAAGTACCACCTGTAGGCTGCATTGAGGGATGGACTGAAGACTTCAGTCCATTAGGATTAACAGTGGGGACAACAGAAACTCCTCTAGCTATTTTAAGCTGAAGGGAAGTATATAGTATATATAGTCAAGTTTGTTCTTAGAACACTGGATCAGAATGACAAGTTTGTATAAATGTAAATCGACATATGACTGGCACTATGATAAATTCATTCATTCATTCTTTCATTTATTTATTTTTGAGTCCAGCTGTGGAGCCTGAACTCTGGGCCTGGGCGCTGTCCCTCAGCTCTTCAGCTCATGGCTAGCGCTCTACCACTTGAGCCACAGCGCCACTTCTGGCTTTTTTTCTTTTTGCTTATGTGGAGCTGAGGAATTGAACCCAGGGCCTCATGCATGCAAGGCAAGTGCTCTACCACTGAGCCACCTTTCCAGCCCCAGTAAATTCTTTTATATACTTTATGTGTGTGTGTGTGTGTGTGTATATATATATATATATATAAAACTAATACAAAATGCTCATTTAATCCTATCTAAGCAGGGAATGCTATTATGACCCAGACTGAGGGCCCTTTACCTAAAATGGTTGGTGCTTCAGATTTTGGAGTTTTTCAGATTTTGGGATATTTGTATAGACTTTACTGGTGCAGCATTCCTAAAATGCTGAAATCCAAAATGTTGGATTTTGTATTTGTACTTTGGATTCTGGGTATTAGAATTAGAGGTGTTCAACCTGTACCTATTTCACAGGTGAGTAAACAGAGGCTCTGAGCGGTTAACTTGTTTGCATGGGGTAAAACATTAACAGGAGAGTCAGGATGCAGAGCAGTTAAGTCTGGCTGCAGGTGCCTCAATTTCCACCATGGTGAGCTACCTTCTTCCTTCTAGTACCAGACTGTGACAATGTCTAATGTACAGAAGCCATGATTGCCTCCAATCATGTGTGCAACAGCTAAGAAATACTGGCACAATTAGTACATAGGTAGATACAGTCATGACAGAGGAGGTTTCCTTCTGTTTGGTAGGACTCTGATGGGCCCAGTCTGAAGGTGGGAAGGACCATAAGGTGCAAGTGTGGACCACACTTTTGGGAGCCTCTTAAGCATTACAGTTTGCACTTACCACAAGCTTCCTCCTAATAGCCTCTAGTTTTTCTGTTGCTGCAGCCAGTTCTAGGTTTGTTTGTGCTAATGCCTGGCGTTTGGGCTCCACGTCACAGTAGACCTGAAAATCCACATGGGTATTAATTCAGAATGCAAAGCAGATGCAGAGGGAACCTTACTCAACATCTGTAAAATCTCTAATCCATGAATCAGTTTGCTGTTTGTTTCTGTGGAATAGAGCAGACATAGCCTTCTACATCCTCTCTGCTACTCTCCTAGTTACTTATTCTGGAAATAAGCATTACAGGTAATTGCATAAAATGTCATACAGTCAAATACCACTCAGATACTAAGATCAGTTTGTCACGAAATGTAGCAATAATCCTTATCACTAGAAATTGCAGTGTTCAGGAACTATATAACTAAAGGTGAGATGAGGTCTAGTCTTAGAGGAAGAAAGTGTGGAGACATTCTGTGAGCTCAGAAAGGAAACTTGGAGGAATCTACTCAGGAGACATCCCATAATAGCATCCACATTTACTTCCTTCTCTCAGTTCCTGGCTACCTTATGCCTGTGTTATTCAGATGGATGGTTTGAGAACCTGGGTGGACTAGTTTTCCTCCTGGGAGAGACAGAGACAGGAAATTAAATTTCATTTCCTATCTGACAGCAAAATAACACATTACTACCACCACTCCAGCCTAGCTCTATGCTCCTTTCCACCCAATGAACACATGAAACAGTGCCAATGAACACATGGAACTGCTCAGGCATTTAGGATACAAGAGGATAGACATCTACTGCTATATTCCCACACATCTATTCTCTGAAGCTCTAAGTACTATCAGAAAGAAAGATCAAAGAGCCCTGCTCCTATGGTTCTAGGATAAAACCTGAAATCATTTAGGGAATGACTCTGACTATATAACTGGCTTTTTCTGGATATGTCTGTATTTGAATAGGACATTCAACTCTCCAAAATGATGGGACATTCCTTCAGTCATTGCTCATACCCAGCTCCCCTTCATATCCAGTATTCTGCAAAAGACTTTGGGACACAATTGGCCAGTAATGAACTTTTCAGACCTAAATGCCTATGTGAAATGATGATCTATCTTTTTTATTCCTTTTTCTTTTCTTTTCTTTTTTTTGAGCCAGTCCTGGGGCTTGAACTCAGGGCTTGGGCACTGTCCCTGAGCTTTTTCTGAGTAGCTTACTGGAGATGAGTCTCAGACTTTTCTGCCCCAACTGGCTTTGAACCGCGATCCTCAGATCTCAGCCTCCTGAGTAGCTATTATTACAGGCGTGAATCCTTGGCTCCCAGCAGATGATCTATCTAAATCACTGGAAGTGTAAAATTTGGCTCAGCAAACATCTGCAGCACAAATAAATGCTCATTTATTCATCTTCTATACCTATAATAAAGACCATATAAATTTTTTTGCTTGGTGAGCAGGGAATCAATTCAATATTAATTCAGCTTTGAAGATTTTTTTTCAGATCAACATAAATTAGATGGCTTCATGTAAATAGATGTATTTTATATAGGTAAATAAGTTTTCATATGTAACCAAATCAAACTAATTAATGTTCTTTGATCTACAGTAGCTAATCACCTTACCCTAAAAATGTTAATATTTCAAATACTCATTTTGTAGAATTCTGTTGTTAATATTTCAAATACTCATTTTGTTTAGAATTGTTAACTCTGACATACTCATGTCTTATTCCTAGATCTACCCCTTTTTCAGGTAAAAAAAAGTCTCATTATAATTTTTGTGGCCCTAGAAATTGGTGTTTCATGGCCCTGTGCAGGTAGAAGATACAAAGCATTGGTTAAGGACTGATGATACCTCATAGAATTTAACAGTGTTGAGGATCCAAGCACAGAGGCCAGCTGCTGCGAAAGATTTGCTGCGAATCAGGTTTGGGTTGAACTCCGGGTCTTTCAAATACTGTTCATTCACCACTTTTAGACAGTTCTCTGGGATGTGCTCTTTGTCATAGTGAATTAAAGCTTGCAAAAAATCGTCGACCTGTACAGCAAATAGAAAGAGAGAGAGAGAGAGAGAGAGAGAGAGAGAGAGAGAGAGAGAGAGAGAGACTTATTGCCATGAACCCATTTGGGCTGCAGAGAAAATTCCAAGATCAAAAGTGAAAACTAGCTTTCAGGGCTCACAGGACAAAGGCAAAATTGGCAAGCTGCACTTATCCTACTGTTTGACTTTTCCAGTCTTTAAAGCATGAAGTTAGAATTAGCAATGGACACTTTTAAAACCTCTCCTATCCCAGGGTAAAATATTCAGTCCTGGCACAGGAGGGATTCACATTTTGAAGAAAAGAAAAGCAGAAAAGAAAAAAATAGCAAATATATACCCAAAAAGGCCCCTTTGCTTCACCATGTACATTAGAAACATTTTTTTCTAACCTAAGAAATCTATGTAATTTTCTCCCTCCTACACTTAAATGCTTTCATAATTTTGGAAAGAATTAGCAATCTTCTACCTGCTGGCCACGACTTAGGAAGGCCTTAACCCTGAGCTCACTTCCAATTTTGCTAGCAAACCTTGTAAACCTAAAACACAATGGTAGATTTCAGTCAGCAGCTACAGAAATGGTTTCTTTACACATAAACCTCTTTTGCTATGAAGCATAACCACAGAAGGTGTCAGGACACACAGTACATCTGATACCTTTCCCATGAAGATTTTAGCTGCTTTCCAACTTCGGTCTTTGGGCACTCGGCCTCGGGGAGCCAGAAGGACCATCACGGCTGCAGTGACGTTGGTGACTGCATTTGGGGGGTTGGGGAAGGCTTTCAACTCAGAGAGGTTCACCTGAGGAAGAGTATACATGTACGTATATACAACAGTCAGTCAGAAGGGCTCCAGCAAAGTGCTAAATTGCCTGGCCTGTCTCTAGAGTTCTCCCACCTCTCAACAACACACCAGTCTCACTGTGACAATTCCTTGACACTTGGGGACTTTACCCTGGGACCTCAGGGGGTTCAGTTGTTGCAGGATACTTCTCTGGTATTTTGGAAACATCATTACCCTTTTTTGCCTTTTTTTTTTCTCCAAACTGGTAATCCTAGCTACTCAGGAGGCTGAGATCTGAGGATCATAGTCTGAAGTCAGCTCAAGCAGGAAAGCTCATGAGACTCTTATTTCTAATTCACTACCAAAAAAGCTGCATGTGGAGCTGTGGCTCAAGTGTAGAGCACTAGCTTTGAGCAAAAAAACTCAGGGATGGTGCCTAGGCCCTGAGCTTAAGTCCCAGGACTGGCATGCACATGCATGCACACACACACAAATTATCCATTTGATAAGCCCTGTATACCAAGGCCAGGAAATTGTGTCAATATACAGGTTGTCACATATGCGAGTGTGATGTAATCTACTTGCATTTGAAGCAGGCCCTCCCATAAATATAATTCCTTAGCTCTATGTGTCCTAGTTTTGCTTTCTTTCTTTACAAGAAGTATCTTCTTCCTTTATACAGAAAGGACTATCAACTGGGAAGGGTCCATGTAGACCAAACTTATTTACTACATTTAACACATCAGTGCATACACTGATTTATCCAATAATGGAATTAAGAGCTAAATTGTAAGAACCAAGGCAAATACTTTCGGGCAGAAGTTAGTAACTGTAAAACGTACATAAAGGTTCATGATATATGATTTTAAAACCAAAAACAAATAACCAACTATTTCATATGGTATTATATGTGTCACATAATCTACTCTTTCTCACAAAATTTTATCAAATGCCAAATCTAATTGTTCCATTACTGGAACTACTTCATAAATGATTAAAAAATATGGAAGGAGCATGAAAGAACAAAAGCAAATTCCTCAGACATGCTAATGCTGAAAAGAGGCTGAACAAGGTTCTTTAATCACTTATAAATACACTCAATTTTGTATTTTCAGTGACATCAATTTATTTTATCTGACAAAAGAGCAATCTATTCAGAGAAAATTTACAAATTTAGATAAAGATGAAGAAAAACATTCCATAAATCAGAGATTACAAATTACTCCTCTATTATTTTCTAATTTCTTCTACTTATATAAATGTTCTTACCCTAAAAATTAGTCATATGATAAATCCCATTATACAATCATTTTGTTCTCACTTATTATGAAGATTTTTCATGTTGCTAGCTAGCATTTAAAAATACCATGTTATAGCCATAGAATATTGAAATGTGCAATGATCTATCATGATGCATTTATATTATTTAAAATGTTTTAAGTTTTATGATGATACTTTAAAAATCTTCTTATAAGACTCTTCTTTTGGTCAAAATTGTCTTCTAAAAAATATACTCAGAAAAGGAACTGAATATTTCTCAGAAGAGAAGTAAAAAATCTAGTTCCTTTGCTCTCTAGAGTTGAATCTTCGTCTGGAAGAACCAAAGATGAAATTGGCTGCAGGCTATTAAGATAACTACCCACCATTTCATTTTCCCTTTTGGTACCCTCTTGAAAACCACAGATTATGTCTTTCCTGAGAATCTGAGTGCCCAGTGAGATCTCGTACTACTAGTACAATGCTAGGACAAATGGTAGAGATTGTTGTTTCTTCTGTTCTTTGGTTTTGGTTTTGTAGTTATTGGTATGATTATTGTTTTGCTGTAAAGCAAAAGCCTTATAAGAACATTACATTAACTTGTGATGTTATGTTTTATGGAAAACTGGTTTGGGGGTCAAATCCAGAAACTAACAATTGAATTCATCCCATGGTATTGCTTTTTTTTCTTTTTAAAAAATATTTTTATTACCTTTAAATAGTGGTACAGAGGAATTACCATTCAAAAAGCAGTTTACAAATACAATGTGTTTTGATCAATGTCACTTCTTTCAACAATCTATGGTACTGCTTATTGGGTACATCAGAATATTCCAGAACGGAAAGCTGAACTATGATGAGGGCCTCAAAGGTTTGGTTTAAACTTCGATAATCTATGGGTTTTTCTTTGCTTAAGGAAAAAAAACTTTTGGGGTTCATGGGTTCTACTATCTACTAAGTAACTGAAACTCTAATAACCTTTGACTATTATTTTGAGGAAACACACAAGTGGAGAAATGGTCTTTACCCGGTTAAGTGTATTAAGCGCATCTTTGGCAGCCACCAGCGCAGGCTCTGCTTTGAGCAAGTCAGCCTCACATTCTCTCTGTTTCTGGGATACTTCAATTTGAATGGCAGTCACCTAAGGAGAGAGGAAAAACACACAAACAGAAATTACATCAGGGATCTCTTCTACAAAGTGTAGATTGACCTTGGTTGGACACACTGAAATCATTCATTAGCCTGTACTTTGAAGCACTGAAGAAGTATTGTCAAGACTAATTTTCTTTCAGGTATAGTATGTATAAAGCTTTGTAAACACATACAAAATACATTGACAAATCAAACAGATTCAAATCTCAAAACATTCCTAGTATGACTTTGACTCAATTAACTTTGAAGTTCCACTAATGGCAATGTAAGAATTAGCAGTCAGTCAGTCTTGCTTTTCAGTTTTCTTCAGAGTGGCCCACCAGAGTTCCCCCACCAGAGGAAATCTAGGCTGGATCAGTAACCTTGACCAGAAGATATTCTTGCTACAACTATCTAGCTTTTGCTAACATTTGCTTAGAAGTGCTGTGGGCTGGACCTTAAGAACAAATGTGAAACCAAACCAAACCACCACCAACAACAAAAACAACTAGCAAATATCTAGGAAAGCGAAGCAATAATAATAGACAAAATCAGCAACAACAAAAACAGATGTGAAGCTCTTTTGCTCAACTGTGGTCATGGATTATATATAAGGAAGACACAATTTTTATGAAGACCAATTATGGGCTTCTCCAAGGACCTGCTAAGAAGCCATTGGTGCATGACCCCAGATCTGTCTGTGGCTTATGGAAGTATGACAACCACTGAGCCTCCTGACCCAAAGCCTTATGATTTGAATGCAGGACATTCAAATTTAAATGGAACCAATAGGAGAATTTTACTCTTCTCCTCTTAGGATACCTATAACATTTGAATGGCACATGAGAATGGATTTCCAGTCCTCAGCAGAATTTTCACATTGTGGCACTGGGCACCAGGATTCAGTCCCACTGGGAGTTGGTTCCTGAGGTGATGGTAATTGTGGAATGTAAAGTGTGAACAAAAGTGCATTTCTTCAGCTAGATTTGGAATGAACAGGTTTAACCATACCATAAAATTAAACACCGTTCACAACAAATTATGTTGTCTAGTACAGCTTTATTAGCAGTAATTGCCCTTTTCCTGATTAACCATTATTTTGCTGTATACTGCCCCTTTTATGAACATAATTGGTTCAGGGTAGATACAGGATCTCCTGCTAACATAGGCATAGCTACTGTTAATGTACATAAGAAAACCCTGCAAGCTTACCAAAAACACTCCAAAACCACAACCCTTAAGCGATGCCAGGAGTGAACCATGCAGACTCTGAGAACACGTTTTCAGTGTGCTTGAGATGAAAGGAAGTGTGTGACAGCGAGTGAGTTACTGCCCGGTGCTTATCTATTTTCCATGAGGATACAGCTTTTTTGAATGGCTCCACTTAAAAAAATCGTTTTATTTCATACTTAGGATCAAAGGTTTTCAGCATTGGGAGAAACCTTCAGCAGTTTTTGTTGTTGGTAGGTTTGTTGTTGGTAGGGATGGCCCTGGGGATTCAACTCAGGGCCTTGAACTTGATAGGTAGGTGCTCTACTACCTGCATCATGCCTCCAGCCCTTTTTGCTGTTTTGAGATAAGGTCTCATTTTTTTCCCCTAGGCTAACATGAACCCTGATCCTCCTATGTCCCATGATAGCTAGAATGACAGGTGCATGCCACCTAAGATAAGGTCTCAAAACTTTTTGTCTCAGCCTACTATGTAGCTGGGGTGATAGGTCTGTATCACCATGTTTATCTATTGGTTGAGATAAGAGTCTTGAAATTTGTTTGCCCTACTTGGTCTCCAACCATGATCCTTTATATCTCAGCCACTGAGATAGCTAGAATTTGCAGATGTGTAGGCAGCTGTTTTGCTTTCATATTCTATAACTGGGATAGTCATTCTTCCTCAACTCTTTTTCTTTGGACTCTTTCACTACTTAAAGAATAACACCCACTTAGATAATTTTTATAAACTAATTATAAAAATTAAATAAAACCCCACAAATATAAATAAGAAAACATTCTAGGTTGGCCAGCTTATTTTATTCCCAATACCTTTCCCATAAGGTACAACGAAATTGGAGTAGTAAAAATGCTGTGCATCTCAATGATGTGGTAAGAATGCAATTTCTTCAAAGAGCTAATTCAAAGAGAGCAGTGAGCAAGGCTCAGCCTGCAGAAGGGGAAGAGCTTCACAGATTTCTGAGCTTTCTTCTACAATGGAGGGTTGAAGCGCTGGAGACACTGCCACTTCTTGGGCACACCAGAAATCATCTGCCATCTATTAATTAACATTACTTAACAGTCCTAACATTTTGTGATTATCACAGGGAATAAACTCCTCAAAAGCGCTTGTTGTGTCTATTCACAACTCATCTGTGGAATCCTTAATTCCCAGTATCTCAGAATGTAGTTTTCTTTGGAGGTAGGGCCTGAATAGGGACAATGAAAGTAAAAAGAAGCCATGCGGGTAGGTCCTCATCTCATCTGCCCAGTATCCTTTGAGGTAGTAGTAGTGGTTTGGAAACACAAGAGACAATACAGATGAGTACTCACAGAGGAAGGGTCAGGGGAATTCACAGCAAGAAGGCAGCCATCTGCAAGCCAAGAAGGGCCGCAGGAGAACCAACCTCTAACATCGTGACCTTGACCTCAGCCCCCAGAACTGGGAGAAAAATCAGTCTGGAGGTGGGGAGGGAATATATGCTGGTATTGGGGCTTGAACTCAAGCTTTACATTTTTACTTGGCTCTTTCGTGGCTGGTGCTCTACCACTAGAACTACACCTCCCGCTCTAGTCTGTTGCTGATTAGTTGGAGATAAAAATCCCATGGATTCCTCTATCAGTGCTGCCTTCAAACTACTATCCTCAGATCTCAGTAGATCTAGTTACTCCTCAGATCCCTGGGTAGCTAGGATTAGAAGTGTGAGTGGTTGGCATGAGTGAAAATCAATCTGTTTAATGCCTCCCAATCTACTACATATCATTATTGTACCCCCCCCCCCCGAAAAACATGTACTGTTGGTACTCTTCTCTTTTCTCCGGATTTATAAAATTTCCAGGCCCACTCATAGTTAGAAAACAGACTCAAAAGCCAACAGTGGACATCGGTTCAAAAGCAAGGTGGTCTAACTTGTGAAGAGATTGCATCAGCACTTCAGGTGATGAGGTGCTACTACTCACCCCACCAAGGGGGAGAGAGAGCACTGGGAAAATGACCACAGGATTCTCAGAATCTTTGGAACTTGAACTGACAAATTTAAAGATGGAACTAGTTTTCACAGGTTTTGTGGTGCTTGCATGACTTGAAGTCATGGCCAACAAGAGTGGTGTACTTGGCCCTAGATTATTTTATAAATCGGACGCAACTATTTCAACCTACTTCTCCACTTAGGCTGTCAAGACACATTACAAGACAGTCTCTAAGCCCAACATTTGTGTAGTCACATTAAATGTGGCAATGTTCTTGGTGAGCCATGCAGCATTAGTTTTTATTACTGCTTACCTCCTAAGCCTGGGGAGCTTAATTTTACAGGCTCAGAAAGAGTTTATTATTTCCTCCCATTAGTAATAGTATTGCATCTAGTACACTGCTAAATGTGTGACACATGTGAGTCACAACATGTAATCTGGTGCTAAGTTCTCAGTTTCACATGGCTTGATTTCAAAGAGAGCATCTTTGCCCATCACCAACTTAAAATTGCTCCTTCTATTCAAACTATTTGGTTTTACCAGAATATTGATCACTAAATCAAACTTATCTTATGTCTTAATGTGTTACTTCTGTCCTGTCAGGATTTTCCATTGTAATATAAACTACCTAAATACACATTGTTTGGTAACTATTCTTAAGAGCCTGGTACAGTACCTAACACCCCCTCCCCCCCCAAAATAAATCAAAACACAATTTAAAATATATGTGCATGCACTCAACATTTCTGATTAGATAAGCTGCATAAACCAAGTGATAAGTGTTATTTTTACTTCTTGGTACATAATTATGAAAAATAGTGTGTGCCTTGTATGTTTGAAGCAGCTCTAGAAACAACCAGGAAATGAGTTCTAATTTGCCAAAACCTTTTTCGTCCTCTCTAAGGTAATTGTATCTTAGGAATCCACCTACAAAAAAAAATGTGAAAGTATCTCTAGAGTACTTATTCAATTTCAAGATCTCCCTAGGGGTGGAGATTGGTCATGATACAATAATTATGAGAACACCACACATTGGTGTGATACCTCAATGCATCCTCTGGGTGAAATCAGCTTAGGAAAATGACACCACGTGAGACACATAGCTACTCAATATGATAATATACTTTCTGCACTTGTCAGAAACTCAATGGTAACACTCATTACTAAAATCAGCAATTCTACGTTTGCTGGCCATTACTTTGTCTTTGGCTTCAAATAAAATGGACCTTTTTATTATTTAAAGTTTTGATGTTTAGCATAGTGTTCAAGGCATTAGTAATGCAAAATAAAATATGCTGAAGGCACATTAAAAAAGAGAAGGAAAACAACCTGAGTATACATAAGTGGCTGACAACACTACAGGAGAAACTCACATTTTTCTAGTTTCTTAAAATGCAAGGATCATGGCATAATGGTTACTGATTCTGAGTGTCAGTAATTTATATTTTAATGACTTAGACTCTGATTATCTTTTTCTATAAAATTCAAAAAATTACCTTACATATATATATAAATCATTTAAAATTTTTATTTATTAGTTATCTCTGTTTCCTATGCTATTCCTTTGGAGAAATACAATACACAAAATATATCTTCATATGCCCTTGAAGTTTTTGGTAAAAGAAGATGTCAAAAGTTGCATTTATTTCAGACTTACTGGAAACCTGAGCCTGAAGAAAGCAAAAGCTATATAAATCTTAAAGGTAATTGTTTCCAACAATAAAACACAATACAGAATGCTTAGGGCCTCAATCAAGTCAAAAAGAACAAATTTAGCTTAGGATTTAATAATAAACTCCAGTTATGTTATTAAAATGCAAAATTTGAAAACCATCTCACAAAGTGTCAGAATGGGCTTTGTTAACAATGGAGTTGTTCAATTTGCCTAAAAACTAGAAACCTTTAGAAACCTCAGAGGCGACTTCCTGACCTTTACTGTATTACAAATAGGCCTGATGTTCAAGATCCACATCCATTATATGCTTGAATGAGCTCAGTATTTATTGTTCTTTCATAGCATTAAAGAGCTAAAAGGTTGGGAAAATGCATAATGTAAAGAAAGGTCAAGTGGTACTCATGGTGTGAAATGCTGTTACATGTGTAACTATAATCATTCTTTAGACTTGATGCTCCCTGGAGAGGAAGTTGTTCAAAATTGTTCACCTACAAAGGTTTATTTTGTGCTAAATATAGCTCAGCACTCTAAATGGTGGAATTAGCCTGACCTTTCGCTCCTCGGCATCGGCAATGGCCTTTTCCCGGCTCACTTTCTCTGTCTGAAGCCCGATCTTGGCGATCAGAGCCTCGGCATCATGATTTCTCAGCTGCAACTCGGCTTCTTGAGAAGCAAGTCTGGCTTTCAGATCTGCCACCTGCAGAAAAAGTCAGTACTCTTGAATAACTTGCACTGATAACAACAAATAACACATGCAGCTTATTACTTTCGTGTGGATTCTGGGATCCCTAATGGTTAAACTGTTTCTACCCTGGTGTGCGTGTGCATGTACATGTGCATGTGTGTGTACTGGAACTCGAACTCATGGCTTAGGAGCTGCCCTTAGCTTTTTTTACTCCAGGATAGCACTATACCATTTGAGTCACACCTCCACTTCCATCTTTTTTTTTTTTTTTTTCCTGATGGTGGTGGTGTTAAATGGAGATATGAGTCTCTAGGGTTTGTCTGCCTGGGCTGGTTTTGAACTATGATTCTTAGATCTCAGCCTGCTAAGCAGCTAGGATTACAGGTGGGAACTATTGTACCTAGCTTCTACTCTGATTTTATTGCCATCTCATTTGCAAAACTGTAGCCCTATTTCTCCCCACATAAGAGGAAATAATCAATGTTATCCGATGGTTTTGTAGGAAACATTTTGTATTTGTGTCAGTTCTAAGTAGAAGTGTACATTTTTGTCATTTAAGCTTTGGACTTGAAAAACCAACAGAAGTTAGATCACCCCATCTATCCCCCACAGGCTCAAGACAGCATGCTGCCTGGTGAGCTGGAAGAGCCATGGTTGGTATTCTCTAATGGAAAATTGCTAGGAGCTTCAGATAAACTGAAGACAAGTGCTCTCTTTACCTATCTGCAGAAAAAGTGGTAGTATATTGAAGCAGCCACCACCAGATCCTATGTCTTCTTACCTAGCACAAAATGGCCCTCTTGATTTTTCTCACCTTCTCTGGCATTTAGTTTAGGCCCATGCAGACAATCCAATATGGAGCTTAACACCTACCAAGACAAACTAAATGCTCTCTGTGGGTATTAGTGAAGTGTGGCCAGAAGCTCAGCATGCACACACAGATGTACTGTTCCTCCTTTTGGCTACCACTGAGCAACCTTACTCTGCTTCTGTAGAACACTGGAGGCAACAACATGCCTTAGGTTTAAAAAAAAAATCTATTCTGAGGCAGGCCTTGGTGGCTAATGCCTATAATCCTAGCTATTCAGGAGGCTAAGAACTGAGGATTGCTGTTTGAAGACAAATGGGGAAGGAAAATCCATGAGATTCTTATCTCCAATTAACACACACACACACACACACACACACACACACACACACACACAGCTGGAAGTGGACACACACACACACACACACACAGCTGGAAGTGGAGATGTGGCTCAAGTGGTAAGCAACTAAGCAACAGCCTTGAGTGAGAAAGCTAAAGGCCGAGTGCCCAGGTCCTGAGTTCAAGTCCTAGTACTAGCAAAACTAAAAACTTAAAATAAATAATTCCACCCATTTTTCAGTTTTAATTTCCTTAGATAACACTGAATTCCAAAGTCTGAAGATCGTGTAAACCAAAGAGAAGTAAAATACTAGAGAAAAACTGTAAGTCAGTCTCCCCAAATATATAAGATTGTGACAATTAGCTCTTTCTTCTACTTTTCACAGAAAAAAAATCTCTAAAAATCATATATTCATAGATTCAACAAACAGTCTTAGCCATTTATTTTGACTCATTTAATAAAGACAAGGCAGGATTTTCCTCTTATAAAGCTGCATCCCAGTACTCTATTTAAGTGAGCCTAGAAGTCCCACAGACACGGCTGGCTGTTCATAGACAGATTACCACAGCTGCTGTGTCGCCGCTTCTGTGTTATATTTTCACATAAGCCTGACTGTTTCGTCTCTTTATGAACTCAGGGTAACCTTTCAGAGTGCCATTCGCTTCCCTGTTCTCTTTAGTCATTAAAACTAGTTTTATATAAGGCCATAGTCAAAAGA
This sequence comes from Dipodomys merriami, assembly GCF_024711535.1. Taxonomy (NCBI): domain Eukaryota; kingdom Metazoa; phylum Chordata; class Mammalia; order Rodentia; family Heteromyidae; genus Dipodomys; species Dipodomys merriami. The sequence continues at coordinate 14,068,668 of NW_027206068.1, forward strand.
ATCATCCACGAGACTAGGGAGAACTATGACATTCATCCCTAATTCCAGTTTCTAAGGCAGCAGTTAGCTCTAAAATATCCAGGAACTGAAGCTCTGGAAGAAAAGCTGCATCTAGGGAGAAATGTCACTACTGCCATCTGTGATGACCAATACTCAGGTTACCCTGAGTTCATCCTAGCTAGCTACTCAGGATAATGAGAAATGAAGATCATGATTTGAAGCCAGTCCAAGCAGGACTCTTTCAGACTCCTATCTCCAATTAACCACCAAGAGGCTGGAACTGGAGCTGTGGCTCAAGTGGTAGAGGGCTAGCTTTGAACAAAAAGGTAAATGTTAGCCTTTACACCCTAAGTTCAAGCCTCGGTACAGCACAAAAGAAAAAAGAGGTGGGGAGAAACAGGGAGGGAGGGAAAGGGAAGGAGAAGGAGGAAGAAGAGGAGGAGGAGGAGGAGGAGGAGGAGGAGGAGGAGAAGGAGAAGTTAAAGAAGGAGAAGAAAAGGAAGAAGGAAAAGAAGGAGAAGGAAGGAAGAAGGAAAAGGAGAAGAAAAGAAGGGGAAGAACAGCCGGGCGCTGGTGGCTCACGCCTGTAATCCTAGCTACTCAGGAGGCTGAGATCTGAGGATCGCGGTTCAAAGCCAGCCCGGGCAGGAGAGACCGTGAGACTCCGATCTCCAATAAACCACCAGAAAACCGGAAGTGGTGCAATAGCTCCAGTGGTAGAGCGCTCGCTTTGAGCTGAAGAGCTGAGGGACAGCGCCCAGGCCCAGAGTTCAAGCCCCACGACCAACAAAAAAAAAAGGGGGAAGAACAGGAGGAGAGGGAAAGGAACAAGGAGGGAAGGAAGGGAGGGGTGAAGAAAGGGAGGGGGAGGAAGGGAAAGGGTATGGAGGTAGAGGGGGAGAGGAGAAAGGGAGAGATTAGAGATGGAGAGGAGGAAAGAAGAAAGGGAAGGAGGGAGAGAAGAAGGAAAGGAGGGAGAGAGGAAGGGAAGAGAAAGAGGAGGGAAGGCAAACAGGAGGGAAGGGAAAGAGGGGGGAAGAGAAAGAGGGAATACAGAGGGAGGGGGAACAAAAAAAGGGAGAGGATGGAGCAGGAGTAGAAAAGGGAAGAGAAGGAAGAAAGGAAGAAGGAAGGAAGGAAGCATACCACCAACAATGGCATGCTGCCACCTCTTGGAATGACTGATGTCACACCACTTGCCTTTCAATCCGTCATTTGGGAAAGACAATTGTGGAAGGATGGCTCTGGTCTTTCCTTCCTTGCCAAGGGCCGCCATACCCTTCAGTATAGAGAGCTCAGCTTAGGTGACAACAGAGTGAACAGGTTCAACTTGAGACACCATTCAAAGGGATACAAACTGCAGCCACGTGTGATGGATACTGAGCTCCTTTGTCATCCTCTTAATGCTGTAGCTAGGAGCTCAGCAGGACTACTATACTCACTGCTATGGAAAGAGGTTTTTTACTTTAAATGAGAGCAAACAGAGATAGGAAGGGGGAACAGAAAAGAAGGGAATAGGACTAAGAAGAGCAAGATCAGATGTGTATAGAAAGGACTAGCTACTATCCTTAGCTTTTTTTTTTTTTTGCTCAGGACTGGCACTCTACCACATAAACAGCAGCTCTACTCCTGGCTTTTTGCTGGCTGGTTAGAGACTCATAGATTTTCCTACCCAGGCTGGCTTTGAACCACAGTCCTCAGATCTCAGCCTGCTAAGTAGCTAGGATTACAGATATGAGCCACCAGTATTCTGCTCAGGCAACTTCTTAAATCATTTCATCATAACTGCCCTGAAAACTCTCTCTCTATAGCTCTGCTTCCAATCACAATCTCCTGCTCTGTATAAATCCGTTTCCTACCTAAGACATAGTCTTGTGGTATAAGTACAATAGGGATACCTATGAGATCTAGGACACAGTTTGAAGCCAGCCTTGGCAGAAAAGTGTGTGAGACTCTCATCTCCAATTAACCACCAGAAAAAAGAGAAGTGATGCTGTGGCTCAAAGTGCTAGCTTTGAGAGAAAAAGCTCAGGGACAGTGCCCAGGCCCTGAGTTTAAGCCCCACAACCACAACAAAAAAAGAGGTAGTAGGGCCTGATGTCTGAGGAAATGACATTTAAGAAAGCCAGTGGCTCCAAGGAGCAGAGCAGACATCAAGATCAAAGAGAAGAACCACTGTATTTGGGGACCTCACCATGCCATGAGCCAGGTATGATGCCCTCACTGGGGATTCAGTGTCAGAGACAAGAGATTCTAGTACCATTTTCGGCTAATGAGATTCCTGATTGTAAGCTCAAAGCCCTATAGAAGTCAGAAGAAGAGGAGGAGGAGCAGGAAGACCAGGAAGAGGAGGAAGAAGAGGAGGAAGAGGAGGAGATAGAAGAGGAGACAGAGACAGGAAGGGGTGATGAGACCAAGAGACGGCCTTTCCTCAGGTAGGAAAGAGTAAATGGCCTTTCCCTAGATTAGGGAGCAGTAATTAGGTGTTTCTTGTGCCCACAACCTGCAAATTTTAGTAGTATACATCTTATCAAAACAGGATCAGCACTGTTTCAAAAGGAAACACATTTTTCTATGGAAGAACTGTGATTTCTCTGGTCTTACCTGCGAGGCAGTGGTCTTTAGTTTCTGGATGCCATTGACCAGGTGCTCTCTCTTCTGGGCTACTTCTTGTTGTTTCTTCTTTAACAGGTGCTTAAACAGTGATATTTGCTCCAGGAAACTCTTTGGGGTGGTGTAATTATGTCTTCTCTCATTCTGGTAATATCTGGCACTCATTTCGTTTACGCTGGTATGAACGTGTGCCATGAATTCACTAATGGAATCCTTGTGCTGGGGCTGAAATGTAAGTCATTGAAAGCCTCTCAAATTAAAAATGCAATATAGAAGACACAGACTTAAAAAAAAAACAAACCACCAACCAAATTATGCAGTATTTGTTGCCTAAAAGTCAGAAGAAATTATAGAAGCCAGGAAAACTTACTTCATCCTTAAGAGATATGCAGGAAGATCAGAGAATGACAATAAAACATTCAGCTTTCCTGCCAGTCTCCTTGCCAAGTAAGACAAAGGATTGTTATGTGTTCTATGTACCAACACCAAAAGCCAACTTACAACACCAACACAGTTCTTTACCACTTGATTTTTTTTATCTATCTACTATGTGAAAGAGAAATGGAGAGATAGAGACATGATATTCTGAGGAATACATAGTTCTGCTGTAGTTTTTCAAAGTCAAATTTAAACAAAGAGAATCAATAACCTTGCAAACAGGGAAACAGAAACAGAAAAGCTAAAATGAAGAAACAGAGTTTAATGAGAAGCCACATTAAACAGTCTGGGTGGGTATGTCAAATCACTGCCTCTGGGAGAAAAAAATATCAACACCATTTCTTTTCTCATTTGGAGGAAAACAAAAACAGAAACTCTGTAGGCATTCTGGTGTCTCCTCCATGCTTTCCTCAGCGTCCTCAGTGACTTCTGAAGTAGTTAACTTTTTAATCTGTGGAGTCACATCTCCCTCATTTTAATGATTATTTATTGCATTCTGTACAAGATGAACCGGGTTCAATTAATCAAGGGAAGCCTAAAAATCAATTAATATGAATTAAATGAGCTACACCAACTCTTTGGAAAGTCACACATAATTTACCAAAGTGTTGTCAATAATGCTCAGGCATCTTGGGGAAAATTGCTCACAAGTGCCTTGTGATACAGTTAAGTGATTCCAGCCTGCACCATCAAAGCTGTAGCGAGGTGCAGCAGACAGGCCAGTTCCTGCTGCTGAAAATGCCAACGGCTGGGAGTGACACTCAAACATCCAGCTCGCTCTCCAACCTTACCGTGAGTCCTTGAGCAAGCATAAAATTGGCATGTCTTGCATTGTTTCAGATATGAAATCTCTTTTCTCATCAGCGACTTAAGTAAATTGATTTGTTTGAACTAATGTGCTTTTAAAGCAAAAGACAGATGAAAGTTATAGATACAAATTTTATGATCCTCAAGTAGAAGATAATAAAAAAGGGAGGGGTGTTTCAATTCAATATATCAACTTATGCGTATAAACTAAATATTCTTCTCTCTGTGCTAGTACTAGGGTTAAACTCAGGGCTGTCCCTTAGCTTTTTCATTCAAGGCCGGTACTCTACTGCTTCAGCCATAGAACAACTTCTGGCTTTTTGCTGGTTAATGGGAATTTAGAGTCTCACAGACTTTCCTGCCTGGTCTGCCTTTGAACCTCAGATTTCAACCTCCTGAGGAGCTAGGATTTACAGGTTTGAGCCTTCAGGCACCCAGCTAGATTTTGTTCTATTGAGGAGAGATCCAAGATACATACATTTCTCCAAATAGTGGATCCAAGAAAAAAAAAATCAAATTTACAAGCAAGTTTCTATCAATTTCATATCAATCATATTCTCTTGGCAACTTTTACTGTTAAAGGATTCTGACTGTAGTGTAAACTTGTAAAAATTTGCTCCTGTCTGTCCTGTCTTTCTTTTATTGAACTGAAAGTGTGTGTACAGTTTTCCATAATACAGATAAATATTCTCTCGGCCAAATGTAACCTCCTTACAGAGGAAAAAAATATCCTGGCCCCTGCCCAACTATGATCCTATGAAGAGGGGTGCCAGGCAACCCTGAAAGCTCCAGTTAACAAGAGTTGCATTTGAGAATCTGAAATAGAAAAAGTAGTTTCCGGTGGAGCTGGAGACAACTTGTCTCAATGGGGCAAAATAACTATTGTTATGGGGCTTAACAAAATGGCCCAGCATGGGCCACTCACAGAGCCAGGGAGCAGCTGGTTGTAATTCACACTGTTTTTCAGCAAACTCTAATCGGTCCAGAACAGACCTCTTTGATGACTGGTCTTCCCTGCGTTCTCAATTTGTCACTTTCTCTTATGATAAGGTCAGTAGTGACAGCACTTCCTGACATTAACAGCTGTGGCTTTTAAAAGGGTCATTGTAGAACTACTAATTGCAGTAATTTCATTAGCATAAATTATTTATTCTGCCATTCATTTATCTCCAGTTTTCTTTGGAGGGTGGGGTAGAACAGAGAGAGGGGGCAATGGCAGCCCCAATGCTGTATTTTTTTTTTTTTTATTTTTTGCTGTGAGAGTCTGGAGGGCAGTGAATTGGTCCCACAAGTTTTACCCCTTCAATGAAAACCAGTTGGTACCATTTGCTAGTCATGTCTATGGCCAAATGTGGTGAAGGAAATAATAATAATAAAAAAAGCAAGTGGGCTAATATGAAATGAAATGGTTTATCAAGCCACCATTTTCCTACAAAGATGCTTTGGAAAAACAATGCTGACTCCATTGCATAATCAAATGGGAAGCTAAGACTACTTTCTCTCCATACAAGTAGCAAATATTTGACTTCCATTCTTTTAGTTGTAAACATAAAAACATAATCGTTCTGCTGTGTTCTCCAGCAGTAGCTCTTGCTGCTACTACTGTACCAAATACTCAGGCAGCCTGCTTTTCAACCACATGCCCACTGTCAGGACAAATTGTGTGAGGTGGCTATTTGGGAGGCAAACATAGGGAGGACTGATATTGAAGGCTATCGCCTTCAAGAGATAAGCTAGGTATGGTACTGCACATCTATTAATCCATTCACATGCGGACCTGTAGGTCCAAAACCTTGAGACCCTACCCAAAAAATAAATCTAGAAAGTCTGTACACATGGCTCAAGTGGTAGAATGCCTACCTAGAAAATGCAAGGCTCTAAATTAAAAAAAAAAAAAACAAAAATCCCAGTGCCACCAAAACATTTCTTTAAGTCATTTTGTGGCATTAGAAACATGCTAATTTACTTAATGTTTCAAATATGCCCCAAAGGCTTTTTTCTCAGAGGAGCTTAGGCAAGTGCTAAAATGCAGAAGTGATCAAATTTATGTCTTATCCAGTTGTCCTTATTTAATAAACCATCTCACTACTGCCAGGGTCTAATTAACATATTCTCTTTTACTGGTCCCCAAAGGAGAAAAATTATAATAGCTTTTATAGCTCAGCAGCTTGGAATTTTTAAAAGAAATTAAGACAAATAATTCCTGAGAAAAACTTTCAAGACCCACTGTAAATGTATGACATTTTAAATGACAAAATTCTCCTGTTTGCTGCGCCCAGTGGTGGAAGCCTGGAATCCTAGTGTCAGGAGGCAGGGATGGGGGACTGCAGCTGGAGGCCAACCTGGGCCTTCAATAAAGTTCACTAGACTTGGGTTCATATTGGCCAAGCAGTGGCAGATGCTTGTCATTCCAAGCTGCTGGACAAACACAATGGTTGGCTGCAGTGGTGCACATGGCATCCCAACAACAAAAGGCAAGCACTGGCAAGCCCAAGCATAAAATAAGATTCTGCCTGGAAATTAAAGCACGGGCAGAAGTTGCTCAAGCAGTGGAGTACCTGCCTATCAGGTGTGTCAAGGCCCTGAGTTCAAGCCCCATTTGGAAGAGGAAGAGGAGGAAGAGGGGGAGGAGGAGGACGATGAGGGAGGGAGGGTAGGAGGAGGGAGGAGGGAGGAGGGGGAGGAGGAGGAAGGGGGAGGAGGAGGAAGGGGGAGGAGAAAAGGAGGATGGGGAGGGGAGGAAGGAGGGGAGGCAGGAGGGAAGGAAGGAAGCAAGGGAGGGAAGAAGGAAGGGAGGGAGGGAAGAAGAGGGAGAGAGGGAAAGGAGGGGGAGGGGGAGGGGAGGGAAGGAGGGAGAGGGAGAGAGAGAGAGGGAGGGAGGGGGAGAGAAGAGCAAGAGCAAGATAAAGAATCCACATTAAGCAGCCTACTTTTTACTTTCCTGCAAGTCTAAATTTAATTTTGCAGACCTGTATAGTGTCTTTCACTGGCTTTTGGATGGTTTAAAATCTAAAGTAACAAAAAAAAATCTATAGTAACAAGATGTTTGATTTGGTGCTAATCCCTAAGTGTTTTGCCTTCAATTTCTATTATTTTTTTTTTTTTTCCCTTAGCCAGGCACTGGTGGCTCACGCCTCTAATCCTAGCTACTCAGGAGGCTGAGATTTGAGGATTGTGGTTCAAAGCCAGCCTGGGAAGGAAATTCCATGAGACTCTTATCTCCAATAAACAACTCAAGTGGTAGAGTGCTAGCCTTGAGCTGAAGAGCTGAGGGACAGTACCCAGGCCCAGAGTTCAAGCCCTATGACCCAACCCCCCCACCCCCACAAAAAATCCCAATACTGAGGCTTTTTAAAAGTCACACCTGCTAGGTAGGGTCTCTACCCCTTGAGCCCTAGCCCTGTAGCCTTGAGTTACTTTTCCAATAGGAACTTATGTTTTTGTTCAAGTGGGTCTGGACTACAGTCTTTCTTATACCTGGCATATACTTGAAATGATAGAAGTGTACCATCATGCCTAACTTTATTGGTTGAAATGAGAGTTTTGTTTACTTTTTTGCCCAGGCCAGTCTTGAGCAGGGTCTGGATGGGTTTCTAGTTATGGGAGAGGTAGCTCCATGATTCTCACATACAGCGTTGAAGAAACAATTGAGGACTGACCCTATTTGGGGAGGGGTGTGTGTGTTGTAGAATTGCTGCTTCTGATGAAGCCAGCATTCTAGAAGTTCCACAGAACTACAAACTTTAGAGTAGTGATGGTGTCATATCAGTTAGTTCAATGCCTGTCTTAATAGTGTATCCAGCTTCCTGGGCAGCCAATGAACCTGCTTTACACAGATGATCCCTAGAGTTTATGGAGTTGCAGAAACCCTGGAAATCAGCATTCTTCTAGCAGCTCTACCTAAATTTGATTAACAAGCCAAGAGTAAGACACGGATGATGGGCAGATTATTTGTGCACCCACACTTTAAGGAGAAAGGGCTTGGCAATACCAAAGGTTGTTTACAGCTTCTTTTGAACTCTCTTCACCCATTGGAAGAGGCATGTAAGCCTGGATGAGATTTAGGCAGATCTAAGATAAATTGGATTGCCTTACTTTAGTCTTGATATTTCAGAATGTCTTGGCTATGCCTTAGAAAGAAAATATTTTTTCTCAAACAATTTCTAAATCACAAGGTTCTCTCTCTTTTAAATTTCTATCATCCTAATTTATATTTCTTTCAAAGAACTGTGCAAAAAATACTACTAATATAAAACAGCTATCATTGACAAAATGTTAATCCTCCTTCCAGTTGGGCACACTCTTCAAAAAGGATCTACAGACCACTGGAGCAAATAAATCATAAACTACAGCAATAAAATAACTTGCCTCTTTGGGTGGACATTTCTTGTGATTGGTTTTGGAAAATGATAGCAAAGTCCACCATGCCTGGGATACCCCCCTACAAGTTCTAGATGGAGGAGGTGAAGTCTTTTCTTTCAAATTTCAGCTCATACTGGGTATGTGGTTACACTGAAAGGAGAATAATGTCAGAGGCCCTACCACTTGAGCCACGCTTCCACTTTGGTGATTGGAGACAGGAGTCTGCTGGACGTTTCTGCCTGGGTTGGCTTTGAACTATGATCTTTAAATCTCAGACTCCTGAATACCTAGGATTACAGATGTGAGCTCAATGCTCGACTTGGGTTTTTATTTTTTTTCCTTGCATGTTCCTAATGGGTAGCCACACACTAATTAGATCTTCCATCAGCATCCACAGCTCCATCCCTAGCAATATGCAGAGGGCTGCAAAGGCCCCTCCCTTTCTCCTCCCTCACCCCACCCTCTTCCCATCTCCATTTCTAAAACTCCTGTGAGCAGCAGTCCTGATGACTCTCTTTCAATATAAATACCCAGTCACACCTAAGTGTACAAGTATTTTGGTCTCTTTTTTTTTGGGGGGGGGGTGTCAGCTGTCATTTAGTTGAGTATCAGGTAACAAAAATAGCAGGAATGTTTAGTTGCCGTCAGCCCACACACGGGGGAGGGGGGAGGGAGGAGGGGGACTGTATGCACACTGATGGAAAATTATATGTCAACATACACAAGCGCACTTGCCACTAATGAATCCTTTCTTTGTGGCCCAAAGGAGGGTGAGGTCACCTTATACTCATCTAGTGTGGTCAATAATTAAGAAATGCCTAAATTATGCTGATAACTCTGTCTTAATAATAGAAATTAAAATTAAGAAAGTGATCAAATTAGCACTCATTCAACAAAGATGGAAACGCTTTTTGACCTCTCCAGAGATTGTGTTTTTTAAAAATAAAAACACAGATACACTGCACTGTGCACTCTGAATTATAATTACAGGACCAGAGCAACAAATTAGGAAGGTAAGAAAGTTAAATAAGCACTTTGCACTGAAATGAAATCATCTGGTTAATTTGTTTCGAGGCATAATGCAGCCTTCCTAGAAAGAGTACAGGCCTTTCAAACCCCTTCCTGGCATCTGATATAGCCTATAGGAGGCGTTCTGATACCATCTTCACAGATTGCCCTGAGCCTGCCTGGGGCCGGCTGGACTTCAGTCATGCAGATCCTACATTGGCCAGCAGATGTCGATGGTCACTGGCAGATCTGAGTTGCTTCTCCCTGTTGGATTCTGCAAGGCCCCTCCTCCCTCAGCTCCAGAAGGAAGCCAGCAGAGCCCAGAGACAAGGAACTCACACATTTCTGTGCCAGATTCAAGCTGAAGCAAAAGCACCAGCCCTGACTTCCTACAAACTGAGAGGAAAATTTGCAGAAACTGAGTGCATAGATCCATTTTACTTCCTCTTTTTTTTTTTTCCTGGATGATCAAATGAACTGGATAAACAGCTAAGTGCTGATCTACACTGATCCCCCGATGAAGCAGAATTATGAGCTCTTCTCATAACTATTTGAAGATAATCATGCTGACAGCATCGTGGGAATGTAATGGACCCAGAAATTGCTCTAGAAATATGTGCTCAAGTTTAATGGCCAATTGTCCTGTTTAATGTTGTTGTCCTTGTTGTGTGTGTGTGTGTTCTCAGACTGGGGCTTGAACTCAGGTAATCATGCTCTCTCTTGGCTATTTTGTTTAAGGCTGGTGCTGTATCACTTGAGCCACAGCTCTACTTTCAGCTTTTTGGTGATTTATTGGAGATGAGAGTCTCCTAGATTTGTCCTCCTAGGCCAGCTTGTAATTGAAGTCCCTTCACTTCTCAGCCTCCTGAGTAGCTAGTAACATATATATGTTTATGTGTGTGTGTGTGTGTGTGTGTATGAGTTTAGAAGAGATGTTTTGTCTCCCATTTATTTGTGGCACTGTTTTAAGTGTCCTCCTTCTCAGGAGAAAAAAGGCCACAAAGCACCTACCACCACTGTATATGGTATATCTCTACTTTGTATCTTCCATGGTGGATGCTGCTAGACACTTCTTTCTGGCAACCCAAGGCTTACAGAGATACAGACATTTGGGGACAGATTGCAGAAGAGGGATTCCTTCCACAAAAATTTATAGATTGAAGTATGTCTGCATGCTTACTTATGTAGCTTTTTTGTTTAGTAGAGGCAAAGGAAAAATGAGGCAACCAACAAACCTATCTGCATACAAATTAAGTATGTAAATGAACCTGGACTTTTAGCCTTGAGGACATCTAAAGATATCAATTCAACAAGATGTAGCAGCTTTGGCTTCTGGGTAAAGGGATAAACTGGCACGTAGTCACCCATGTCACTCCTTATTCATCCTGATTCTCTCTTCAGCTCTAGGAGTCTCTCTCAGCAATGTTGGACTTATTCTAGGTATCTGCCACTTTATCCCTTAGTGATCTCTGGCAAGTGTTTACTATCACTACTGCTCTCAACTCTTTGACCAGAAAAACCCTGGCCAAAAGGAACCTTCACATCTGAAAAAATGTAATGGATAGCTTCCTATTTGCAGTATATTCCTTTCTGCTCCAATTGGATGATGGACGTATCTTGTTTTATACAACCATTAAAAAATATAACAGGAAGAAGTAGAACTGACAAATATAATTCATGATGCATAAATCAGAAAATGTGGCTAGGGTGGAGCTGGTGGTCCAGCACTGGCTAGCATGTATGAGGCCCTGGGTTACACACACCAAAACAAATAACACAACCGACACAACAAAACCCACAAAGTCAACAAGAACACATCACTATGGGTATCAAACTGATGGTGCTGACTCTCCTGTCAACAGTGTACTAAGAAAACCACAATTACTCACCTTGCTTCATTAGAAATCAAATATGGCATTTCTGTTTGCGTTTTCATCTGTGGACATATAGATTTATAGGAAGTGACTGTGCTGCGCATGTTCAGTATGAGCAAAACCTGCTTCATGTGCCAGAAGGAGGTCAACTATTGTATTCCACACAATGGGAACACCAAGTGATTTTATCATCTTAATAAGGATGTGTATTTTGGAAAGTATCATCCAGCA